>NW_020172779.1:14485686-14735378 GCF_003031525.2 Neophocaena asiaeorientalis asiaeorientalis
GACGGAGGGAGGAAGGGAAAGAGAAAGGGGAAAAAAAGGAATGAGAGAGGAAGAGAAAAAGGGAATGGGTTATTATTACCAGAAATATACCTATTTTCTTGTTTCATTAGCTAAATGCCAGCTGGTCAGGGTGGTATTGATACCTGAAATAACAGAATTAACAGCATCATGACCTGGATATGCTGGTAAGCTAAACAGGTCCAAGTGCTGAATTCTACTCAAAGTAGCAAGTTGCTGCTAAATTGAAATGCTTCCTCGTTGTTTAGGACTTAAATTCTCATGACCTCTTGCTTCCTGTCACCACAAGTGTATTCAGAGAATACACAACTTTTAGTGCTAGAAGAAAAGGTCAGCTGTGAGAGCTCTCCCTTTGAGTGTGTGGTGGTCCTGCACAAGCTTCCCGGAAACTGTGGTTAACATTACATTTCTCAGAAAGCGCCCCCGCCCGCCTCTTGCGCCATGTAAAGCACCTTCTCCTCATTAGGCGTCAGGAGCTTAACTAAGGTCCAGTTCACTGAGCGAAGGTTAGAATGCAGGATCGCGGTTCCTCTCAGACATCATCTTGTCAAATACGCAAGGTTTATAACTTTTATTTTCTGAATTCTAATCCTAAATATTGTTCCAACAACTCTTTCTATAATTTAATTTTCATATGCATGCTTCATACAATTTGTCTTATTCATGATGAAATCATCTCATTCATTTCTAATTTAGCAATGCAGTTTAAGTGACATTTGGGCAACACAGGAGTTACACAAATGCAGTCTGTTTTGAGCGGTATTAAAATACCATGTATGGTTTACCTAAAGAACATTATTTTACCAGCCAATAAATGTCCTTAGGTCCATAGTCACAAGCGCTATAGTTAAGAAGATTAAGATTGAGTTTCTAACGTGCGGGTGTGTTGTTTCCACCCTCCAGGAAACCTGATAACCTCAAATCACTGAAGAGAGGAAAAAGCCTGAAATGGTCACTACTGGATCAAGGTTTTCAGGCCAAATCCTCATCTGAAGCTTGGTCTCTAAAGACAGAATCATCTTTAAGATGAAGAACCAGATAACAGGTGACCTCCTGAGTAGAATCAAAGGTTCTTCCCTGGCCAGTACACAGTTCTGAACCTGTTTCCCTGGAGTCTTCATATAACCTGCTTCTTATCATATTTACCTTTTTTCTTATCTGAAAGTGCATTGTAGGTCGAATAGTGGCTCCCAAAAAGATGTGCCCATGCCCCAGCAGCTGTGAATGTGATGTTATTTGGAAAACGGGTGTTTGTAGATGTAATTACATTAAGCATTTTGAGATGAGATCTTCCTGGGTTACCCAGGCAGGTCCTAAATCCAATGACAAGTATGCCTATAAGAGACAGAAGAGAAGGAGACACCGAGGAGAAGAGAGAAGGCCGTGTGAAGACAGAAGCAGAGATTAGAGTGATGCTGTCACAAGCCAAGAAACACCTGGAGCCGCCAGAGGCTAGAAGAAGAAGCAAGAAGGGGTTTTTCCCTAGCGCTTTTGGAGGGAGTGTGGCCTGCTGACACCTCAATTTTGGACTTCTGGCCTCCAGAGCTGTGACTACACTTCTGTTGTTTTAAACCACCCAGTCCGTGGTAACCTGTTATGGCAGCCACAGGAAACTAATACAGGGTGAGACCCCAGATCCGGGGGAAAACAGGTGGGTGGTAAAGTCTCGGACCTGAATTAGAAAAACAGACTTGGGCAGCCTCTCTCCACAAACTACTAAAGTGTGTCTCCAAGTCCACACCTTAATTAGAAAAACAGACTTGGGCAGCCTCTCTCCACGAACTACTAAAGTGTGTCTCCAAGTCTCTTACCTCTGAATCTGGCACCCGGGATTCAGCAGGGAGCATCTATTCCATGGTCCTGAGAATGGACACAGGCACTCTGCGTCAAAGCACCAAACCGTGGTTTCTATCAGCATAAAGTCTGGAAACCAGGCAGAGGAAAATGTCTGCCACCTCTGTGCCTGGGGATAAGAGATATCTAGCAGGCAGGAGACACAGAGATTAATGAAATGTAGATTGCTTTCAAGTTCCTGGTGAAAGTACAATAAAGGTCCACAGATCTGGCTTTGAAATGAGCCGTCAAACGGACAGTTATATTAGGAGGAATGTGCTTTTTCTCTGAAAAAGTAGAAAAATAAATCCCTTAGCAAGAGCCCCAGGAAAGCTTATTACATTAATAAAATATTTTTCTTTCCTTTTCAGTGCTTGGTAAAGATTAAAATGAGAAGACAAATGGTACTGCATTGCTTGTTTTTATGTGTGTGAACCAAAAAAAAAAAATACTGTAAAGATTCAATTAAAAAAATCAATAAAGTTTCTGAAAGAACTATGTAATCTGAAGTTCCCTGGTACAGACTCATAATTTGGAGGTGATACACAGAAGGCTTGCAGAATTACTAATTAAAGAAATTGGCTAAAAAGGAATCATACTTCCCTGAAATGGTTTTGAATCATCAAGTCTAGGGGCTGAAGAAGGGACACAAGAGATCATTTTGTCATCTCCCAAATCAAACACTAAACCAGAAAGATCCTTGTCTGTTCTTTTCCATAAGCCTCCAGAAAAGGAAAGAATTTTCTTTCTCCCTTGATAGTGTAACCAGTAGGTGAGTCACTGAGTCAATATTGAGCATTTATTTAGCACCCAGTTCGATATTAATTGGAAAGAATAAAATTGTTCTTGGCATGACTTGGGTAGGCAGGAGAGATGAGACATTCCGGGAATTCAGCTTAGTAAAAGTTCTCAAGCCTTAGTCCTTGTTGTTCCCATCTTTTATCGTTTTATTATACTCCGTTCCTTCGTCAGTAAAATGGGGATAAAATATTGCCCACTTCACACAGTTGAGGAGAAGATTACAAGAAAAACACGGGCTTTGAAGTCAGACAGCTTTGAGCAAGATTTAGATCCTAGCTTTGCTCTTTTATTATCTGTGCCATAAGGTCACATCTCTGACCACCTCTCAGCTCAGTCTCCTCATCTGGAAATTGAATGAGCAAAGTCCTACAAAAGGCTCTCGTGAAAATCAGAGATACTTTACACAATGTGGTGCACACACATCTAATACATGAGCTACAGTTGTTAATGAAAAACATTGCCTGCCATATCCGTGAACAAAGGATGCTGCAGCCATCGAGCCACTGCAGCTACCTCCCACTGTGCACCCTGTGGGGATTCAGGATGGAGAAAAGCATCAGATAGTGAAGGTGCACATCAAAGGGATGATTCCAATGAGCCCAGACTCTTGCATCTTCCCATACATAGAAAAGCGCTAAATTCATTAACTCGAGATATCTGGTTTTCTTTAATTAACAGTTATCGTTTGATGATGTGACTACCTGGTCTTTGTTGCAAAAACTGCTACATATCCAGGCTCCCCCCTTTACCTCTTGAGAGCAGTCCCTCAGAGCTACCCGAGAAACCGTGTCCTGGGCTTAAGTTCTCAGTTTTGTCCAAATAAAGCGTAATTCTCAACTTTTAGGTTGTGCATTTTTTTCAGTTGACAGAGGTGTTGTCGAAAGCATTTCATTAACTGAATTCTGTGTAAATTGTAGGAATCGCTGGCTCCATCCAAAGCTTCCATTGTCATCCCATGGAATTGTTGTATTGAACAGTTCCAACTTGGCTGGACACAAACATGAGTTTTCTTGTCTCCGTTCACCGCCCCCCGCCCCCCACTCCTCAGCTCTCACAACCACTGGGCACCTCAGAGCATCGTGCTGCTGGCGTCCTCCCGACCACCTGACAAAGCATCGGATGGGACGGCGGCAATCTGGCTGTGGTGCAAAAGAAACTCACACATCTTTGGAAGCCAAACAGTGGAAGAATGAGGCAGCTGCACCACCACCCCTCTGACTGGAAGTTCTTTCCTGCTCTCTTTCGCCCGCTCTCATAGGCTCAGGCGAGATCAACAGGCTCACTGCCTAAGCAGACATCCAACCAGGGCATGAGATGCCACGTTCTCCCTCTCCTGCCAGCATCTCTGCTTCTACGAAGGTTCTCTGGAGCCCTGTACCATTTGGAGTGGGGAGAGGAGGTGGAGTGTAAACACTCCAGTCCCTTCAAGGCAAAATTCTCTTCCCCTCTGGCACTGTCTTCTAAAAGATGCTGAGGGCTCCTTCCTCCTGTCCACCATCTTTATTTATAGAGTGGGAAAATGATGGGGGTGGCAAGGACAATGGCAGTGTGGCAGGTCCAGTCGAGCTACTTCTTTTTTTTTTCTTTTTTTATGGAAGTATAGTTAATTTACAATGTTGTGTGAGCTACCTCTAAATACGCCTGGAAGAGATGTCCTGGCCCCAAATTCTGCTGGCACCTTAATGCTTTTCTTTCTTCTTATTTTTTCTTTGTTCTTGGATTTAGGTCTTAGCCACCAATCCATTCAGGATCCTGTGATACTTGACTCACTCTTAATGCTCTCAAGAAATGTCACCTATGTTGAGTGGACCCAACCACAAGTCCTAAACATTGTGGCACTATCAATATTCTGCTTTGGAAATGGAAGAGGGATGGACATGAAGGGAAATTCATCTAAGGAGTCCTACATCTGACATGTCTATTTTTTTTAATTTTATTTTATTTTTAGCTGCATTGGGTCTTTGTTGCTATGCACGGTCCTTCTCTAGTTGAGGCGAGAGGAGGCTGCTCTTCATTGCAGTGCGCAGGCTTCTCATTGCGGTGGCTTCTCTTTTGGAGCACGGGCTCTAGGCGTGCAGGCTTCAGTAGTTGTGGCACACAATCTCAGTAGCTGAGGCTTGCAGGCTCTAGAGCGCAGGCTCAGTAGTTGTGGCGCATGGGCTTAGTTGCTCCGCGGAATGTGGGATCTTCCCGGACCAGGGCTCAAACCCGTGTCCCCTGCATTGGCAGGCTGATTCTTAACCACTCCATCACCAGGGGGAAGCCCAATGACATTCCTATTTTTTACTAAAGATTCTTACATCTGAAATTCCTATTTCTTATAAGGTCAATATTATAAAGCAATTTTCTTTTTTTTTTTTTCAGCCCTGAAATAATACATTCAGGGCTAACCTGTATTTGGCCCCAAGTCCACAGAGACATTTAGATTCTTTCCCATTGTCTACTCTCTTTGGTCAGGTTCAACAAATTTAGGTTGAGAGGGCATTTGTTGGCAATTCAATGGACTGCGTGCTTTACCAAATTTTAAGTCATTAACTCTCTCCTAACTTTCAAGTCCTTATCTCTTGCTCTCTGATCAAACTGCTAACAATTACTCAAGCTTTTCCTTATTTGAAGACACTTTCCCAGAACACCTCAGAAAGTTCTACCAGCTTTAGGTCTGTGCTACTATAGTACTTTGCACATAGTTGTATTAAAGCCCGTTAACCTTGATTTTTAGTTACCTGAACATGTGTCTTTCTGCCCCGACAAGAGTCTCCCTCTCTCACCGATGGAGAATGGTTGTCACGGTATACCTGTTACCTAGCATATGCACTAGGCCTTCCAAAATATCTATTGAGTGATCCTCCTTATTGAAGAGAAATTCTCATCAAGAAAAATTGGAAGCCTTAGCAAAATCAAAACATACTGCATTTCAATTTCTCTATCACTCTGTCACAGAAAGAAAACAGACTACTTTGATGATATTGATTCTCTACAAAGCCCTGCTGGTTTTCACCCAAAACCCTGTGCTTTTATGGCTGCTTAGAAATTGATTTCTGGTGAGATACTCGGTGTGTTTGTTTTGCAGTATGACACGTTGATGGATCCGTATCAGGCCACACTATCCTGTTTCTCCTTTTGTGAGAATGGATTTTAAATTGCTCCTTTCACTCACTTTGACCACCTCCCCCAATCTTCATGAATCATTTACAATCATTGCTAGTGGTTGTGATATCCCAACTGGACCTTGGGGAAACTTAACCTTGCTGATTAAAAAGCATCCCGCTTATGTAAAATGTAACCAGGATTTCCCCAGGCCGTACCAGCACAGTGGTTAAATCATGGTCGTCCTAACACTAATAAAACAGTATATTCCTGCTTCACAAACTCTGAGACTCCCATCTGATTCAAATTCCTCCCTACCCAGCACTCCTGCATATCACTTAGGATGCCTCAGATGTTTGCAGACGCATCCTCTGGGCTGCCATGGGGACCCACCAAGTTCCTCCTCTCCTGCTCTTCTGCTCTGATGTGTCCTATTGTTGCTGGTCATGAAACCATCATGAAGCTGCCTCATGTCCTCTGTGGTTCTGTTAACACCCACTAAAGAGTGGCATCGTCTACCACTCTTCCGTCTGAGAAGAAAGCCAGTGTAGCTGGATACCAGGTGGCTGAGTTTGCACCGTGTTTGAGAGTAACTCACGATGTGAAAACGTCCAATTCCTGTGCAGCTCTGTCACGGCAGCCACAAAGCCTTAGGGACTCCACATCTTACAGTGTTTCTGCTGAAACAACTCTTTCAGGTTTTATCCTCAGTTCCCTCTCCCTGGGTTCAGGCGAGAATCTAGTAGTTTGGCCACGAGCAATAGCCATGGGCACTGTTCAGAATGACCTTGCGCTTCTTTACAAATCATTGTATTCCAGACACAATTCTTTGTCCAAACTCGGTCTTTGCTCAGGATGATGTTGTCCCCAAGAGACCTCTAGTCTGTCATGACAGCAGAATGCTTGTGGGTTCATTCAAGCGGCCTTTAGACATGCCCGCATATATCTGCATCATAGAATGACTATAGTTTGGGATCGAGCTCATGTCCTCCTTACATTCAATAATAGAGAACTAGCACCTACACCTGTACGTTGTGTCATCCTAGTCTCCCATCCTATATGCTGCCCTGCTCGTAGATTATAGAAGACATTTAAAATTATTCTGTTTCTGGGACTGCTGTTACCTGGTCAGCTCAATTAGATTCCATAAGAGCTTATTGAGCACCTCCAACATACCAGGCATCTGCTGGCACTGAGACTGCAGAGATAAGTAACACCGGAACCACCTACTCCAGGGTTTCCTAGTCTACTGGAAAGCTATAAATAAATATTTACCATGCAGACTAAGAATTTTTATGATAGGGGTTAAGTACAGGTGTCATGAGAGCGCAAAGAGAAGTGCTTTTGTTAGTTTGTGGCTAGAAGGAGGCTTCCCAAAGGGGATAATGCCCAACTGGAGCGCTGCAGGACAAAGAGGCACCCCCCCTCCCCCGCCACCCAGATCAGGATGGAGGCTGTTGAGAGTGGGGAGAACAGTGTGAACTCAGATGCTGAGGCACACAGCCTATGGTGTTCTTGGGGAAACTCCAAGTAACTGGGTATGACTGAATCATAGGTGAAGGCTTAAGGGGAGTGGTAGGAGGTTGTATCTATTTGTAGCTGCAAAGGTTTTAGGACCTTATCTTTATAATTAGTTAAATCCCCAGCTCTAGACCATCAGGATTTGTATCTTCTCTATGCGGTTTTCCAAAAGGAAACAATCCAATTAATTTGTTTGTCCAAAGGTGTAGTTCCTCCAAATAACACAAATAGAGAGAAGGCAATATTAAATATATTAGGGTTGACTAAACATTGCAACAAAAATCAAGTTTGCTTACTCACCTCATGGTCCAAAACAGGAGACAGGGAGCTCTGTTTCACAGTCATTTATGTACACAGGCTTCAGCCATCTTGTGACACAACCATCTTCAATTATTCCCAAGAAAGAGAAAGAGAGCATAGAGGATTACACAGATTGGGGGGTATATGGTTAAGTATGGCATATATCACTTTTGTACACATTCTGATGTGCATAACTCAGTCACATAGCCTCAATCTAATTGCAAGGGAAACTTGGAAATATAGTCACTCCTCAGTACCTGTAGGGGATTGGTTCTAGGACCCCCTACGGATACCAAATTCCACAGATGCTCAAGTCCCTTATGTGAAATGGCATGGTATTTTCATATAGCCTGTGCACATCCTCCCGTATACTTTAAATCACCTCTAGATTACTTATAATACCTAATACAATGGAAATGCTATGTAAACAGTTGCCAGCTTGGGAAATTCAAGTTTTGCTTTTTGGAATTTTCTAGAATGTTTTTTTCTGAATGTTTTTAAGCCACCATTTTTGCAATCCGCAGATGCAGAACCTATGGATACAGAGGGCAGACTGTGTGGTCTTCCTCAGCACCCAAGATAAAAGTGAAATGGTTTAGGCTGAATACATAGCACTATTTCAGACACATTAAGGAAGAAAGACTAGGTCTGGCCACTGCCTTTTCTAAAATTGATCACTGACACAAGGGAGCAAAGAGAAACCACAGAGTTATTGCTGTGTTATATCTTTATATTGAACACGAGGCCCCTTCCATGTGACAAAATCAAGATGGACACACCATCATAGGCATGGAGAATAGTAGATGAAAAACTTTTGTACTTTGTTCCTCGGTATTTATGTGTATGAGCTAAACATCTGAAAGAGGTCTTGCAAGCTACTAGAGAAAACTAGAAAATGGAGTATGCAACTTTCTAAGCTCAAAGAGTTTGTGAGTTTTACATAAATACTACAGCCTGAGAAATGGCCTTTCATATTTCCCTTCTGAATCTAGACTTTTAACACTGTTGTCAATTTTTTCCATGTAACAGATGTCAAATTCCTAAGAACACTTGGCAACACCCATCTCCAAGGACTCTTCCTCATTGGCCATGGTTGCAATTGAATCAAATTAAATTTGGGAGAAAAAAGTACCTTTTTATCTAGGAGCAAATAGCTACCTAATGACAGAACCCATGTAACATTTACACATAGATCTAAAATATTAGCATCTTGGGGGAGGTGACAGAAAATGAAGAAGGTCATTTTGGTTCATTACATCAGATTCTTGCAAAGCTCCAGAGACTTTTGAGCTAATTCCACATTATTTTATGTTTACCATTTCACTTCCTAGCTACATTTTGTGTAGCCACATATCTTTTCTTTAAGACCCATTAAAAAATCACAAAACATCTTCTTATAAAGTACTACATTTTATACAGGAATATAAAGCAACTGAATAGTTTGTGGAAAGGCATTATATCTCAAGAAATACCTCTACAATGCTGGTTTGAGAGTGGTATTAAAACTCATCTTACAGTGGTCATTTTGTGTAGGAATTTTGAGTCCCAACATTCTTATCTTTTTCTGCCCTTCACTTTCTACCCTTTGATAATCATAATCATTAATATTATTATTTTGACAAACAGGTTAATACAAGTCATTTTCTTGCTGTGTTGGCACAGGGATCAAATGAGATGAATACACATAATCATTTCTGAAGTAGAAAAATGTTGCAGATGTTATATTGGTTGGTCTTGTACAGGCAGGAGTGGCCCTCTATCCACTGTCCTGTGTGCATTTCTCCAGGACAGTCTTATCTTCCTGGTCTGCGATGATCACTATGATTATCTATCATATAGTCAGGACTCTGTGATTCATATGTTGTTTGTGGTTGGTTGGCATGGGCAACAGTAAGAACATGGAGGACATGCACGGTAGGTGGGCTAGGCACCAATCAATATGGCATCAAAACCAACCCATACACCATCTGGAGATAGAAAAGGAGTTTTCAATATCTTCCTTTAGATAGCAAGGCATTGAACACCTCTCAGCCAACTTTCCTACCTCAGCCCATCGGTTGACAAGGAGAATTTCACTTCTACCCCAGCTCCAGAAGTGCTGGAGAGAACACATCTGATCTGGTCTATCTCTTCACTTTTTACCCACACAGGAGGCTGCAAGATTAGAAAGAGCATCATATGTTTTAGACTATAGCTACCTAGATGCCAATAGTAGCCCCTTAACTCATTTTCCTTCTTCTACAGTTGTTTCCCTACAGTCTATTCTCAACATCCAGAAAAATCCTTTTGAAATATTAAGTTATTAAATCTTGACTCTGCTCAAATCCTCCTATAGATCCCAATTTTAGAGTTCCTTGTAATCTCTTTATTTTAACCTTTTTTTTTTTTTTTTTTTTTTTTTTTTTTTTTTTTTTTTTTTGCCATGCCCTGTGGCATGTGGGACCTTAATTCCCTGACCAGGGATCAAACCAGCAGCCCCTGCACTGGAAGCATAGGTCTTAACAACTGGACCACCAGGGAAGTCCTTAGAGTTCCTTGTAATTTCTTACAGTAGCCTCTACAAGGCCCTCCATTGTCTGGGCCTCTGTTATGTCCCTGATCTTGTTTGCTCTCCCTCTTCTGGCCACCACGGCATCCTTGTTCTTTTTTAAATATTCCAGACCTACTCCTACTCTACAGCCTTTGGACTAGCTGTTCCCTCCATCTGAATTATTCTCCTTCAGTTAAGTGCATAGCCCAGTCCCTCATCTCCTGCAGGTCTTTACTCCAATGCCACCTTCCTCATGAGCTCTACAATGACCACCCTACCCAAACTGGTACTGGTCCCCCTCAAATGTCATATTACATTACCAAGTTCTACACTCTCTGTTTTCTGTAGCACCACCACATAACATTTTCTAAAATCTACTTCTTACCTTTATTATTCATTTTTTCCCTCTCCCTGGAATATAAGCTCCTAAAGGAAAATAATTTTAGTATCTTATTCACTGATCTATCCTAAGCACTTAAAACTGCCTGGCACACTTGTCGAATGCAAGAATGAACTTGCAGGTGCATTAATGAAAGTAAATAGGAATTTGTGGGTAATGGGAATAGCACTGAGTCAGGAAGGAGCCTGGGGAGAGAAGTGACCAGTGAGAAATGCCTGGGAGTAGAGAAGTCAAAAGATTTTAAGAACAAAGGCACATAAAATTAAATGTCCTATTGTTTGCATCACTGCTCTTTGGCGGTGAAAAAACATGGCTGCAATCTGTGTATCTTCTTTTGAGAAATGTCTATTTAGGTCTTTTGCCCATTTTTGGATTGGGTTGTTTGTTTTTCTGATATTGAGCTGCATGAGCTGCTTATATATTTTGAAGATTAACCCTTTGTCAGTTGCTTCGTTTGCAAATATTTTCTCCCATTCTGAGGGTTGCCTTTTTGTCTTGTTTATGGTTTCCTTTGTTGTGCAAAAGCTTTAAGTTTCATTAGGTCCCATTTGTTTATTTTTGTTTCCATTTCTTTAGGAGGTGGGTCAACACATGAAACGATGCTCAACATCACTAATCGTTAGAGAAATGCAAACCAAATCAAAACCACAAATCAAAACCACAATGAGGTATCACCTCACACCGATCAGAACGGCCATCATCAAAAAATCTACAAACAACAAATGCTGGAGAGGGTGTGGAGAAAAGGGAACCCTCTTGCACGGTTGCTGGGAATGTAAATTGATACAGCCACTATGGAGAACAGTATGGAGGTTCCTTATAAAACTAGAAATAGAAATACCATACCACCCAGCAATCCCACTACTGGGCATATACCCTGAGAAAACCATAATTCAAAAAGAGTCATGTACCACAATGTTCACTGCAGCACTATTTACAATAGCCAGGACATGGAAGCAACCTAAGTTTCCATCAATGGATGAATGGATAAAGAATATGTGGCACATACATACAATGGAATATTACTCAGCCATAAAAAGAAACGAAATTGAGTTATTTGTAGTGAGGTGGATGGAAATAGAGTCTGTGATACAGAGTGAAGTAAGTCAGAAAGAGAAAAACAAATACCATATGCTAACAAATATATATGGAATCTAAGAAAAAAATTCATTCTGATGAACCTAGAGGCAGGACAGGAATAAAGACACAGACGTAGAGAATGGACTTGAGGACACGGGGAGGGGGAAGGGTAAGCTGGGACAAAGTGAGAGAGTGGGATGGACATATACACACTACCAAATGTAAAATAGATAGCTAGCGGGAAGCAGCTGCATAGCACAGGGAGATCAGCTCGGTGCTTTGTGACCACCTTCACTTTGTGGATACGCAGGGTGGGAGGCAGACGCAGAGGGAGGAGATATGGGGATGTATGTATACATATAGCTGATTCACTTTGTTGTACAGCAGAAACTAACACACCATTGTAAAGCAATTATACTCCAATAAAGATGTTAAAAAAAAAAAAAAGGCTGCAAATTCTTTAACATTTTCCCACAGATGGGTGGGGTCTACCATCCATCTCCTTGAAAAAGTGCAGGCTTGAGCATGGCAGCAGTGAGGCTATGCGACTTCTGGGGCTGAATCATAGAAGATCTTTCCATTTCTGACTGGTTCTCTCAAATGTTTGTTCTGGGGATATCCCCCTTGGAATCTAGCCACCATGCTGTGAGAAGCACAAGCCACATGGAGAGGCCACAGGGAAGGTACCCCGGGGGACTGTCCTAGCTGGGCACGTGCTTTGAATCACCCATGGGAGTGAAGATGCTTCCAGATGATGTAGCCCCCGTGCCCTCACCAACTGCGTCACCCCCAGTAGAGGCCTCAGATGCCAGGGCCTGGAGAAGCCATCTCTGAATTCGACAGTGCACTGTCCGAATTTTCCAATAAAACGCCAATAAGCATAACAAAATGACTGTTGTTTTATATCACTAAGTTCCGGGTGGTTCGTTAGTCAGTAGTATAATAGTAACTGGGACAGCCTCCAAAGTCACACCAATGACCTGTGTGGCTGGATGCACACCTGGGGAGATTCAAGTAAGTGTGGGCAGAGAGTAATCCAACGACCACAGAAAGGGAAACTAATTTTGAGGCCAAGAGACTTCCCGGAACAAAACCTCAGACAGGAGTGAATGGGCAGATCACACAGTTCCAGAAATTAGCAGAAATTGGGGTGGGGAAGCAGACAACTGCCCACAGGTTGTGAGGTAGGGGCTTGAGATAACCAGTGGCAGATGACCTCACCCTGGGCGGGGGCAGGAAAGTTGAGGGCCTTTGTATATTAATGCTGAGTATATTTTAGTTCTCAACTAGGACCCAAAGTATAGAATGTCACATGATGACCCCAATACTCTAGAACTGGGTCTACCAGTGGACCTTCTGTCTCACACTGGGAATCTGGGATTCCTTCCCATTCTTCTCTCTCCCTTTCCCCCCACTTCTCCTCCCGAGGACAAAAGTATCCAAGTGAGCATCTTTGGACCCAGCTCTGTGGGTCTGGGTTACAGCAACTCCACTTTAGGCAGCTTATTCCACTTTTCTGAAACTGTTTTCCACATTGGTAAGTGGGGATCGTACTAGTAGCTATTTTATGGGACTGTTCTGAGGCTGACGAGTTAACATATGGAAAGTACTTTAAGCAAGGGCACACAGTAATTCCTCAATGAATAGTAGCTAGTCACCTCATCACTGATCAAATTCTGCTAAACATGCTTCTTCTTTTTTTTTTAAGAAAAAACTAGTTGTGATTTTTATTTTATGATGCCAAAATAAAACAGGATTATTTCACAGTTAGAAAACAAATCTTAACAAAAAAAACTATAAAACACATGTCTCAAGTGTGAGGGTGGTGTATAATGAGAGAGTGAAAATGAGTTCTCCATATACTCACGTTGTTGTAGAGTCCTTCAGAACCAGCAGTACAGAGGGTAGTACATTTTTTAGGATTATGTGAGCTTAGCCCTGAGAATATGGAACTATTTAAAGCAAAGTTCCAAAGTGTGACACGTCAAATGCTCCCTAAATTCACCAAATGAGTGCTTCAAGTATAGAAATTATTTCAACATGATCATTTCAACTCTCCCTTATATTTGAAAACCAGAACTAAAGGGTTTAAAAAGCTATTCATGTCTGTTTCCAGTAATTCGACTCTTTTTATTGTAAAATGAAAATAAAACTTAAAATATTCGTAAAGACTAATTTACACACAGCATGCTTTTTTTATGGTATAATAATATATTCTATGGGAATGTATTATACCAGGATCATCATCAGTAATGATACAGAAAGAGTTAAGATTGTGTTTATGACCATAATTTTCAAGATCAGAAGTCAAAAATTCCCAGTGGAACGAAATGATTTGGCCAGGGCCGTCTCCTGAGGCTGTGACCAGGGGAAGACAGCATTTTGTTTCCACAAAGCCAGTCTTCCAATTAACCTTTAGGAAGTAAGCCTTCCTGTAATACTTTTTTTCTTTTTTTTTTTTTTTACATCTTTACTGGAGTATAATTGCTTTACAATGGTGTGTTAGTTTCTACTTTATAACAAAGTGAATCAGCTATACATATATCACCGTATCTCCTCCCTCCTGCATCTCCCTCTTACCCTCCCTATCCCAGCCCTCTAGGTGGACACAAAGCACTGAGCTGATCTCCCTGTGCTCTACGGCTGCTTCCCACTAGCTCTCTATTTTATGTTTGGTAGTGTATATATGTCCATGCCACTCTCTCACTTCGTCCCAGCTTACCATTTCCCCTCCCTGTGTCCTCAAGTCCACTCTCTGCGTCTGCGTCTTTATTCCTGTCCTGCCCCTAGGTTCTTCAGAACCGTTTTTTTTTTTAGATTCCACATATATGTGTTAGCACACAGTATTTGTTTTTCTCTTTCTGACTTACTTCACTCTGTATGACAAACTCTATTTCCATCCACCTCACTACAAATAACTCAATTTCGTTTCTTTTTATGGTTGAGTAATATTCCATTGTATATATGTGCCACATCTTCTTTATCCATTCATCTGTCAATGGACACTTAGGTTCCTTCCATGTCCTGACTATTGTAAATAGTGCTGCAGTGAACATTGTGGTACATGACTCTATGCTGCTCTATAGTTGCTCACTGGTGTCCTAGTTGAAGAGGAGCAGTGCCACCCAGTGTTCTGAAGCTTATTAGCACCCACCTAGCTTTCAACATTTCTCAGGACTGAAAGACTTTGAGAATCTCTCAGCTAAAACATATTTGGAGCTGAAGTATAAACAGTTCATTGCCAAGTACAAATGATCCAGTGATTCATTTTACACTTTGAGAGAGGGAAGATGGACTGGGAGAGAGAAAGAGAGGGTACGAGGAGCTTGAGCATTCCAATTATACAGCCCTGCAGAGATGGCAAAGAGAGGCAGTCAACACAGAGAGCAGGGCTCAGAGGCTTCTAGTTTTGCAGAGGGCTGCCATTCAGCTGGGCAAGGATAAACAGAAAGCGTGTATTAATCTATCAATTGTACTAAGCTGTAAGGAGCACAGGGTAGAAGTAAACGTCAAGGTCTGTGGGAACAGAGAAGGGAGCAATTAACTTGACACTAGAAAAAGATGCCGACAGCCAGGGTCCTCGTCCCAGCTCTACTGTTTCCTCGCTGTGGGCCCTAAGACAAGTTACCTTAAATCTGAGTCTCAGGTTCCTCCGTGAAAATGAGGATGGAGATGATGACTACACCACATTGCAAGGATTGAAGAGCTTGATGTATCTGAAAGAGGCTAACGTGGTACCTAATGTCTACAAATATTCTCTACATGTGATTTCCTATTACAGAAGAAACTTCAGTATCTAAAAAACAGAAACAGACTCAGACAGAGAACAGACTGGTGGTTGCCAAGGGGGAGGGGTGTGGGGGAAGGATGGAGTGGGAGTTTGGGGTTAGCAGATGCAAACTAGTATACATAGAATGGACACACAACAAGGTCCTATTGTATAGCTCAGGGAACTATATTCAATACTCTGTGATAAAACATAATGGAAAGGAATATGGAAAAGAATGTATGTATTTGTATAGCTGAATCACTTGGCGGTACAGTCGAAATGAATACAACATTGTAAATCAACTACACTTCAATAAAATAAATGTTTTTCAAAAGTGACCTTTGAGGTACATCCTAAAGAAGCCAGTGCTCCATTTTCTTGGGTGAAGAACTCTTCTCCTCCTTCATTGAGGGAATAGCTAAAGACAGTGAGGACCAAGGCAACCTTCCCTCCCACCAGCCAGATATGTGACTATTGCAAGAGGTCAGTAGGTGACAGCTGTCACAGGCAGGTCACCCAGACATCCCGAAGAATGAGCAGGGTACCTCCAGGGAGAGATAGCAAGCACCCTTCCCTGCAGAGCTGCAGTTAGAGACTGGAAGCCTCCAATCTGAGTCTGTGTGTCTGAGGCTATCTCATAAGCTGTGGCCAAAAACTGCCGGTCAGGGAGGTATTTATCACAGCAATAAAGGTCATTCTTGTGCTTTAGGAGGGCGATCTGCTGCCTTTCGGCCTCTAATGGACTGAGAAAGCACTGTTCCTGGAGAAGAGGGGGCTTATTCTATCCCAAAGATACAGCTTCTCGATAACACCTGTGTTTTCCTGGCTTGTGGGCAACACATATTTAACTATTTCTCAGCTCTAAGCTTGGAATTTGCAGATTCTTCCAAGTCCGATCAACAATCACAGCGACACTTCAGGTGAGATGAAATAGGTATATATCTTCTGAAAATGAGGTTTCTTTCCCTCCACACCGGTAAGTGGAGGAAAACGTTCCTGCGCGTCTTTAGGCTTCGCTTACGGCGCCACCTAGCGTCCTGAAGCAAGTGCTTTCCTGCTTCGGAGATACTTTCCCTTTAGGAATGTTGCAAAATCCATGCGGGCTCTTTCACCAACCAAGAAAAATAGAGATCAGCACTGAACTAGGCATCAGGATGTGCCAAAAAGAAGCGGAAGTGCAACACGCAACCTAAGAGGACTTTTATATCCAGTTAGAAGGGCAAGGGGAGAGATAGCAGAGCAAAGGAATACCTTTACGAATGTGTTGTTATTAAATTTAACTCCATATGAAAATAACATTTGAGCACCAACTCTGTGCCCAGCACTGCAAGGTACTGGTGATACTGCAGTGCTGAAGAGGATACAATTCTGCCTTCGAAGAGCCACCTTCAAGACAGACAATCAAAATACAGAATGACGAAATATGTGATCAGTTTATAAAGCGTGCGGGAAGGGGCCTAAAGAAGACACACCTTTGAGAGTCTGAGAATAGGGTCAGGGGAGTCTCTTTAAAAAGCTAGTCAGGTAAAGGCTAAAAGAGGAAGGGAAGAGGGGTTTAGGTTGTTGGTTTAATAGGTACATTTAAGAGTGTCAACCAAATCCAGGGATTGTCCATTCAGCCTAAATCACAGATGAGGTGAGGCCCCCATGGGCACAGCTTGTACTATACCCCTCCCCGTCATCGCAGCCAGGGCTGAAAGGACTAGGAGTGAACACCTTAGCCAGACTGAGCTGGGAATTTAGAACTGAGAACGGGCAGATTCCAATTGGGAAGAAACGTGATGTGTCATTTAGAGAGGCTAGGGAGGTGTGGAGAAGCCGTAATCTGCTGTCAATAAAGCAGCAGAGGAATAAAGTCTGCAGGAGAAGAAAGATATAGCTCCCTTCCTGTTCACCACCACTCTGCTACCATCATGTGTCCCCTGGACGATTGTAGGAGCCTCCTAAGAACTGTTCCTGCTTCCGCCCTTGCCCCTCTCTATTTTACAAAGGTGGGTGATCTGGTCAAAACTTGAACCAGACCATGTCACTTCTCTTTTCAATTGTCTGATAGCTTTCGATCTCAGAAGCCATAGTGTTTAAAATAGTTTTTAAAAAGCTCACATGGCCTGCCGCAGGATCACCATTACGCCTCTGATCTCATCTCCTACTAAGTCTTCCCCTTTTATGCCCTCAACCAGTCTCCCTGGCCTCCCTGCTGTTGCTCAAATGTGCCACCTCAGGGCCTTTGCATGTGCTCTTTCCCCGAGCCTAGAAGCTCCTTTTCCAGAGATCCATGTAACTTACTCATTCACCTCCTTTAGGATTTCCTCAAATATCATATTTGTAGTGAAGCCTTTCCTGATTGCCCAGTTAAAAATTAAAACACTCTGTAATATTCCTTACCCCTGCTTTATTGAAGGATAAACAGAACTTGTCACCACCTGACATACTACAGGTTCTCATTATTTATATTGCTTATTGTCTGGCTTTGACCACCACCACCTCCCACTCTCATTACAATATGGGAGAGAGATTGCAATGAATTAATAAGCTAATTAATTCATTAGTGGAGTACCCGTGAACACTGAGGAGCCAGAGAGAGGGAACTCCTCTGGGTCCTGGAAAATCTAGCTCCACAGTTTCTCTGCTCTTGACGTTGTCACATGCCTGCCATTGGCTTTTGGGAAACACACCTACATCTTTACAATTCTTCTTTTGTTGCTTAAAATAATCTCAGTTAATTTTTGTTCTATTTGCAGACTAAAAAGTCCTAACTCATTCAATGAGAGAACAGCCTTTGAATGTGCTCTATCTGGAATAACTTTTCCCTGAGATATGCTTAAGCCTGGCTCACGTAGGTTTCTGCTCCGGTGTCTCTATGATAGAGGTCTTCTCTGACCACCTTATCTAAAACAGCAGCCTTCTAGAATAGATCTTGTGTTCTCACCACAAAAAAAAAAAAAAAAAAAAGTAACTTTGTAAGATAATGGATATGTTAATTAGCTTGATTGTGGTAATCAAGGATCAAGGTATATGCCTATCAAAACATCACACTGTACCACCTAAATATATACCATTTTTATTTGTCAATCATTCCTCAATAAAATTGGAAAAATTAAAATAAAATGACACCCCCATCACACTCTATTCCTACTCAGACTTGACTTCCCTTCATAGCACAGAGGGCTAGTCTGACACATATTTATGTGTTTATTACATCCCCCACTGGAATGTAAATGCCAGGAGAACAGGGTTTTTATCGCTGGATCCTCAGTGTCTAGGTTAGTCTAGGGCATAGTTGACACTCAGTAAATGTGTTCATCTATTCCAGAAATACCTCATCCCAGGTGCTATGGAAATGTGTGCCCTCCAGGAAGCTACATTCTCACGGGAGATTTTTGTTAACTATGAAATGCGTGAACTCCAAGGTGAGGAATGGATGGAGCCTGTGCTGACGTGTTGCTGGCCCTGAAGGTTGAGGCAAGAACTGAAGTCGGAGGCTCCCTGGGAGGGCCAGGCGAGGTATAGAGGGCTCGGGTTGTTGCTTCCCCAGCATCCACCTCCCACACACCCCAACAGGATGCAGATTTTCCATTTGCAACAGCACAGGATTTGGGCAGGATTGACATCAGATCGAGGGGACATGCCTGGATAGACCTGAGCAATCAACACGTGACGCCTCGGCCACCAACACTGGTTTTCAGAAGTGCATGTGACTCACCCTGATCCAGTAAGGCAGGAAGAGATGTTTGCTGGAGTTACTGGGAAAGAAGTTTCTCTCTTCCATGGGAGCTAAAAGAAAATCATTCTTCCTATGGACAGCGTGGTTGAGGCTGTGTGTTCTATTGCAGCTAATATTGCTTCCATAATCTAAAGAGTTAACAACAGAAGATGGCATGTAGAGGACAAAATAACATACAGCGAATGGCAGAGTCCAGAGAAAGACCCTGATGACATCATGAACCCATAGATCAAACTATGCCTAAAGCAGAATCCTGACATTTTCTGTCTTAGGAGCCAATAAACTCCCTTTATGACTTAAGCTAGTTTTATATTTGTCAAACTATAAAAGTAATACATGTTTGTTGAAGCACAAGAAATAATAAAAAGATACATAAGACGAATTTTATAATCAACTTCTATACTCCTTCTCATCCTATCCTCTGAAACATCCAATATTAACAGATGGATGTTGCTATTGGGTTAAAACGTGTCATCCCCCCACAAAATTCATGTGTTGAAATCCCAACCCCCCAGAACCTCTGAACGGAACTGTCTTTGGAGATACACTCTATAAACAGATAATTAATTTAAAATGGGGTCACGTGGGTGGGCCCTAATCCAAAATGACTGGTGTCCTTATAAGAGATTAGGACACAGACACAGAGGGGAGACCATGTGAAGATACAGGGAGAAGAAAACTATCTACAAGTTAAGGACAGAGGCCTCAGAAGAAACCAACCACGCTGACACCTTGATCTTGGACTTCTAACCTCCAGAATGGTGAGAGAATAAATTTCTGTTGTTTAAGCCATTCAGTCTGTGACACTTTATTATGGCAGCCCTAGTAGAATCATACCTATTTCTACCTTTGCATACCTTTCTCTTTGCTTTCACATATACACCTACAACATATGTACACACAATCATGAGTTCACGTTTGTTTTTACAAAGAGTCATACGATACTCATTATTCTGCAAGATGCCTTTGCCATAAAAAACATGGATTTTGCTAAAAATCAGTTGTGGTCAATCTATTTACATCTGCTTTCTAATCTTTTAATGCATGTATAATGTACATAAGTATAATTTTATGTAAAGGCAATCATACACATACTGGGCTGGGGGGGCTTGTTTGGTTGGGTTTTTTGGCGTGTTTTCTTCTATTTTTATCTGAGGCTTGTTTCATCTTCTCTTCCTTCATGCTGACTAGAAACCAGATTAACAACCTCAAATGTGTCCTTGGTCCCATACTTTTCTGAGACATGTCATCAAGTTTTGTCATCCCAACCCAACCACAGGACTCCTAAGAGCCAATGGCTGTAGCACAAAGTTGTGGCTTCCTCCCAGTCAAGTGATTCCCATCACATGGTTCACAGTGGACCCCATCATTCCCATGGCTCAGGGGTTGAAATGAAAGCCCCCCATATAGACACTGCCCAAAGCCAGGAGTGGAAGAAGCATGGCTGACACTTCGTGGACAGTGAGATGACTGCATTTGTGAGCACACGAGACACCCACCGGAGAGTCTCAAGATTAGCTGGAAAAGCTAAATTGTACAGTGGCTGCTGGACACCCTGTAATAGTAAGTCCAGTGAAAACCGCTTCGTTCCCTTCATTTTACCCTCCCTGCCCCACACTTGCATTTGGATGATAACAGGAGAGTAGGCAACTAGGAATAGAGGCCTTTAAAAATAGCTCAGATGCACTGATAGCAATCAGTTGGCATTGTTTTTCGTGCAAATGTGGCTTATCTCTAATGACAGCAAAACTGCAGACCACAATGTTTGTGCCCTCATCAATCACTAAAATATAAAGATAAGATGAGCAGCTCCCATTTATCTCCCCTTTAAAGAGCCGAGATACTGAATCACCTCTGCTTCACTTTGCTCAAGGAGATCCATCTTCAGCAGGCAGAGGCAACACGGATCAGAGAGATTCCAGATTGAACAAAGTACGGAGAAGAAAGCAGTGGAATTCCACACAGGGTGGCCCCAGATACACGCCATTCAGAAAACATCTGTTGTCTCTGTTGGTCTCTGAGCTCACGCTGTTTGGTGCCACACATCAGCATGTCATCACCATGTCTGTGCCCTACGCCAGGTTTTATTTTATTTCCAGAAATTCTGATCTTCCTTTGCCAGCTGTTAGACATACGTTCATTAGGGCTCACACATGCTAGAAATATCATGTATTTAGGAAACACCATTTTCAAATACATGAGCCTCAAGGTTTACATCTTTAAAAGGAGGTTCATATTTCCTCCCTCACAGGGTTCTTGCAGGGATTAACTGAAAGAAAGCACATAGCTCTGGGGGAAGAAGGCGGAAGGCTCTGGGGAAAGATGGCGGAAGAGTAAAGCGGAGATCACTTTCCTCCCCACAGATACACCAGAACTACATCTACACGTGGAACTCCTACAGAACACCTACTGAAGGCTGGCAGAAGACCTCAGACCTCCCAAAAGGCAAGAAACTCCCCACGTACCTGGGTAGGGCAAAAGAAAAAAGAATAAACAGAGACAAAAGAATAGGGTCGGGGCCTGCACCAGTGGGAGGGAGCCGTGAAGGAGGAAAGGGTTCCACACACTAGGAAGCCCCTTCGCGGGCGGAGACTGCGGGAGGCGGAGGGGGGAGCTGCGAAGCCACGGAGGAGACCACAGCAACAGGGGTGCGGAGGGCAAAGCGGGGAGATTCCCGCACAGCGGCTCAGGGCCGACCGGCACTCACCAGCCGAGAGGCTTGTCTGCTCACCCGCCGGGGCGGGCGGGGCTGCGAGCTGAGGCTCGGGCTTCGGTCGGAGCAGGGAGAGGACTGGGGTTGGCGCCGTGAACACAGCCTGCAGGGGGTGAGTGCGCCACGGTTAGCCGGGAGGGAGGCCGGGGAAAAGTCTGGACCTGCCGAAGAGGCAAGAGACATTTTCTTACCTCTTTGTTTCCTGAAAAAAAAAAAAAAAAGAATCTGGAAAAGAATACATATATGTATAACTGAATCATTATGCTGTATGCATGAAACTAACACAACATTGTAAATCAACTGTAATTCAATTTTTAAAAAAGCAAAATAAAGAATAGAAACAGTTAAAAAAATGAAAAGAAAAGAAAGCACATAAAGTGATTTGCATAGTGCCTGGCACTCAGGGGTAATTGTGCAATAGCCAATCCTTATGTGTACACAGGTGGGGACAGACAAGAGAGCAGGGGATTTCTTGGGCCTGTGGTCAAGGGGCTAATGTCTCCATCCTCTGGTGAATGAAGAATGTGATGAGGACATCATTCTCATACAGGTGGTCAAAGGCCATTTCTGTTGTATCCTTTTGTTTCTTTTTAGCAGCATCCTGATGAATTATAGCCATTTGTGTCTTGCCAGAAAAACTGGATTGCACAAATCTGATACTTTGTTCACCCTTTGCTTAACGTTCATGCAAAGGTAATTTCATTATTACAAAGAGTTTGTGTGTGTGTGTGTGTGTGTGTGTGTGTGTGTGTGTGTTTATTCTTTTATTATGTGCAGGTTCTTTACATACATTACCTCACTGAAGTGGGTAGTGAAATTCTCGTTTTACAAATGAAGATAAAATGTTACAATGTTAGGGAGGTCCCTCTTTCTTTCTCTCTCTTTTTCTTTCTTTCGCTGTAATTATTAGTATCTGAAATTGTCTTATTTCAATTATATGCTTAACTTTTTACTATCTTTCGCACCCACTAGACTATGAGCTCCTGCATCTCTAGTACCTAGAACAGTGTCTAGAAGATAATTGGAATTCAATAAACATCTTCCAAAAGAGAAATATACAAGGAGAATACACTTTTATGAAAGGATTTGACCAGCCTGAACCAGAGGGAGCCACCCAGGAGGCCCAGGTAATGTGCTTTTCTGAAAAATTACTAGGTTACTGGACATCTATTAAAATCTTGAACATATGCTTTCCTGGAAAATTACTTGACTCCTGGGAATATATTAAAATCCTAATTTTTACTATAAGAAATTGATACCACTTCTGAGTGATGTGGACTCCTTCTTCCTACAAATTTGATCCCCACCACCAAGTCTCTGGCTAGAGAACAGAAAGAAATGTTTAAAAACCATCCCTGGATCCCAACATACTCAGCAAATTCTCTTTATTCTTTTATTAAATTCTTGGAGATGTTCACTGTTCCATGCTTGTTGTTTATGGTGCAATAATATGGTGCAGTAAGATCTACAAATATATACAGAGGCAGTCTAAAAATACCTTGTGCGTGGTTTGGAAAGATATCTTCAAGCGTATCCTTTGGGATATCTTTCCGAGTAAAAATGCTGTGGGGTGGTGCTCTCATTATTGAGGTTTTATTCCTTACTCTTATAAACACGAAGGTGAGAACATATTGATGACAAAGATGCCCTTAGGCTTTTGTACTTCTACAAAGAGTGCTCCCATTGAGTTCAACAGCTCTCAGTGAATCATTATAAGACATTTTGTTGTTGAACTTCCTGCAGCACATGATTTTCAACATCTTTTTAGTATTCCAACCATCTCCTAACATTCGCAAACTGCTTTTTAAGGAATACAGGAAAACAAAGCTCTAAAATCGACTTTTTTTTTTTTTTTTTCCTGCCGTACACGGGCCTCTCACCGTTGTGGCCTCTCCCGCTGCGGAGCACAGGCTCCGGACGTGCAGGCTCAGCGGCCACGGCTCACGGGCCCAGCCGCTCCGCGGCATGTGGGATCCTCCCGGACCGGGGCACGAACCCACGTCCCCTGCATCGGCAGGCGGACTCTCAACCACTGCGCCACCAGGGAAGCCCTAAAATCGACTTTTAAGAAGAAAAATGTAGTAAATGGCAGGGGTGATAAAAATTACTAAAGGCTCCCTTTACCACCTATAAAGTTTTAATCAGACCCAATTTTGTTGAGCCTCGAATGGGAAGAAACTAATGAGCTTCTATTTTTAAAGGTTGTGATAATCAGAAATTCTGATAATACTGATTTACTGCAAGGCACAAGAAATCTGTGGCCTCATGACGTCTAGTCTATTGGGACACAGGCAGAGTTCCTGTTTTTTTTCTCATCTTCTTTGGTGTTCCGGAAAAAATCTGCTTATCGATACGGTGGGAAAGAATCTCAGAGGACATGCAGTCTACCTTTGTCTTTCAACCTATGAGGATACCGAAGCAAAGAAAGATTTTCTTAAGTTTAATTAGCAAAATGGACCCACAAGATGGTAAGGAGGCTTTTCACTTTTAGTTGTTAAAATGATTAAATAAATTAACAAATTATTTAAAAATTTCTAAATCAAATTCTCCATCCTACTCTGTAGACTAGTTTCATTCACGCATGCAAATTTTTGCAATTGGCCTGAAAAGGATGATTATTTTCAATAGAATTGATATGACTTGGTCATGAGGTTAGATGTTGGGGCAGAGGTAGATAGAGGTTGCAGACTTCCAGGAATCTGACTTGAGTGATCTGACATAGGTAAGCACCTTATGAGTTCCATCAGCCCAAGAAGGAATGCAGCGTCTCATTTTCACAGCCTCCCTTTCCGCAAGACTCAGCCATGTGACCTCTGCTCCACCAGTCAGATCAGTCAGTACATAATGTCTATTCAAAAGTGAGCAATGGGCCTTTATTGGCTTTAAAAAACAATAACGTTATGAATCAATTTTAGAGCCTGAGAGAGAGCTGCAACTCAGCGTAATGGCTCCCTAAAATTTGTAAATTACAGGCATCGGCATCAATGAAATCATGACGACACCAAAAACAAAGTGACCAATGGGAGGAGGCCACCAGCACATGGAATTTATTTTTCCAGAGACATTTGCGAGTCAGGTGGTGGAGTTTCAAGCATACAGAGGCTAGCATCCTGCAACCGTGCCCAGGCATGATAGTAGTGGGTTCTGCTAGATAAGCCTCGCATTGTGGTTTGAGCACTGTTCCTGAATGTACAGCTTCCAAAGCTGATTCTTATGCTTTCCTGGGATGTCTGAATGTCACCTGTTACTTTAACACACTTTTCTGTCCAGACCTACAACAGTGGCATGGTAGCTGGTCTCCAAAGATAATCCCCCTAGAAGCTGGTGTTGTCTGTCCCCTTGAATGTGGGCTAGCCCTGTGTCTCCCCCAGAACAGAATGAGGTGGAGAGACAGTGTGACTTCCAAAGCTAGTTGTAAGAATCCTTGCAGCTTCTGCCTGCCCCACTGGGAATGCTTGCTCTTGAGAAGGTCTGATTCGGACCATAGCTGCCATGCTGTGAGAAGCTTAAGCCACGTGGAGAAGCTATATAGAGTATGGATAGATCAAATTTAAAAGAAGAGGCCTAATTGTCCCTGTTGAAAATAAGAGTAGAGATTTCTCTTCATCCTTTCTTTTCCTTGGAGCATTTACTTTAGAAAGTTAGATAGGCCTTTTGTCAGCTTTATGACCCAAGAATGTCTTTCTCAAGGACCTGGGAGCTATTTCTTTGAAACATAAACATCAAGAGAAATAACATCTCTCTGTCTCTCTCTGTGTCTCTCTGTCTCTGTCTCTCTCTGTCTCTGTGAGAGGGTAGGATCTCACATAAGTGAGGCTCTGAACACACCCCCCTCTTCTTGAAACTTCCTCCAAGTTGCAAGACAATCTCCTATCATGAAGATATCAGAAGTTTGTTATTCCTCTGGATAAAGCCAATTGGCTAACCCAGATGGTCACCTCAATTACCAAGTAAAGTTAGGATGAACTATACGTGACAAACAGTGCCATCAAGTCCTCTTACCTGAGGACTAGTTATTGTTTATCTTGAGAATATGTGTATAATAGACTGTACGTGCTTGGCTATCTATAAGGGTGAGATTTCTTCCTATCTTTGCAATCTCTTAGCAGATTGCGTCTGATGTGTGCATCACATTCTGGTTTAATGTTTATTCGATCATAAAACTCTTTTCTTTCTCTGCTACCTTTGTGGAGCACTTTTCTAGGTTGGGAGAAGATTTTGGTTTTAATTCTATTTCCCAAGAGCAGACACTCCATCAGTCTCCTCTGAGGTCCCAGATGACAGCCAGCATCAAGTGTCAACCACAGGAGTGAGCCATCCTGGACCTCCAGCCCAGTAAGCCCACAAATAACTGTAGCCCAGCCAATGACGATGACCACATGACAGACTCCAAGCCACAGCCTCCTGGCTGAGCCCACTCAACCAAAGAAGCATGAAAGATAACAGTAAATTGTTTTGAGCCACTAAGTTTGGGGTAGCAAGAGATAACCGAAACAAATAACTTTGGTTCTTGCCACTAAGCTCTGACTGTTACATATAACCTCTTCTCTCCTTTCTGTGGGAGTATCTTAGAAGATGGCGGTCCATTGCATCTCCGAACCCCCTTACTGGCAACTAGTGTTATTTTTCGCACAGAGGAGATACTAATACATTTTCCCATTTAAATCGCTTTTTGGACAGATTGGGGTTTAAATAAAATAAAAACAACAAATTGGATGCAATACATGTCAAATCGGACTAAATATTTTTATCTAACAACTGCTTCTAGAAAGCATTTGCTTCTGTTTGTTTACACACTCCACAGATAATTTCGCTACAGTTTAAAGCCAATACACACAAAATTATGTTTAGGGAATACCAAGACTGCTTCATTTTTCCAAAACCACTTCTGAGCTCTGCTGTTGATTCATTGGGCATTTCCCTCTTCTGTTCACTTCAGGAGACACCGTTCTGGGTTCTATGCCTGCTTTTTCCCCATTTTAATGGTGTGATTAAAAGCTCTCTATTTGTTGGCCATAGGGACCTCTCACAAATATCCATAGCATATTGTCAAGACTGAAAGCAAATGATTAGGCACAAAAAATGCTGTCTGCAGGGACCCATTGTTCCATTTCTCTAGAGCATCAGCCTGTGTGTGTAGCAGTGACTGGATTATGTGTCTGCAGATACATGAGGTCTCTTGTGATTTGACTTCTCCACACTCCTGACAGATTACTGACTCACAGGTTTCAAGATAAAAGCCATCCAGACACTGCCTTCATGCTTTTTCCAGGATTGGTAAGTGCCTTTTAGTTGCGATTTAAACTGAACTTTGGAAACTTAAAGGTGTTTTCCTTAGTTGCTCTGGATCCTTTCTGACATGATTAGTCCTTGCCAGAGAGGCTCTGGAAACGTGGGCTCACAGCATCCATTTCCTGTCTTTTCCCCCATCCATTTGTAAAAGCCTCACTCGGCAGGAATGAGCAAAAGCCATCCATTTGCAGAGAAAGGATCGTCACAAAGGAGATGTAGTGAGTGAAACCAGAGGACAAATTCCGTTCCAGGCATCCACTTCACGTCCGATGCACTGAAATCACTGACTTCCATCTGTTTTCCTTAGAGCCTGGCATAAAGACCTGATGACAGCGGGGGTCAAAAGTACTTGAACAATTTGGAAAGTATAGTGAGAGAGTGAGGTCAGGGAGAATTCATTCACGGTCTCAGCAACTTCACCTGTAAAAAGACAAAATGTTAACATGCACCTCCCCAGGTTGCTGGGAACCCTAAAAATGTAAGTCAACTTAAGAACGTGAGTAGCACCCTAAGCATTGTGCCTGGCTCCCTGTGCAATCAATGTCCCCTTGGATATTGTCGTGTCCAGAGCAATACTAGGGGTGATCATTCTGTTTGTGGCGCTATGCTTTAAGACGGGAATTGCAAAATGTAGATAGAACTACGAGAGAAAAAGGAAGAGGAGAAAGAGGAGGAGGGGAAAGAAGCAGAAGAGAAGGAAAAGAAGAAGGTAAGGAGGGAGAGAAAGAGAAGGGAGAGGAAGATGACCAGGATGATGAAGGGCCTTGAAATAACATCAAATGAGGGAATGCAAAACAGAAAGGTCATGAGAACTGAAATGCACCACGATTAAGGAAATAGACCTTGTTCATTCAACATCACATATTTAATGCTTCTCTTGGGCCCAGGGTGCTGCTAAGCACAGGGGATGCAGCCATGGTCCCTGGCCTTGTAGAACTTAAGAGTAGTAGAGGCGACAGCTAATTTATAAGGTCCCTGCTGTACAGTGGGTTATGGTACTATGACAGTGGAAGGATAGGACAGGTGGCTATGGTGAAACAGATCAGGGGCAGGTAAATAGTCTTTGGTGGGTAAAGGGGAGGTAAGGGTTGTCTGGAAAGGCTTCCACTTACCAGGTACCAGGACTAGGATACAGGATAAACTACTTAGCATTGCCAAGTCTCAAGTGCTTATCTGTCAAGTGGGAGTAACAACGGTACTTACCTCACAGGGATGCTGTGAAGAAGAAATACGACAATCCATGTAAAATATTTCACCAGGACGTCCCTTGGTCTAGCAAGGGATTCAACCTCGTGACTGTGGGGCAAATTAACCTCACTACATGTTCAGTCAGTGATTCAAAAGGAACTGAGATGGCCACATTTAAAAATTGGGAAGGTTCACAGGAATTTGTATTTCTAGCTTCTCATGAAAGATGGGAAAATCCGGCACCTTTGCTCTCAGATTCCATATGGCAGCTGTTGGCTGGAACTGAGTAACAGCTGCCCTTCTGGGCAAGGGGTCTGGCCTCCAATTGGTCACGGTCCCAACAGCCCTCTTCTCTCACGTGTGTCCCCTGCGCCCCCTGCACGCTTCTGAAATGACCTCTCTTGCACTACTGAATACAACGCAGACTCCTTACCTCAACTTTGCCCCTCGCCCTGCCTCTCTGCTCTTCTTTTCAGCAATCCTGAATAACTTACAACTCCCCCATGATCTCTGTGCAGAAGTACCCTTTTTCCAGCTGTTCTTTCTGCCTGGAAGAGGAAGAATCAATTAACTCTTGCTGGGGTGAACTTGAATTCTTCTTTCAGGTGTGAAAGAATTTGCTTAGACAAACGCGTGGGACAAATGGCACATCATCCTCTGGGTAGTTTTAGGCTCTACGTTCAAAAGAGAAAAATTAAGCTTACTATTATTATGAAAGGGGGAACATTTCTGCTCAACACCTGTCGTTTTCTGCCAAGTGAAGGGAGCGCCTTCACAGTGATACACCTGGATTCTCCCATCTTTCACTTACTCTTCCCAAGGCAAGAGAGAACTTGGGTGAGTTTGGCAGAAAGAGTTGGAAAGCCACAGCCTGGCCCTTTTGCCAATCATTTCCCCCTCCTTGCTGGGATGCCTACAGAAAGCATATGTCTTGCTCTGCCTCTGTCCTGTGGGAAAGGAACTTTCCCAAGCAAGGGAGAGTTGCAGGCTTCCAACTTCAACTGGGTCTAGATGGGTAAGCCTGGATGGTAGATTTTTTGCAAAAATGGTTATAATTATTCCTTGCCTTGTACCCAGCCCTGTTAAGTAGTTCATACAACTTCTGGCATAAAAAGAGCTTGGGGGACAAGGGGAGAGGAAACCTGGGGGGCGGGAGGTGGGGAGGCTTCTGGACATCACCTTTCTATTCTAAACTCCTTTATTTCTCTGCCACTTTAAAAATTTAAAGTCCTCATTCTATAGAGGACAATCTTTAGTCTTTGCCCATCTAGCATTTGACCTCTCCACACAGGAGGCAGATTCTGCACCCTACTCTGGAATCTGAAATCCTGGACACGTCCTTTGCCACCCTCCCCTGCAGCAAGAGGGCCCTCTCCACTCCAGAAAGGCTACTTCTGGAGATTCACTGCAGAATCTGAAAATAAAAGATCACCCTGACCACACAGCTTCTGCCAGCAGATCCGTAGAACTTCCAAACGATTTATTTATCGACAATGGTGATAAAATACATTTGACATTGTTTCTGAACAAAAACCTTTTTTTACAGTGAGAGAAGAAAGGAGTTTAAGCCCATGGGATTCACTGCTCTTATCACATACCCCATCACCTGAGAATTCTTGGCCTTCTGGAAGAGTGAGAAGGCTTCGTGAAAACTCAGTGTTGATGCCAGTTGGACTGCCTTGCAAGGCTGAGTTGCACTTATGCATATAAAATGTAGTATATGCTCTGAGCCAGGCAGTAATTCATTGGGTATTTCTTTAATAGTCAAAATACATTGCATTCCATGCCCACAACTCTGGACTTTAATGCTTTAGAAAATGCTGTGTCCCAGAGAAGAACGTTTCCTTTAGGAGACACAGCACGATTTCTTTGAATGGGGAGCTGAGCCACTGCCTATGCATTCAGGTGCCTCTGTTAGAGGAACAGGGGAAAGTGAGGGGTAAGCTGTTGTTTGAGATGATGAATTCTGACTAGCTAGGGAAGCTGGGGACATGGAAGGCTACGTCTGGATCTCAGGTGATCTCCTGTGATGGCTTTTAGTATTCCTGCCTTGTCTAGTGACAAAAGTTAGTGGAAGGTAACAGCAACCCCATGCAGGTGGAACACAAAGGACCCTACTCCACAGGGATGAAAATGTGGGTCACCCAACCGGCTAGAGGACCTCAAGAGGCCAAGGAGCTGGCTGAAGTTAAAGGCAACAGGAAATGAATAGAAGAGAAGTCAAATTCGCAAATACCCGCTGTAGCCTTATGAACAATTAGTGCTCAGCATCTCCTGGCATTTTCTTCCTCCTTGCCTTGCACGTACACAAATGTATGAACTCATTTTCTTCTTTCTTCTCTGTCCTGCTACGTTTTATAAGATGTGTTGATGGTAGTTAATTTCACAATTTATTTTCCTAGAATACAGAAATGGAGATGGGGTGGTGGCTGGACTAGAATAAGAATGGAAAATAGACACCCCCAGACCTGGAGCTGGTAACAGAAATGACTTAAAAAAAAAAAAAAGAAATGACTTCATGTTGGTTTCTTTGAGGGAGGAGATGAAAAATAATTTTGATTTTATGAAGGCTATTTGCATTATATTATTATTAGGTGAGGTTTTTTTGACTGGTTTAGTGTGTGTGTGTGTGTGTGTGTGTGTGTGTTGATACTATAAATGTGGGAAAAACAGAACAGACATTTTGATGTAGAACAGCCAAATAGTGAACATTTGCCATGATTTTTGGTTGCCCAGCATCTAACCCCCTTCCTGTGTGTGGCAAGTCCACCCCTGGTAAGGCAAAACACTTCTCCTGTTAGAATCTGAAAATGTCATCAATTTGTTTGCCCACCTTTTTCTTGCAGCTGGGTACCCAACCTCCACCTTTCCCACCAGGTATACCTGCACGAAACTTTGAATTGGAAGGCAGCGATGAAAAAAGAAAATAGGGCAGAACCTCACTGAATCTACGCTTGGGATGGGCGGTGACACCAGAGACAAAAACAGCAATGGCCAAAGTAGTGCCAAGGACAATAGTGACCAGTACTGCCAGCAGCAGTCCAGTGATACGTCAGGCTAGTTTCCTGTGATTTGCATTCTGCTCCTGGCTGTAAACTCTGAGCTGAAACCTCAGGCTTTCCTAACTATTCTGAGAGTTACTCAATTATCTTTTAATGAATTCATTTTTGCTTAAATCAGTCAGAATTAGTTTCTGTTCATTGAAACTTTGAGCCCTGACTGATAAATATCATTCATTCAATGACTGTTAATTGAACTCTTACCATGTACCAGATGGTGAACTAAATGCTATGCTATTAGATACCAGTAGAGAGCAAATGTAGATATGGTCCCTGCCTACAGAGATCTTATAGTCTACAGAGAGAAATATTCATCAAATAATGAAAATACATTTGAGACTGATTCCCTTGTCTTTTCCACATTTATATTCCTCAGAGGCCTTGACACTATTTTCTCCTAACACTAAAGCAAAATATTATTTCTGAGTAAGAGTGAGGTGAATCAGATTAACTGGCTTTTTATTCTTTATACTTTTCTTCATCTTTTAGATTCTTTAGAATTGGTAAATATGTCTTTTAAAACCCTATCTTTTCCGCCAGACAGATCGTACTTTACTCTACAACTAGAATCATTGAAATCTGCAAAGATTTTTGGTTAATGCAATCAAAATTATTTTCACTACTTTGCATCATTATAATAGCATTTGGAAACTGTATTTGGTTTATGGGAAATTATACCAACTTAGTTAATAAAATACGTCCTAATATGATTGGAAAGATGTGCTTTATTTTATTGTGGGCACAGTTATAAAACAAGTAACGCAGGTCAGGTTGTGGTAAGAAAAGTGTATTGACTATTAGAATAAATAACCATGGGGGGAAACTATTCTTAAGAGATTTACATATAAATTAGGTAATTTAAAAACTGACTTTTTAAATTTTTTTGGCTGCATCGGGTCTTGGTTGAGGCATGTGGGATCTTAGTTCCCCGACCAGGATCGAACCCGCATTCCCTGCATTAGAAGGCAGATTCTTTACCGCTGGACCACCAGGGAAGTCCCTAAAAAGTGACTTATTAAATGTCTAAACTATGGAAACTGCTTAGTTATATTTTGCCATCATGGTGAATGGACAGTCATATCAACAGAAGTCGATGTCACTTTTTCTCTCCCTCCCCCCCTTGCCCCCCTCCCGCAAGCTCATTCTTCATGCTGTGTTTGTTTATCTGAGTCATCTGATGGTCCCTTATGTTCAGACTTCTGCATTCCACCAAGCTTTCCCTTTCAGATGCCATTTAAAAGAGTATAAACTTCACTGTGGTTTTGGACAATTAGTTTGAAACTAAGTTTAGTAGCAAAAAGGGAATTCCATTTGCCAGATTTCATGAATCACTGGGGTTTCCTTTGGCTAACGATTCCCTTCTTTGAGAGAGTAGAGCCCTCTTCATTTTGCTTCATCTATTCCTGTAGCCTTGTTTCTTCCCCATCTAATTTGTTCTTCATCTATTTATAAACTGCTCAGTTAAAAATGCTCTCTCTGTTGTTACTAGTGATCGTTCCCTAATCACCCAACTCAAAGAAAGACCTACTCCTTTCCCCACTGGAGACTTCTATAAATTAGTAAGTTTGCCTTCTTCCTTAAAAAAGCAAATCCCAAATCCTCTGAGGTTAACAATCGGAGGGAAAAACTTCACATGAAAAGAGAAGCTGGCCTTGGAAGCCCTCACCCTTGTCCTCCTGAAGCTCGCCTTCCTCTTTGTAAGATGAAGCCCTACAACGTGAGTCCCTTGACTCCGGGACAAGGGGGTTCAGGGCTCCTTGTCCTAACCACTGCAAAGCTGACAGGGTTGAGGGCAATGTTGCTCGGCTCTCAGCTTTACTATGTGACCCTTTCCTTACCTTCCCAGAACACCTCACACAGGTGGTTCATTCCTGCTTGAGTCACTAGATTTTGGCTCTTTCCCAGTATCTACGGTTAAACTTCTGGATGAAGAGATGGACTGATCTAGGACACAATGTTCCCAGGGTTCCTCTCTGGATGGACGTGTTGGACTGCCCACAGGTAGGCTTTTGTTGGGCAGATGCCCATCTCTGAGAAGACCCAGTGGTACTTCGTGTGTTTGTCATCTGAAACAGACCCTTTTTTAAAAAAAACTTTTCCTCTATATGTCAAAAATATTTTGAGTAACTATGTCATAATAAAAATCAAATATAATATTGATTTATTTTTTACTTTTAAAGCAATTATTTTAAAAAGCATTTTTCAAATCAAAGTATCATTTGAAACCCATAAACCAGTTCATTTAGGAAATAAAATTTGTACTTCCAAGCAATATTATGTATGTTCACATTTCGCTGTTTTAAAATTTGAGCAAATAAAAACTCCAAGTTGTCCCATAGAATTGAAGTAGTTCAAGTTCTGTTTCTCAGTTTTGATAATCACAGCACTATCATTGTTTATTTCAATTCTACTATTTAATTGCAGGGTTATGTTGTGCCACAGAACTTGCAGACAGGAATTGAACCAGAAGAGAGCTGGAACAATTCAGAACTACTTTCTTCTGATAGTGAGTTCAGAGTGGTTCTGCATTTTTAAAACTTTAAAACAGCTGTGTCCATGTGCGTCGAGGCTCGGTTTTATGATTGGGAGTTCTTCAAAGTGACTTTCACAGAGAATATTATGTGTGTTAAAGGATAAATAATACGAATTACATTACATGTAAATTATTAGAACTCACAGTAACCCCAGAAATTGAGTAGAACTTAGACCAATGAAAGACTTTTTCAGGTTATTTTATCACTGACATTGTTTACAATGGCCAGCACGTGGTGATAATAAAAAGCAGACACACTTTTAATTGGTTCTATTACTGTTGTTAACTTCTCTATTAAGAATGCATCCCTTTAGTGTCTGCCTCTGCGATGGACCACACTTAGTGCCTGGACTTTGGCAAACCAATGGAGAGGTCTTCTCTGAACCCTCTATCTAATAAGTAGATCTCCCCTCTACTCTTATTTCTCTTTATCACCAGAACCCTATTAATTTGCTTTACAGCACTTATAATTTGTAATGACATATTTGTTCATGTACTTATTTACTGTCTACCTTACCACATTGCTATCATCATCAATTGGTGATGGTATGTCCCAGCACCTCGTGGATATCTGACATGTAGTAAGCACTCAGTACATTTTTTTAAATGAATGAATGCATGCATGAATGAATTAAAGTCTTGTTCATTTAGCAGTGGCCAGGGGGATGAGATCATGTAATACCATATGGCAATTAATGCAAAAAATAGAGGTGTGAGTATGCTTTGGTATGCCCTGGCCTGCCTATTCACCTTGATTAAAATCATGAGAGGTATATAGATCAGATGTCCACGTGATGAGATATACAACTGTCAGAAAAGCCAGGAGTTTACATCAGCCTTATCAGTGCATTCTTTCTTATAGTAAATATAGACGAGAAATCAAATCAAGTTTGCTTATATAGGTGGCCAAAAAAGCACATGAAAAGATGCTCAACATCACTAATTATCAGAGAAATGCAAATCAAAGCTACAATGAGGTATCACCTCACACGGGTCAGAATGACTATCATTAAAAAGTTACAAATAACAAATGCTGGAGAGGGTGTGGAGAAAAGAGAACTCTGCTACATTGTTGGCGGGAATGTAAACTGGTAGAACCACTGTGGAGAACAGTATGGAAGTTCCTTAAAAAACGAAATGTAGAACTATCGTATGATCCAGCAATCCCATTCCTGGGCGTATATCCAGGGAAAACCATAATTCAAAAAGATACATGCACTCCAGAGTTCATTGCAGCACTATTTACAATAGCCAAGACGTGGAAGCAACCTAAGTATCCAATGACAGGGGAATGGGTAGAGAAGATGTGGTACATATATACAATGGAATATTACTCAGCCCCATAAAAAAAGAATGAAATAATGCCATTTGTAGCAACATGGATGGACCTAGGGATTATCATACTAAGTGAAGTAAGTCAGACAGAGAAAGACAAAAATCATATGATATTACTCATATGTGGAATCTAATTTAAAAAATGATATAAATGGATTTATTTACAAAACAGAAACAGGTTCACAGATTTCAAAAACAAACTTATGGTTACCAAAGGGGAAACATGGAAGAGGGGGACAAATTAGGAGGTTGGGATTAATTTACACACACTGCTATATATAAAACAGATAGCCAATAAGGACCTACTGTATAGCACACAGAACTTTACTCAGTATTCTGTAATAACCTATATGGGAAAAGAATCTGAAAAAGAATGAATATATGTATATGTATAACTGAATCAGTGTGCTATACACCTGAAACTAACAAAACATTATAAATCAACTAAACAAATTTTTAAAAAAAAAGATTGCTGGGTGAACCCAAAACTGGGGCCAAGAGAATTCAGGACATGCTTCAAATGTTTGACATAATAGTGACTTATCTGGAAGAAGTCCCTAATGGTTGGGGAAAAGGAGGGAACAAGATGGGGTCCAGAACCTAAAAAGCTGGGTTAGGTCTAATTCTTGTTCTTTTAAAACAAACGCTGGAGTTGAAAATCCAAGATACAAAGAGACCTACAGACCATTCAAAGTGTTATCCACAATATTGCTCCTTTATACTCTAGTAAAAACAATCTCATACACACTACATTTGGAATTACTGATATTACTGACACTGATTTCAGCCACCTGCTTGGGAGGTTTTTTTTAATGTTTCCAAGCAGATCTGCCACTCCCTTCCCTCATTTCATTGGATACAGTAGGGTTTGTCTGCAACTGGGTTTCTCCTTCAAAGGCATAAAATATACTGGCTTTATTTCTAACCACTAACCTCCCTGCTCTCTCCCCCTACATTCATGATTCAAGGTAAATATGATTAGCAGTGATTATCTAACCATAATGCTATTACCTTATTTGAGGCAAACTTAATAGGCAGCTCTCTCCTGCATGTGCGATTTCTCTCTCCCTCTCCTTCTCCCTCTCCCTCTCCCTCTCCCCCCTCTCTCTCCCTCCCTTCCTCGCTAGCTATATTAAAGACCATGATGGCACAATTTATGGTTGAAGATTTCTCATAGGAACTCTATAAGCATTGCATGTCCCATTGGATGCAATATTTTTGTTTGTTTGTTTGCGGTACGCGGGCCTCTCACTGTTGTGGCCTTTCCCGTTGCGGAGCAACAGGCTCCGGACACACAGGCTCAGTGGCCATGGCTCACGGGCCCAGCCACTCCGCGGCATGTGGGATCTTCCCGGACCAGGGCACGAACCCGTGTCTCCTGCATCGGCAGGCGGACTCTCAACCACTGCACCACCAGGGAAGCCCTGGATGAAATATTTTAAAAAACATTTTTCTGAGAAAGATGGACACTGACATACGTAGAACTTATTTGAAAACAATAGCCAGTCATCACAATTTCTTACTTCTATCTTCTTCTCCAGTGAGAGGAAACTACATGGTGACTGTCATTCAGCTCCCATCCTACAAAAAGAGAATCAGTACAAAACCCCTTGGCTTCCTTTAAGATCATTGAAACAGATGGAAAACACGATTCTTCCCCTGGAGGGCTTGACAATTTTTTCTGCAAAACAAACTGGAAGAGAGACCTTCATTGTCTCTAACTCCACCGGGTCTAAATATGCATCTCCTACTGGGCTCTGATTTGCTCTTCAGCTGACTCTGTATTTTCTGTAGTTAAGAGCTTGGGTTTGGGGATGCACAGACCTGTGTTCAAATTCCAGGGCCATTACTTATATATGACTTTTGAGACCTATTTAATCTCTCCAAGCTTCAGTTTCCTCTATTAAATCAATGGGATACTCATACTTATCTACTCAGAGGTTCTGGGAGCATTTTATCAGAAAATGGAGGTAAGGTACTCGGTACAGTACTTGGCACACACTGAGATCTTGATAAATTATACCCCCCGTGATTAATTTTATACAACAGGGATTAGCTATAGATATAGTGATAACTATTAATAGGGGTTATGGGGTTCATAACTAACCACCCTCAAATTTGGTGGCTTAAAATAACAAGTTATTTAGCTCATGCCACTCTGCATTGACAATTTGGGCTGGTCTCAGCTGGGCGGTTGTTATGCTGGTCTTGGCTAGATTCACTGTTGAATCTTTGTGGAGCTGGTGGGTCCGTTGTGGCTGGCTGACTTATGATGGCCTCGTCTGGGATGGTTGGGATGATTGGGGCCTCTCTCCTCCAGCGGAGCCCAGGCTTCAACGCATTTTCTAAGTCTCTGCTTGCACAATGTTTGTTGCTGTCCCATTGGCCAAAGCAAGTTGCAAGGCCAGTCCAGAATTAGGACTGGAGAAAGAGAGTCCCAAAGTCAACTGCAAGAGTGTTCACACAGCCAGGGGAAGAAATTGAGGACATTTTCCCAATACACCACAAACAGCCTCTTCTAATACAGCCTTATATGTGGAATCTACTTTTTTAAATGATAGAAATGAACTTATTTACAAAACAGAAAGAGACTCACAGATTTTGAAAACAAACTTATGGTTACCAGAGGGGAAATGTGGAAGGTGGGGACAAATTAGGAGTTTGGGATTAACTTACACACACAACTATATATAAAATAGATAAGCAACAAGGACCTACAGTATAGCACAGGGAACTTTACTCAATATTCTGTAATAACCTATATGGGAAAAGAATCATGTACTTTGATTTATCTATTCTTGTCTTTATGTCCTTTGTTTATGCTCCCCCTTCTTCCCTCTCTGTTCCTCTCTTTCTCCCTCTCTTCCTCAAATGTTTATTAAGCACCTAATATGCTCCATGTAGAGGGAATACCCCAATACATAAGATGTGATTCCATTTGTCATTAAAAGGCTTGTAAAGGATCTCACTGCCAGGAATGCCCCTGTGTTTAAGGAGCTTTTTCCTCTCTCTCCTTTTAGCAGCTCCACTACACCCTGTGTTAAATGCTAAAGCTAGCTAGCATTTTAGTAAATAACAATGAGAGATAATGCTTTCCTCTAATTGTTTAAAATGGTAGTGTTTCTAAGGAAGAGTTTCCAGCTGTTTTGTCTGACCTAGTAAGAACTCTTAACCTTATTATCTCAGGATTTTGCTCCCTATCCATTTGCAATTCTCTTTATGAAGCACAGATGACTGTGACATTTGGCTCGTGGGATGATCAGGAGTGTGTGCCTTGCATGCTGTCCTAGTTGGCACAGAGAGGGGTTAGGAATGACCTTCTGGATTAGAGGCTCATTCTTTTTCGTTGTTCTTGTGTGTTTCCAACTACTTTGGCTAGGACGGTAGTGAGAAAATTACTCTGGCATTCAGAGTGCAGTGATCTCAAATGCATGAGCTTAAATGGCAACAGAAATGGCCTGATGAGATGTATGACATGATTAGAGTCTCATCATACTTCAAGTCTTTTCTAAGAGAACGGAGCTCCACTTTGGTTACACACAGAAACATCTGGAGAGCTTTTAAATTAGGTCCACACCCAGGCCACAATGCAGACAAAACTACATCAGAATCTGGGGAGTGGGAACCGGGCATGGGTTTTTTTTTTGTTTTTTTTTTTTTTGGTGGTGGTACGTGGGCCTCTCACTGCTGTGGCCTCTCCCGTTGCGGAGCACAGGCTCCGGACACACCGGCTTAGTGGCCATGGCCCACGGGCCCAGCCACTCCGCGGCATGTGGGATCTTCCCGGACTGGGGCACGAACCCGTGTCCCCTGCATCGGCAGGCGGACTCTCAACCACTGCGCCACCAGGGAAGCCCCGGGCATGGGTATTTTTAAAAGCTCCCCTGATGATTCCAAAGTTCAGTCAAGTTTGAGAACTGCCTTGAGGGGACTCATAGAATGTTACAACACAGGAATGTCTCTTGATTTTGAAATTGAGGAAAATTAAGTCCAGAGAGGTCAAAGATGTCAAAAGGCCAGGTAAGGGGGAAGGCAGTATTCAGACCCACGTTTTCCAAGTCCAAAGTCTGTACTTTTGATGCCTCATAAGAACCAGAAAGCCCTGAGTCAGTATTAGGCAATGGTAGAAATAGAATGGAAAGAAATGAAACAAGAAGGGCATATTACTGATATAAATATTTAGTGAGAAAGAAAACTAAGCAACGAGAGCATCAATTTGCATCATTATGACCTTTTGGGAATAAGCTTTTGGGAGAAGTAAATAACCTTACAGTTATTTCCTATAAACTGTAAATTTGCTGGCAAATACCTTTGAGCACTGTACTTCCTTGGTGGTGCAGTGGTTAAGAATCTGCCTGCCAATGCAGGAGATTTGGAAATTGGAACAAATACTGGACTAAACATGAAGCAGAGCTATTTTGGGCAATTTGGGCTAAAAGCAAATACTCTGATAGGATGTTGACAATGATCTTTCTAACATCATCTTAACTGATATTATCAGGCAGGCATCCTTTCTGGAAGAGGGATCTATCTAGTGGCTCATCTTGGTGTTGGCCCTACACAGTGTGTACGAACGAGAGCTGGTAAGTGTGTGGACACGGAGATGGATAAAGCCCAATTCCTCCCAGTTCAAATTGGGCTTTAAGAGAGGAGCACTGGGGCTTCCCTGGTGGCGCAGTGGTTGAGAGTCCGCCTGCCGATGCAGGGGATGCGGGTTCGTGCCCCGGTCCAGGAAGATCTCACACGCCGTGGAGCGGCTAGGCCCCGTGAGCCGTGGCCACTGAGCCTGTGCGTCCGGAGCCTGTGCTCCGCAACGGGAGAGGCCAGAACAGTGAGAGGCCTGCGTGCTGGAAAAAAAAAAAAAAAAAAAAGAAAAACAACCGAGGTCCAGGAGAAGCAAACACTCTTAGCCTAAGTATTAAGAAGGTGGTGGCAGAATCAGTCCTCTAGAAATTGGGGGTGAGGGGAGGGGTGATACAGAGGCAGAACTTGATCCAGAGGATTTGACAGGGGAAAGGGGGTCTGTACCGTAACTGTGTTACCAGAAGCCTACGTGTACGAATTAGGAAAACACTTAGGTGTGGTACATGTGATCCAATCATCAGGATATTATTATTCCTGACCTTGTCCTTCCTTCCTTCCTCAGGATCTTTGGATGCTGATTTTATTTCTGGCAACTGTACAAAACCAAAAGGCCAAGGGGATTAAAAAAAAAAAAGAAACAATGAAAAAACCAAACCCATTATGGGCCAAACTATCTCAGGGCCTCTGGGATTTGCATCTTTTTTGAACAATGTAAGCAGAGATGTCTGTCATTCGGCATCCGTATCCTCCTTTGCCTTCCTGGGCACTATGCCCTCTGGATCTCCTCTATCTCTGTCATTTTGGCCCCACACCCTCCCTCAGCAGGCTTTCTCTGACTCTTGCCTTCAGCTTTTGTCCCAGGGCTGAAGACTCCCAAATCTCTTCTTGAGATCCCTCTACCTGCCTTCAGCCTGGTATGCCCAGCTGCCTTCAGATCTATTCTCTCGGATGTTTCTCTTGGACGTCATCTCAAGCCTAATACATAAAAGAGAAACTCACACCCTCTCTTCACATCTCCTCCCTAAAGCAGCTTTCCTTCCCAAGTTGCCTACTGCTCTTCCAGCGCATCCGTTTCCTTATTCCGTAAACTTGGTGTTACGTAACTAACAGATGCCTCGCTTTTGCTCCCAAGTCAGCAGCCAGCAAATCCCAGGGAGTCTTTGTCGGCAGTAAGATTCAGCCCTTTTCTTTTCCACAGCCACCAATACTATGCACCTAACACTCCCTTCTGTATCAAAATCGAGGTCTTCCCTCCATGGATTGTCTGTCATGCTGTCGGCTCCATAGAACCCTGTTGCTGATAATTCAACGCTACGGTCCTTATAAAGAACCTAGAGTGGTTTCTTAAAGGACACATTCCAAGCTTGCACGTAAAGTTGTTCATTAACTAGTTCCATTGTACCTGTTTTGTTTTGTTTTTACATCCAGTCAATAAATATTTACTTTATTTACATAGTTATTAACATGCTCTAGTCCCCCTACTGTGTGCCAGGCAGGAATACAGAAATACGAACAGAATATGGTTTTTGTCATTTTCTGAAATGTGTACAGCCCAGTGGTAGAATACAAGCACATATGACAGTTTACTTAGGATTAAGTGGGAAAAGTGCTACAGTAGAGGCAAATCAAGATGTTGTGAAAGGTTGGGGAAGAAAACTGGGAGCAGGAAAGATGTTATAGATGATAAAAATATGCAACAATGCATTGAAAGAAAACCAAGTATTTGGTAATCTGCCCCTTATACCCTTAAGCAAGAGACAGCCTCCAACATACCATTTGTACACACTTCCCTGACTCACTCTAAATTGCCCTCCACCCTCCCACAGCCTCTTTAAGAGCTCTCCAGATCTTTGCTAATTCAAATTCTGCTTTCTTACAAGTCCACCTCAAGATAGTTTCCCTCAAGCCCTCCCCCCTCTTATCTTCACCTTCTTTTTCTTCTCCTTTCAGTACTGTACAATATCATTTCTTAACCAGAATGTTGGCACTAGGACAAAGGATCTCAAACTTAAATAGGTATTTGAATCACCCTCAAGTGTGATCCATCGGGGTTTAGTTAGGAAGGCAGGAATCTGATTAACAGGTTCCCAGGTGATTCAGGCACAAGAGGATCTTAAGCCACTTTGAGAAACACGGGTTGAGACCTCTGTGGCTTCCTTCGATTTCTCCATACTGGCTGTCCACAGCCCACAGGGACTAGCTAAGCATATGTGGGTTGCTGAAGGCTCTGGGCTCCAAGTATTCGCTTAGGTGACCATTAGATACTCACACATTCGCTTAGGTGACCATTAGACTCTCACATTCAGAGAGTCAAGAAAAGTGATTCAGTCAAGTGGATAGAACCGCCCTCTCTGGAGGAAACTGACTCCTGAGGCGTGAAATCTCTCTGAGTCACCAGCAGAGCAAGAGGAAATTACATTTGCTGTCCTCTCAGAACAAGCGCAGCCGTCGCCCCTGATGACCTCCGTATGTCTCAAATAAATCACGCTTTCAGAGAATACAGAACACACTGCAAGTTCAAGAGCTTATAAAAGAAAAAACCTACAGGTACACGATGCACTCAAGGCCGTCACGCGTAGCCTCACAACCTCATAAACGGGTGCAGTTGCAAGAAACAAATATTGCTAATGCACCTCGCATAAGGGTTCATGAAAATGAATATGACTCAAATCAGGAGGGTCTGACAATAAAACGAAGCCCGAAGTCGCCCTTATGCGCGGCCCTGTCCTCTCCAACTTCCCCTAGCCCCAGCAAGCCGCCCCTCCCTGCCCGGAGCGCGGCTTCCTGTGGAGGCGGGGCCGAGACGTCGGTGACGTGCTGACGTCAGGGCGTGCGGACGCCCAAGTGTCGTCCGGCGCGGAGCTGGGCCGGCTGCAACTCCTGTCGCCAGCTTCCTTTGCGTGAGCCGCGGGTTTCGTGTCGGTGCTCTCCGCCCTTCGCCCTTCGCCCTTCGCCCTTCGCCTCGTCTCGGTCTCCCCGGCCCGTCCGTCATGGTGCCGTCGGCGCGCCTGGCGAGGCCCCGCTGAGCCTCGGCCCGGCGGCTAGCGCGGCTCGGGGTCACCATGCCTACCCGTGAGTGGCCGGCCGAGGGTCGGATCGGGCGGGGTGCGTTGGGAGCGGCCCGCTGGGCGCGCACTCAGGTGTCGCCGTCCGGCGGGGCGGTGGGGCAGGCGGGCCTGGCCGGGGAGAGCCAGGAAGTGCCGGCGACCGGCCGAGTTAGTTTCGTTTGGTCTTAGGCTTTCACGGTGGGGTGGCGTGGGAGCCCGTTGTAGAAACGGGGAAACCGAGGTCCGAGCGCTAAGGACGCACGGCTAGTAAGTGGCAGAGCTGCTAGTAAGCTTGACCTGTGGGACTTGGAAGTCCAGCTCTTTCTCCAGCAGAGCTAAATGGCACTGTATGGAAATGCTGAAAATAGCTCCGTCCCATCGCCATTGCCTCCTCACTTGCTCGAGGACCAGGCATCTCCTGGTGGGACGCTCCGTCCTGGCCCAGAGCCCTTCCGCGCGGCGCCCGACGTCCCAGCTCCCCTGACTTTTCTCTGTGACACGTCCCGGGGGTTGAAGCAGGTGCTCTTTGGGGAACTTGTTGGACCCACCGGCTTCAGATCCAACTGGATCTGACAGCTGATTCCAGTGGCAGTTGATTGAAATTGCAGGTGTAGGCAATTTGAATAAGACGCGTTGAATAAGATTCTGGAGCTTGGGCCCAGGAATCTGCGTGTCCTGCTTGTTACTGAGGGACCCTGAAGTTTGAAAATTGCTGGATAGTGGAGGCGTTTTGGACAAACAGGGTACTATAACACTACCAACGACAAATTTTAAAACGACCCAGAGAATCACCATGTGACTTTAAACCCGGTGACCTATCTGGATATGTGCAGACTAGGGAAGCTCCTGATTTTGGACGTAGAGCAAGCATGATGATGATTGATTTGAGATTCTTTTCAAGTAGGGCTCTTGCAAGCGTTTCATGTTGTAGAATCTTGAAACACTTGTCTGTATGTTTCCAATTAGTTCATATTTCTTAGAATTCATAACTTTTCCTGATTGTCCTTATTTTTGTAGACACATGGGACATTGGATTTCCAGGTCAGCCTCAAATGCATTTTTTGTCCAGTGGTGGATAAAGAGGAATTATTTCCTGATACTAGAAAGGTTTATGTAACGCTGTTACAAATTTTTAAGCAATCTTGATGTAAAGATTACTAATAACTCCTCATGTATGTATGGGTAAGGTGGATTTTGTTCTCTGAACCCAGTCCTGTGTGTCCTAAACTTGATGTTCTTGGACTTTTGTATCCCGTACGTATGTCAGCAGTTTATATTTTAATTTTATTCTTCTAGACTGGAGGAATATCATCATCAGTATTAATTGTCAATTTATTGTTCCTAAATTTATATTTATGTTAACAAGTGAATTAGCACTGTGCTAATCTTTTACTTTCTTAGAAAGCAAAGGGGGTGGGGGAGGAACACCTTTCTTGAAAGTTAAGGCTTCAAGTGGACTTTATTGGTAAAATGGCAATTAAACAGAGTTTTTAAGTTATGTTCTAAGGTTATATAGGCCAATAGAGTGGATAGAGGACTTTTTTTCCCCTTTAATTGTGTGATTTACAATGCAGAACGACACAAGGATGAGCCATGGTGTACTTTGCATAGTTAGTTAGTATCCGTGACCTGACTGGAGGGCAAGTGAAATATTTGAGTTATCTATCATTGCTGTTAATATTTATTATGGTACAGTTTCTGTGATTGCTTAAAAGTGTGGTACCGATTGGTGGTACACGTGTGAAGTCAGTTGTGTTCATAATTGCCTTTTTCTCTTCTTTTGTGACCAGAACCACCAAAATAGCTGATAGTGTATGGATATTAGTACTTCCCAGAAATTCTGCATGTAGAATAAGTAATTTCCAGGAACATTATTATTTTCTTTAGGAATTTTTTAGGAAGGAACACCCCCCCGTGCCCCGCCAGTAAGCGAAGCTTTTTTTCTTTCTAATGTCAGATGAGTTAGAAGGCTCGTGTACATGCTCAGCCAGTTAATCCTTAAGCATTTAGTGAAATAAATGTAATGCTTTTCTGTAAAATGAAAGTGTTGGAGATGATCACTAGGGTCTTTTCAGACCCTATAATTCTGAGAGTGACCCTTATTCCAAGCCATAGAATTATTCTACTCTTGCTATTTTGTTGCTTATTTGGAATATTGATACCCTCAGTCATTGAAACTGGAATTGGTAAGTAGAATCCAGTGGAGCATAGCACCCCCCTGAAGGCTGAACGATGGCATATCTCATGAATGTTAATAGTCACTTCATTGGACTTATTTAGGAGATCCATAGACTCTTTTTCAGAAAACAGCTACCTGGAAGGATGTGTGACAGGAAGTTGCTGCGACACAGGAACAGTTCTGTGGTCATGTCACTGTATATTTTCAGGCAGTAGTTTGCAATAATCACTAAGCACAGATTTCAAGACTGTTTCACTAAACGATCTTTTCAAATCTACAAACCTGTAATTTGTCACATCATTTCTCTAAAGGCCTTCATTTCATCCTCCTACACCCAAAGGATCATTAAGAAACATTTTGATCGTGAAGATTTTCGAAACTCTGTATCAGAATTTGAGTGGAAGAAACGTTAAAGCTTCTCAATCCAATCGTTTTATTTTATTTTGCATATCAGGAGACTGAGACTCGGTGAGTTTCAGTAACTCGGCTAAGGTCACAGGTGGAGTAGAAGCAGGACTTGAACACAGACCTGGGATTAGGGTTTGGGTTAGGGTTCCTATCCATAATCACACTGAGCATAGATACTGTTTATTTTTCCATAGCAAAGTTGATAATAGTTTATCTTTTTTAAAAATTTTCCCTGGAGTTACACTAAGGCAAAAGTGAGCATGGCCAAAACTTACATTAGACATGTGAACTTAAAAGAATATTTAACATTTTTGCCTTTGCTTCTGTCTTGTCACAGGAATCTGAGCGAAGTTTGCTGGGGATTCCAGTGGTATGCTAGGTAGATGCTTGGTTATATAGGTATAGACGTAAACTTTTTAGTAAACTACTTCTATGAAAGGGACTCGTTAGCTGACAGATAACTTGTCTCAAAGCAGGTCCAATAAAATATGCCCTTTTATTATATATGAAAACATTGTATATTGGCTAAGGGAAACTGCAACTATTAACCATTCTTCGCTGTTAAACTATACTTTCAGTAATTATTTGTGGGTAATGCTTTCTTTTCTCATTTAGATGTTGGCATTGATATCTGGCCGCATTTGTTAGGCTGTGGTAATGTGGTCCATCTGTGTGTGGATTTTTTCCGTTGTTGAGGTTGATTATATTTGACTTATTTTTCCATCCATTCTTATGAAGTAAGTGCAGAATATAGGTGAATTGTGAAGTGAGGGATGAATGCTGGTGCAAGTGTTTTCATTTAGAAACACATGACAAGTAAACTTGACCTGTTACTGGCTTGTGAACCTTTTGTGTTTGTTCATTCTCTCTCCCTCCCTGCCCCTCACCCCCTTTTCTCCCTCTCCCACCCAGCACCTGTGTACACTGCCAGAGTTACAGCTGAAGAGTTTTCTTTCTCACAGCGACCTTTGGCCTGACATGTTTTGGTTACTACCAGATCTCATCTTTCAATCTGTCCCCACTCACGAGGACACGGGGCTGCATTAAAGATGATGTAGGTCATGGGGGATGAGGCTGGAGAAGGAGAAAGGAGCCAGAATTTGAAGGATGTAGGATGCTGTGCAATTAACGTGACTAAATCTGTGTTCCAGCTGCCACAGTCACAGTTAGTGGCTACTTTGTAGGCATATTAGCAGTTTCCAACTTAGTGGTTGCTTAAAGACTTAAAATTTGCTCTTAATAATAGAAATTGATTATTGGATATTGATTGTGTGCGAGGCAATATACTTTGTGTTTTACAGGAATGATCTTACTTAGTTGTCTCCGACATTGAGGAAGGCCCTATTTGACCAATTATAGAAATGAAGAGATTGGTTCAGGGAAGTAAAGTAGCATGCCTAACGACAGTGAGTGGTGGAGCTGGGATTGGAAGTGGATAGGTGTGACTTCACAGTCCCAGTTCTTTTTTCACACTGTACTGCTCTGAGCCAGGCAGGGATTGAATCTGCAGTCCTCAGATCCTATCAGTTTCCTTTAACACTGTCACTTTTGCTTAGCGCTATGTCTTATCACATAATAGGTGCTTGGTAAATGTTGATAAAAGAATGAATTCTAACCGGAGTCAGAGAAGTTATTCTTTGGATACTATAACCTGAAATAACTTTTTTCCCCCATAAAAACAGTGTTATAAAAAGTTTTATAGTTTATGATTAGATTCTTAGCAGACCTGCCTGAAATATTTGCAAGACCTGATACAAGAATACAAATGGAGGCCCGCAAATCATAGTCCAAATGCGGGTTTCTCAGTTTTTTTCTCGATGACTTGGACTGGATCAGTTTTTGTTTGGGAGGTCTAGGGCTTTCCTGTGCGTTGTAGGATATTTAGCAGCTTCTCTGGCCTCTACCCACTAGAAGCTAGTAGTAATCCTCCCTGTCCCCTAAAGCTGTGACAACCAAAAATGGTGGGGGGGATTGTCCCTGGGTTGAGAACCACTGGTCTCAATATTAAATGTTATGGACCAAGCTGTGGCCACAGCCCGGCCTGCTTTCCCATCCAGGGTCCCTACAATCTGCTCCCCAGAGATTACTTTCTCACCCTGGAGGTCCAAGCAGACTACAGGCCTGACCTCGTCAGCAGTGATCTGTTGGGTCAGGGTGGGGTCTTGCCTGACCCTGTCCAGCTTCTTTGGGGAGCCAGAGTGAGAAGGTCCCCCCCGCCCCCCATTACCTCACTTCCATCTCGGGAGTTTGGTACAGTTCTAAGCACCTCCCAAAGCTATCACCACCTGAGTAGAGGGGCAGGTGGGTGGAGGAAGCCCCGCTTTCTCGGGAAACTGCATCTGCCTGGACTCCCACTTCGGGTAATTTGGGGTGGGCAACTTCAAAGAATAACAGCTGCCGCCATCTTTCTTTGGTTTCCTAGGATGCGATTTTCAGTATTGTCCCCTCCCCCACCCACACGTACCTCTCTAAAAGGAAAGAAAACTCTGTTTTGGGAAGCAGAGGCCCTTTCCCCCCCACCTCCACCCCCGAGTCGAGTGAAAGCACTAGTTCTTAGGAGAAAGCCACATCTTACCTATTATATAGTTCAACTTAGGTATGGAATGACCCCAGGTCATCTGAATACTGGGTGGGTGTTCACAACTACATACTTCATACTACCTTTATGGGGGATGGAAAGGTATGGTATAGGAGTATTATAAAAATCTGTGGCTAAAGATTTGAAGAAGGATTCAAAGTTAACATCAAATAAAAGATCAGTATTTGCAGTATTTATACAAATCGGAAAGCAAAATACCACCAACCCTCTGTGGTTAAAGCACACACCTATGCTTGTCAAAGTCTAAGTGCAAATGGTTGATAAAGATTTGGGGGGAGATGGTTCAATTTTACTAATAAAGAAATGCTAATTAAAAGCTGAAATCATTTTTGGTTTACCGCATTACCGAAGACTTTTTAACAGTAATAGGCAAAGGTGGTGGTGAGGTGCAGTAGTAAAGGCAGAAGTTTAAATTGGTACAATTCTTGGAAAGTAATTTGACAGTATTTTATCAAGTGCTCTGATAATGCTTTTACTCATTGACCCAGTAATTTCACTTTGGGGAATTCTTAAGAAATGATTAAAAACATAAACTGCACTAGGATGTCTGCCCTGAGGTGTCTGTCACCATAATATTTATAAAATAGTAAAAACGCAGAAACTTTAATATTCAATAATGGGGAAGTGGTACAAACATATTTGAATATTTGAATATAGAACATCCTTGCAACAAAATATCATGCAGCCATTTAAAATACTTATGAAAGCACTGGGATTATGAACTGTTTTTATTTTCTTTTCTATAATTTGTGTCTTCCAGAGTTTCTACAGTTAGCGTATAATCCACAATCAGAAAGAGTTGCTTAAGTTTTTTTTTTTACAACTTTACCATAATTTTTTCAACATTTTCATAATTCTTTCCCAAACCTAAATGAAACAAAATATTGCCCTGAACTGGTTCTTCCTTTAGCCCATAGAAAAGAATTTTGGGTAACTGATCCGATAGTGTTGATTGTGTGTGTATGTATATATATGGCTTAGGGGCACAGTGCACTTACTGTCTGATTGCTGTTGCTGTCAGGTGATAGCACATGCTTATCCTTGGTGTTTTATTCTGAAAGGAGGAAGAAATGATTTCTGATTTATTAAGTGGTGGTTTCAGTTGTGAAAACCTGAAAGGTTGAGATGAATCACTTTGGATGTGGTTTATTGGGAGTTTGTAGGCTTTTTTTGTTTTGTTTTTTCCCCCTGAATGATCGTGTATTGTAGAATGAACACAATTCTAGGGAAGTATGATCACAAAGTGAATGTTGGCAATTCCTCCTATGATTAATATGTCAAACCTGTCAAAATTCTTTCACCATTTGTATTTGCCAGGTTTATTCCACTCTTGAAATGAGCCTGCTTTCGCATGTGCTTGAAGTCAAGCAGGAGCTACTATTCATTTTCCTCTCTCTGTATAGGCTGTCATATCCTCCCTTCTGCATATTTATTTACTGCTTGCTAACTTTAGGTATTATTAGATAACTTGCTAACTTTAGGTATTATTAGATAACTTGCTAACTTTAGGTATTATTAGATAGCATGATTCTAATTTTCATTAAAGAAGGAATCACTACTCAGGTTTTTGTCATTGTACCTCTGCATCAGGTTTGCCATATTCTAAAAAATGGGCATTAAACCTTTTGCTCTGCAGTCTTGAAGAGGACTTTCATTCCCCTCAATGCCATTATGTTTGGTTTTATTCTTAGTTGGTGAGTTCATTACCAGACCTCCAGGGTATTTCTGCTGTACTGTATCCAGTACGTTTCTGGATAATTCTGAGTGTTCTTCACACCCCTGCTATTTAATCGGCTTTTTGAACAGCTGTCTTGGCAAATTGCTACAAAGTTCTGTGGGCTGTGGTTGCACTTAACTTTAAATGGATCTCACTCCCGCTGGGCAGGGAAAATGAAATATAAGATGTTCAAGTTTGCTGTGGTCAATTCCTGGGGCCTCGTAAATGGCAAAAGGTACTGGCCAGGCTAAAGGACTGGCGTGGAAGTTGAAAGGAGTGGTCCGTTTATGATATCTGACATAAATTGTTTTTTGAACTTAGTTATAAGTATTTTTATTAACTATTTGATCCATTAAATGGAAAATGATAATACTTCTCAGGGAAATTTAGATACAGTAGAATTTATGTAATTGTGCTTTAGAGGTAGAAATGCTTTATGAGCATGTGATTAGAAGAATCAGAATTAGAATTGCTTCTTGGATTGTTACCCTTTGCTGCAGCTGGTTCCAGAAGGGCATCTACAGAGGAGGGTAGTCTAGGCAGATGTGTAATAGCTAGAATTTTGGGTCTAAGTTCCTGTGGGGTTTTCCCATTCTCTTAGCTGGCTGGACGATGTGAACTTCAGGGGTCCAGTTTCTTTTTCAGTTCACAGCCCAGATCAGAAACAGACTTAAATAATTTGTCTACTCCATGCTACCTTTTCCCTTGGTTCCATCCTGCTTCATCACTTGGTCTTCCAAGGATGGGAGCACCTTTGGGAAGCTGCCCCAGGTTTCTCATACTGTGCCATCTTTACGAAATGGAACAGCTCAGGTCCAGGAGATTGAGGAAAGAAACTGCCCCAGGTCAGTTCTATTTATATGACCTTTACTAAAGCTCCACTCCCTGACACAGGATTCTCCTTGGGAGTTCCTGAGCATTACGTGTTGTTCTTGATCCGTATTGGAGGGTGGCACAAGGGAAGTTTGAGCTACTGCTAGACCTAAGTTTTCAGGATGTCTTCCATGGAAATATAACAGGGACTGCTGTGTGGAGAGGGTGCTGAAGAGACTGAGCAGGTAGGCCTCTCGACCTGACCCAGCTTCAGCCGGGCCAGCTCTGTTTTTAATCTGTCTTACGGTAAGATTCTGCATCCAATTTCAGGAGGTAAATAACATTGGCTCCTTTTTAAAAAGTTTGAAATTTATGGTCTTAGACATTAGAATGTGCCTTCTGACAAGAACGTAAGATATTTTAGAATCAAAAGCTTAGGGACCTAGAGGCAAAACCAAAGCCATTTAGCTGGTGGTGCCTCACCCGCTTTTGCTCTAATGACCTCTAGGAATGGAGCTGTCTCGTCTCTCCTTGGAGTCGTTCCGGTCATAGGCGCCGTCTGTATACTCGTGGAGTCACAAGCATTCTCTTTCAGTCTTTCTTATCTTCCTGTTGGATTTCTCTTAGGGATTGATCCACTCAGCAGATTATTTTAGTGCCTACATGTGCAAGGCAGTGATAGGTGGGGAATATGGAGATGAATAAAGCAGTGCCTAGCTTTAAAAAGTTTATCCAGTCTGTAGAACCTTGTGTAGATGGCTATCACACAAAGAAGGAAATGCAGGCCCCCTGAGACAGTGCTGTGGGGTTCACAGAGAGACTGCAAGGAAAAGGCGAGTGGAAGATGGTGTCCTCAACCTGAGTAGTTACCAGAGGTGAGAGTGCGTGTTTGGGGAAGTTAAGTTGAGTCACGCAGGTGGAAGTAACCAACAGCTGGCAGGAGTAAGTCATTGGTGCTGGAGAGCGTGACGACTTTAAGGCCATATATATACTTGGTAATTCTGTCTTTTAAGCAACACATACTTATCAACGCCTAGTATGTGCCAGCTCTTACAGGCACTGAGGCCACAGCAGTACCTCATACTAGACACGTGGGCATCACCCCGGCCATCTTCTCTGCTCTCATAAAGCTTAATCTGGGGAGGAAGACAAGTGCTGACCAGACACTTATCTTCCTCACCAGACTAATTACAAGCACCTAATGCCTGTTTTTTTTTGCCAACGTATATATAGTTTTTGATACAGTAGGTGGCTCATGGTACACATTCGGTGTATATTTGTAGAGTGACTCAGATTACTAAAGGAGAAACACAGGTTGCTATGGAAACACATGAGCGGTTGGAGGGAGAGCAGTTAGAGGTTATTAGAATACAGTAGTCTGAGTGGTGGGCTTTGGGACTTGGATGATAGTAGTGGGATGGATGGCAGTGTACAAATCTGAATATTGTTGAGAAAGTACAATTCATAGGGTTAATTGGACGAGGCGTTGAGGGAGAAGGAGTCAGGATTCACTCCCAGTTTTCAGGCTTGATCATTTGGGTGAACTGCTCTGGTACGATACAGGGACTTTCTGGAGAATGAGCTGTTTGGGAGACTTGAGATGGCAGGTGCGTCCGTCGTAGGGTATGTTAAGTGTGTGGTGCCTTACAGGACTTTCAGGGTACATTTGTAGGAATAACAGTGGATGAAATTACTAAAGGATAGGTTGTAAAGAGAGGAAAGATGCTGAGGCAGATCCTCGAGGAACGTGTTCATTTAAGGATGGAATCGGCAGAGGGAGCAGGTGGAACATTGTTAAAACAAATGCTTGCACGACAAGAACTAGGTAAGACTCACGACAGTCCATTTATTTATAGAAGCGCTGGAAGCATTTCAATGTAGCAAGGAAAAGAAGCTGGACATTCTCCTACTGTTTGATGTGAGGCTTTTGACAATGATAGTTTATGAAGTGTTAGAAAAAAAATCTTACTTTAAAACCTTAAAGATGATTGTATGTCTTAATTGTGGTATGTACTGTCCTGTACTTATGTCATTAACTTGTCACAGCTTCCTAGCTGAGGGGAGAGATTGTCAAATTATACTTGGTTGAGAGGATATAAACTCTTCTATAATTCCTGGGTAGACAAGCTAAATTGTGCAATGTGCGGGTAGAAATTAGGGAAGCTCCGCATATGTAATCTGCAACTTTCATATAGAACTAAACTATTAGTAACTTATCATCCCATGCTGTCTTCTTTGAGTCTCACTGTGACGTGTATTTGTGGAAGAACTGAATGCTCGTGGCAGACACAGTGCTTATGTAAACTTGCTGAGGAACTGCTTTACTTCAAACAAAGAACTGAGGGGGCATTTAGAGACTGGAGCTGTCACCTGAGAGCATCAGTTCGCCCTGAGTGTTGAGCACCACATTCTCCCCCCACGCAGTTGATACTCCTCTTTTTCCCCTTCCCTATCCATTGCTTTCTGCGTATTTACTCAGTGACATGGAGTAGACAGCCTCTATTCTCTTTAAAGCAGCAAAGAAATATTGCTGCTCTTTTTGCTGCCTGCCCTGATAGGGTACAACAACGTGCTGGTTAAGGGCTGAAAAATTGTTAAAGCTTTCTATCCAGTGGTTTCAAGAACAGTAGGGAGGGGTGAGTAGCGATTAAGTGTGGTTTGGCTGCAGAGCTTTTGCTGGAATGGTCGTTGATTCCACCATTCTTAATTTTTTAAATCTAAAATTTCACTGTGTTCAACCTTTCTAAAGAATCTGAGTATTTACACAAAAGTGAGATGATTTTCTCTTGTTCCGTTTTAATTTTCAAGAGTGAATAGTTTCTTTTTGTAGTTGTAGTAATAACATGAATACTACAAGTGTGTATAGATTTCCAGGTTCTCCCTTTGTGTATAAATGCCACAGAAAGTTGCCCTGTTCTTTATTTCTTCCATGCATTCGTTGTTATAAGTCTTACCTTTGAACTTGAGGAAGATATAGTAATACATTGAAATCTTCAGATTTCAAAATCTTCAGCATCAGATTTTGGTTTATGATTCATTAAAAAAGATATTAGAGAAAATTAGATTGCCTTCTTAAGAGTTTTGATTAACATAAAAGTCAGTTGTGCGTGCTGTGACCATAATGTGTATAATAAATTAAAAGAATACCTAATTTAAAGAAGTCTTAGGCTTTTAACATTGTGTTACCCAAGTGAATACAAAATGTTTGGAGTCTTTATGCTTTAGCTGGAAGTTTTGGGGAGACTATGTCAAGCACTGAACCTCGAAGGTTTAAATTAGTAGCTTAATGTTTTTTAAATTAAACTTTGTACTTAGCTAGACCCACTCAGAAAGTCCTGTGTTATATTTTCCTATCTTCAAACTTTGGATAGAGAAATTAAATATATATTCTGTTTAGATACATAATGAGAGTGTTCCCTATCTTTCCCTTTACTGTTTAATCAGGAAATTTAATCATCTCAATTCAAATGAAAATCTTCAACATATGGCATAGACGTGGGTGTTGTGAAATCTGTAAGAAGAATCAATGCCGTTGGTATATTGAATGTATTTGTTCTAAAAGTAATTTCGGAAGTTACAAACACCCCAGATTTAACCCTTTTGTTATTCTGTGACTAATAAGGAAATAAGAATTTGTTAAAATTTAAGTCGGGGAATTTTAATGCTGTTTTGAATTTTGCCTGAAATAACTCATATCCTACTTTTGAAATATTCAGAGAATTTTTAATTAAAAATAACTCAAACATCTGGTTCACTGAGAAAAATCCTAGTCATTGTCTATGGTGGATTCTTTATGTTTGTAATGGTGACAAATTAGTATCTTTTGATTTAAGGGTTTATTTTCCTCACTACAGTGCCTTAGCTCGTTTAAGCAGAAATTGGATTTGGATGTGTTGTTGTTTTTTTGTTTTTGTTTTTTTTTAAAGAACTTAGCTAGAACTCTGCAGAAAACCCCACCTTTATCTTTTTTCAATATCCAGGTTTTCATTGTGGACAGTAGGGTAGCAGTAGGGTTTTAAACTGTGACCTTAGTAGTACAAATACTTACTAAGGTCACAGTAAGTATACTGATGGAAATAATTGATTTTTAAAAAGAGCTGTATTGAGATATATAATTTGCATACCTGTATTAAGTATATGGAAAGATGTGATTTTTATGTAAAATAAAAACTGTACAAATTACCTGAGCAGTGATTATAAATGTGAAATCCTAGGTGCCCAACCTTTCCTTTCCCCCAGATTTTGATTCAGTAGGACTCACACTTCGATAAATTGCATGGTGTTAGGAGACGTGCTAAAATTAAAGACACTGAGTGGCAAGATTCTGAAATTCTAGTTCTTTTTAACCTCTTTATTATAAATCAGATATTTTTTCCTCTGGATTTTAAAACTTACACAGTATATTTTTAAATTTAAAAATATGAAATCGTCCAGGACCAGATTACCATAATCCCAAAACGAGTGTTTTAATTTGTAGAGGGGAGAATTAACTGGACTTTTTCCTCTGTATGCCCAGATTATAATAAAGCAAAGGATTCCCACCTTATTTCTACAAAGTAAAACTGGGTTGTAGCTTCAAAACTGAAACTTGCTTTAAGTATGGATTTGCTGCTAGAGTTTTGTGAAAGTTTACATATAAATGCTTCTATTATTTTCCTTGTTAGTTTTGGGAGTATTTCGTTGTTACAAACTGAAACTCACAGTGCACAGTGGATAGGGAAGCTTTAAGACATCCTAAACAGCGGTTGTCATTTGGCTGTGATTTTGTAAAGTAATGAGGTTCTCTCCCCCTTTTTTCAGTGGCTGAGCTCCATACAGCTCTTGTTTGTTGTCAGGTGTGCTGGGAATTCACCAGTAACTTTTTGTGGGGGCAATCTAATAGCCTAACAAAAGCTTCTCATTTTTCCTTTCATGATGTTCTTGTATTCTTAGGGATATTTTAGAGCTCAGAGTAACCTACAATAGGAAAAGAAGACACTTTCTAGAAGTGGGAACTTTTGTAATATGACAGGTTCTCAGGCAGGGTGTCACTTCTCCATTCTCTACCATCTGACTTGTTGGAGAGCTTGGTAACAAGAGTATAATCTTTGGGCAGCTGTGAAATATTTTGACTGTGTTGCTCTACTCTCCATATTAAACAGTTCAGCTTATTCAAAAAAAAAAAAGCCATCTCAGGAAGGCAGTACAGTATAGAAACTGTTAAGAGCACAGGCTCTTAAGTGGATCCACCACTTCTAGTTGTGTGACCTTGGACAGATTACTTTTATCTTTCTGATTTCCTATTTGTAACCTATAAGATGTTGATACCTACCTCATACAGTTATGAGCATTAAGGAAGATAAAATCTGGAATATAGTAGATGTTCAAATACTGGTTGAATGCATTCTGAAAGAATCATACTGGCAGATAAGGAATAGATAAGCACAGGGTATTCCTGGGGCAGGTCTTCTGGTTTTCTACTATATTTTGCATTATATCCATGAAACCAGAATTTGTGCCGCGGGGAACTTGCATTTAGTGTTTGCTGTTGTATTAGTTTACTAGGGCTGCTGTAATAAAATACTGCAAACTGAGTGACTTGAGCAACGAATTTATTGGCTCACAGTTTTGGAGGTCAGAAGTCTGAAATCAAGGTGTTGGCAGAGTTGGTTCCTTCTGAGGGCCGTGAGGGAAGGGTGTGTTCCAGGCCTTTTGCTCTGGCTTGTAGATGGCCAATTTCATGTTCACCTGGAGTTCTCCCTGTGTGCATGTCTGTCTCTTAATTTTCCCCTTTTATAAGGATACCAGATATATTGGGTTAGGGCCCACTCTAATGACTTCATCCTCACTTAATTGCCTCTGCAAAACCTTATCTCTAAATAAGGTCACATTCTGACGCCCTGGGAGTTAGGACTTAAGCATATGAATTTGGAGGGGGATACAGTTCAACCCGTAATAGCTATGTGAGACATGAAAGTGAAACAGATTTTTTTACTTACAGTATTTCCATTTTCTAAACCATGCTTATTTATTAAACTTTGATGTAAACTGATGGCATAGTAACTTTTTATTTTGCTAAAACCAAATATTCATTTATTTAAACTTAGGGTGAAGTATATCTAGCGCTAGAAGAAAATTAGTAGAGTTGAACAAAAGTTCTTTCTTTTCATGGCTCAGTTATTTGGTATGCCACTAAATTCTCTGAAGGCTGACTTAAAGTCATTTTGGCATTTGAGTTGATTTCAGGAATGGTACATATCTTAATATCTAGCAAATACAGAATTTACTGGTCTACATGTTATATGAAATCTTACTTGTGTTAGTTTTTCAAAGCTGCCATATACAAGGTACCATAAGCCAAGTGGCTTAAGACAACAGAATATTCTCACAGTTCCGGAACCTAGAAGTCTGAAATAAGGTGTGGGCAGGGCCATGCTCCCCGATAAGTTTCTAGGGAAGGATCCTTCCTTGCCTCTTCTAGCTCTGGTGGCTGCTGGCAAGCCTTAGAGTTCCTTGGTTTGTGGCAGCATGAATCTAATCTCTTCCTGTCTTCAATGTGGCCGTCTTCCCTGTGTGTCTCCCCTTTCTCTTATCCACTTGTCTTATCTTTCTCTTTATGAGGGTACCAGTCTTTGGATTAAGGGCCCACCCTAATCCAGGATGACCTCCTTTTAATTTGATTCCATGTGCAAAAACTCTGTTTCCAAATAAGGTCACATTCACAGGTACTGGGGTTAGGACTTCAACATATCTTTTTTGTGGGAACACAGTTCAACCTGCAACGTTTGTCCGTTGCTTTAAAAAGTTAGCTTCTTTTAACTTCTCTAATCTTCCAAGTATTCTTGACTAGTAAATGGACAACTTTGTTACCACAGATTAATGTTCTTGAGCCTCACAATTCAGAACCCTCCCACTGTCTTGATGGTTAACCCATTACCTTGGTTTTCCAGGTAAAGAATTATGCTTCACTTTCAGCTCTTTGTCCTGTTTCAGTAGTTTGCTGCAAATTCTTTTTAAAGTACCTTTTGTCTCATACTTTCTTTACCAACTCAGTGTTATGAGTTATGTTTGAAATTGTTGAGCCTACTATTTTATAATTTACAATAGATTGCAATTCCAGGAGCCTTTTGTAACTGGAACGTGTGTTATCTTACTGCTGAATGCATCTTATCTCTAGTACTTTTTATGAAGACAAGGTATTCTATACAGATAGAATGGTGTGAGCAGGTGCATGGGGATGAATAGGTTTGGAGCTTGATTTAAGAGCTGTGAATATTCACAGTTTTTATCTGGGAAGTAAGACTGAAAAGCTAGAGACTGTGCCCAGGTTCATCTCCAAAACCAGCCTAACAATGAAGTGTAAATAAATTGGGGAGATCTTTATTTTGGTAAAGTGTAACTGACTTCACTTTTTAAATCTTTAAATAAATGTGTGTGTGTGTAGCTAAAATGAACTGTTAAATTTATCATATATATTTTGTAAAATAAGTGATTTGGGTTTTTGTAGGTATGCTCTGAATGAACTATCTTATAATTTGTCTAATCGTGGATACTATTTTAATAACCTTTTCCATTATATTCCATTATATTCTCAATATATTTCTGACATACAATAAAATATCTTGTAGTCATATTCTTTCTGTGTTAACTTTGCCTTAAAAAAACCGCACAGCCTTTTCAGAGGCATTTGGAAAATGTCAGTTTTGTTTTCTTTTTTTTTTTTTTAAACTTTCACAAATTGGAAATGTCACAGTCAGACAGCTTCTGAGGAGAAATAGAAAGCTTTTATTGTGAGTCAAGGTTTGAACTTTATTTATTTATTACTATTTTCTTCTTATTAGTCATCCATTTTATACACATCATTGTATACATGTCAATCCCAATCGCCCAATTCATCACACCACCACCCCCAACCACCCCGCTGCTTTCCCTCCTTGGTGTCCATACGTTTCTTCCTCTACTTCTGTGTCTCAATTTCTGCCCTGCAAACCAGTTCATCTGTACCATTTGTCTAGGTTCCATATATATGCGTTAATATACAATATTTGTTTTTCTCTTTCTGACTTACTTCACTCTGTATGACAGTCTCTAGATGCATCCAAGTCTCTACAAATGACCCAATTTCGTTCCTTTTTATGGCTGAGTAATATTCCATTCTGTATACATACTACATCTTCTTTATCCGTTCGTCTGTCAATGGGCATTTAGATTACTTCCGTGACCTGGCTATTGTAAAGAGTGCTGCAGTGAACATTGGGGTGCATGTGTCTTTTTGAATTATGCTTTTCTCTGGGTATATGCCCAATAGTGGGATTGCTGGGTCATATGGTAATTCTATTTTTGTTTTTTGAAGAACCTCTGTACTGTTCTCCATAGTGGCTGTATCAATTTACATTCCCACCAACATTGCAAGAGGGTTCCCTTTTCTCCACACCCTCTCCAGAATTTGTTGTTTGTAGATTTTCTGGCGATGCCCATTCTAACCAGTGTGAAGTGATACCTCGTTGTAGTTTTGATTTTCTTTTCCCTGATAATTAGTGATGTTGAGCATCTTTTCATGTGTCTCTTGGCCATCTGTATGTCTTCTTTGGAGAAATGTCTGTTTTGGTCTTCTGCCCATTTTTGGATTGGGTTGTTTGTTTGTTTGATATTGAGCTGCATGAGCTGTTTATATATTTTGAAGATGAATCCTTTGTCCATTGATTCGTTTGCAAATATTTTCTCCCATTCTGACTGTTGTCTTTTCGTCTTCTTTATAGTTTCCTTGGCTTTGCAAAAGCTTTTAAGTTTCATTAGGTTTCATTTGTTTATTTTTGGTTTTATTTCCATTACTCTAGGAGGTGGGTCAAAAAAGATCTTGCTGTGAGTTTGATAGAATTCACCTGTGAGGCCATCTGATCCTGGACTTTTGTTTGTTGGAAGATTTTTAATCAGTTTAATGAAACAGTTTCAATTTCATTACTTGGTGATTGGTCTGTTCATATCTTCTGTTTCTTCCTGGTTCAGTCTTGGAAGGTTATACCTTTCTAAGAATTTGTCCATTTCTTCCAGGTTGTCCATTTTATTGGCATAGAGCTGCTTGTAATAGTCTCTTAGGATGATTTGTATTTCTGCCATCTCTGTTGTAACTTCTCCTTCTTCATTTCTAATTTTATTGATTTGAGCCCTCTCCCTCTTTTTCTTGATGAGTCTGGCTAATGGTTTATCAATTTTGTTTATCTTCTGAAAGGACCAGCTTTTAGTTTTATTGATCTTTGCTATTGTTTTCTTTGTTTTTATGTCATTTACTTCTGCTCTGATCTTTATGATTTCTTTCCTTCTGATAAGTTTGGGTTCTGTTTGTTCTTTCTCTCGTTCCTCTAGGTGGAACGTTAGATTGTTTATTTGAGGTTTTTCTTGTTTCTTGAGGAAGGCTTGTATTGCTATAAACTTCCCTCTTAGAACTGCTTTTTATGCATCCCATAGGTTTTGGATTGTTGTGTTTTCATTGTCATTTGTCTCTAGGTATTTTTTGATTTTCTCTTTGATTTCTTCAGTGATCTCGTGGCTCTTTAGTAACGTATTGTTTAGCCTCCATGTGTTTGTGTTTTTTACGTTTTTTTCCTTGTAATTTCTGATCTCATGGCATTGTGGTCAGAAAAGATGCTTGATATGATTTCAGTTTCCTTAAATTTACTGAGGCTTGATTTGTGACCCTTGATGTGATCTATCCTGGAGAATGTTCCATGTGCACTTGGGAAGAAAGTGTAATCTGCTGTTTTTGGATGGAATGTCTTATGAATATCACTTAAATCTATCTGGTCTGTTGTGTCATTTAAACAGTGTATTTTTCATTTCAGTATTGTATTGTTCATCTGTGTTTGTTTGTTCTTTAATTCTTCTAGATCTTTGTTAAACATTTCTTGCATCTTTTTGACCTTTGCCTCCATTCTTTTTCCGAGGTCCTGGATCATCTTCACTATCATTATTCTGAATTCTTTTTCTGGAAGCTTGCCTATCTCCATTTCATTTAGTTGTTTTTCTGGGGTTTTATCTTCTTCCTTCATCTGGTACATAGCCCTCTGCCTTTTCATCTTGTCTAACTTTCTGTGAAGGTGTCAAGGTTTGAACTTTAAACATTCGTCTCGTTTTAGTGTAAAGTGTTTTGTTTACCAAGAAGTTAAGTAGACTTCCTTATTACCTGCAAAGCAAGTTAATTTAGACGGGAAGTATCAAAGCATATGAGTCCTTGTTAAATAATAGTTTCCATTGCTGGTCTTTTCTGTACCTTCCACAATACCTTGTATAGTACTTTCCACATAATTGGTATTCATTAATATTTGTTTTGCAGCTGAGTTGGCATGTCATGTGCATTTAGAGTTAGAAGGAATCTTAGATTACTTAATCTAACCTCTAGTTTGAATCTGGACAGCAACTGACAGATGATCCTGTTTGGAAGCTCTCAGAGAGTTCTCAGTTATTTTGACTACTTTTATCAAAGTTCTATTCTTTGAGGGCATTACAGACTAGTCCTTTTTTTACATGATGTGTTTTAAGTATTTGGGTAGTACCTGATATTTTGACATTTACTACATGATACATTCTGTGCTAAACATTTCTTCAAACTAAAAGAATGAAAATTTTTGTTAAGCATTATGAATTGCATTTGGTAGCCTTCAAATCTACGATACCACAGTCTGTCTACAGTTAGTCAAATCCAACAGCAATTCATTTTTTTTTTTTTTGCGGTACGTGGGCCTCTCACTGTTGTGGCCTCTCGTGTTGCGGAGCACAGGCTCCGGATGCACAGGCTCAGCGGCCATGGCTCACGGGCCCAGCCGCTCCGCGGCATGTGGGATCCTCCCAGAGGACCAGGGCATGAACCCGCATCCCCTGCATCGGCAGGCGGACTCTCAACCATTGTGCCACCAGGGTAGCCCCAATCTTTATTTTAGTAGAACTTTTATTTTGCGATTATCTCATTCTAATCAATTATTTTATCCTTCATTATTAACTAAAAATTATAGAATATCATCTAGTTCTGTATTTCAGATAGGAGCCTTGTATCTTACTAAAAACTGATTAAAATAGTAATGAAATACATTACTAGATCCTTTTAAGGGATATTTCATATTATCCATCATTTTATTTTTAATAAGAACCTATAATCATTGTAAATTATGTGATTAGTCTCTTTATTTTTTCCCACATCAAGTGTAGAGTCTGTAAAACAGTGATTTTCATTCTGGATATTTTGAAACTGCCATTGCTTTGATTTAGTTTGGGTTAAAATATTTAACATATCTTGAAATTTTAATTTATATTACTGTAAAGTCTGAGATTTTCAGTTTACTTGTTTTTAAAAATGCTCTTAATTTCTTTTTCTGCTGTTTCCTCATTCTTGGAGTCTTTCTTATTTATTTATTTATTTATTTTTGGAGTTCTTATTTTATCTATGTAATTGGTACTTTTATAGAAGGTATAGGATTTGGAAAACTCTCCTTTGTTTTCTCTAACACTATTCTTTTTGTAGTTTTCTTCCTATTTCTTTAAATATCTTCCCTTTCACTTCCTTCTCTGCCAGTCATTATTTAAATGTTTGCTTTCCCCAGGATTCTCTCCCCAATTACATCCTATTTTTCTTTGACGACCTTAGCTACTCAAACTAGTTGCTTTTGCTATCATTTATATGCTTTTGGTTCTTAAATTTATATTTCTAGTCTAGATCACTTGCCTACTACAGGATGTCCCACTTTCAGGTTTGTAACCTCAAGTTTAACATGTGCAAAATAAAATTTATTCTCTTTTTGATACTTCCTCCTACCCCCAAATTTGTCTTCCTCTGTTCCTTATTGGACACCACCATCCAACCACTTGTCCAAACTACCCTGTCTGTTCCTTTTGACTCCTTCCTCTTTATACCTTCTAAGTTCAGTTGGTCTCCAAGTCGGCTTCCTACAAGTTTGTCTAGCCATTTCTCTCATATTGCAGAACTTCATGTTTGTTTGCAAATTAAAACTACACTCTTGTTCTTAACATGTGGCTCTCTCCACCTAGAACGATAATCCTCCCCCCTTTGCTGAATTCCTACTTCTTCAAGACTTAGTTTAGTTATTACTTCTTGCAGGAAGGTTAGGGCTGTACTGCTGTTCTCCTATAGCAATCTCTTCTGTCATAGCTGTTGTCACATAGAGTTATAATTCTCTTTGTATGTGATTATGTTCTCTTATCAGACTATGAGCTCCTGAAGGCCAAGGACTTCGACCTGTATTTGTCTTCCCTGCATTTAGCCTAGTGCCTGGGGCATGGCAGGTCTCATGAAAACCTTGCTAAAAGAATTAATGTGATTGTGTATGTGTTTTTTCCAATTAGATATATCTGTTGATTTTAAGACTGTAGCAGTTGCACCCTTGTTCCCCTCTGAATTTGGAACCAATTGAGAGAAATATAAATATCAGACTGATAAAAGTCAAAATATGAGCTTTATTACTAGTAAAGCCGGGTCAGAAAATATGGTTTGACTTTTGTCTATCATCAGGCTTCCCACTTACTTTCCAGCCAAATCTAGACTTTCCAGCGATGTGTCTAAGGGACATTCCAGGTTGGCAGAGCAAATGCACTTACCAGCCTTCTGCAAGGAGGACACTCTGAGTTAGACTTCTGGGTAACCCCCTAGTGGCCACGTAGAGACAGCCTTCCAGGACCAAATATACTGATCACGTAGAGGCAGAAAGAGTGACTTGCAGAATGCAGATTTGAAAGAGAAACCTTTGAGAGTGCACTGTTCATTCATTCAACAAACAAATATGCACTCTCTCTATGTGCTGGGCATTGCATAAGTGCTAAGGATACATATCCGGAGCTTATGTTTCAAGGCACGCTCAGTTCCTTTGTCCAGACTCACCAGTAAAATAAGTCACCCTTCCTCCTTATAATAGAAATTTTCTCTAGGAAAGGTAGGTCAGGAGAATAGAAAAATTTTCCAAACTGTGTAGCTCATTCTTTAGCTATTGCATGTAAAATAAATTCCAAGGACTGATCATTTTAAGGATAAAGTGGCATGAAATACAGAGAAGCATACCAGAGCAGTCTTTTAGGAAAAGGGGAAATTTCAAAGTTGTGGTCATATTTTGGAAAATCATGTGCGACGTCTGACCATGATAATTTGTTTTCCTTTGCTCCAGTACTTGATTTAGGATTTTAAAGGCCATTTAGTGCCTCACCCTGATTTACCTCCAGCATGGGTCTGCCAAATATTCACTTAACGTAAGTTGCTTAGAAAATCTAGTCCACAGGGAGGTATGGTGGTGGCATCTCACAGTGATGGGGAAGTTCTAGAGACCTCAGCCACGAATACCAGTGCACTGTTGGCAGTGAAGTTCTATCAGGTCAGTATCTTCTGTGACGTTGTTGCCAAATGCCCTAGCATTTATCGTCTCTGTCATTCATTTGGTCTCATAAATGGTGCTTTATATGATTCATTTATTATAATGTATTAGATGAACTTAAGATGCCGCCGGTATTATAATTTTTTATCCATTGCGTAAATTAGATAGTAAGTACAATGTCCTGCGTACCTCAAGTACACAATAAGAAAAAATCATATACGTAGTTCTTTAAATCATTATGCAAGGGGAGTGATTCTTGAGAACTTGAATGGTCATAGTAGGAAGCGGGGGTTATTTCTAGAAATAGGAATTCTGGTATCCCATCTCTAGAGACTGACTCAGAAGGTCCTGGCTGGGACCAGGGAGTGTTCAGTTAAAAACATATATTCCAGGAGACTCTTTTTCAGATGGCTCATAGAACCCTAAGGAAAGCATTGTACTATGGAAACACAGTTTACTTAGGTAGGATTTCTTATGAGGTAACCTTTTATCAAAAGAGAGTAATAAACACATTCACATCATAAAAGCAGAAGAGTTGAGAGTGTTGTTTTAGTTAGGGAAGTTGAGGGTGTTCTAACTGTTCCCTAGAGATAACGTTTGTGTTAAGAGTGTGGTAGAAAAATCAGCATAATTCGATGTATATAATTCTACCTGGAGATTGAGGGTGAATTTGGTTACTTGCCATTATGGTTTTGTTTGCATCTGCCTTTTGTTTTTAGTAAAGGAATACTCATCTTGTTTTCTGTAGTATTGATTTCTTACAATTTTGTTAGTATTTTTTGTTGCTTGATATTTAAAAAAAATTTTTAACATCCTTATTGGAGTATAATTGTTTTACAATGGTGTGTTAGTTTCCACTGTATAACAAAGTGAATCAGCTATACATATACACATATCCCCATATCCCCTCCCTCTTCCATCTCCCTCCCACCCTCCCTATCCCACCCCTCTAGGTGGTCACAGAGCACCAAGCTGATCTCCCTGTGCTATGCGGCTGCTTCCCACTAGCTATCTATTTTACATTTGGTAGTGTGTATATGTCCATGCCACTCTCTCACTTTGTCCCAGCTTACCCTTCCCCATCCCTGTGTCCTCAAGTCCATTTTGTACGTCTGCATCTTTATTCCTGTTCTGCCCCGAGGAAGAGAAAAACAGGTACCGCATGCTAACACATATATGGAATCTAAAAAATAACGAAAAACAAAAAACAGTTTTGTTATATTTTAAAGGTCTTCATGTTAGGAACCAGTTTTGTGACTTACTCACACATCCCATCACAGTCCCTAGCTTCGTACCTTGACTGTAGTAGGCATTTGATAGAACATTAATTACAGATGTGCAGGGAATTTACCAGTTAATAACAAAAATTATTACATCATTTGACATATTATGATTGTAGTTATTATATACCAGAAAAATTAAAGCCAGGTAAACTCTTAAGTTATTATTATTTTTTTAAACCAATGTTCTATGTTTCTTTTTTTTTTTTCCTTACCTTTTTCTTTATCTTCCTTGGCTGGATTGTTGTTGCTTTTCCTCATTTTGTAGCTATAACTGAAAACTTGTCTACTTTGTTTGATGCCTTTAGACATGTCCCAACACTCCGTCTAAGAGAATAAGGATAATCCTAGGTCCTAGGTTGCCTGTGACTGCCAAGATTTATATCACTGGTCCTGGCATAATTATTAATAGCATCCTCAAGTCACTCTAGAGATGCTAAATTACTAAGCATCCCTGGGCCTCAGAACCATCTGAATCAGTGATTTGCAAATGGAGTTCTTGCCTTTACTTAATCCATAGAGGTCCTTCTGAGGCTCTGCAAGTTTGTCTTTGCTGTGTTAATGTTACTGGCTCTTTCTGTATTTTGATTTCTAATGTGAGGATTCCTAGACCCTGAAGTTTTGTTGTCCTCTAACAAGTAGCACTAATAGCATCTTTATTTTTATTGAGAATTTTTGTGTTTCTTAAATGTGGAATTTTTAACTTATTTTTGAACCATACAATAGAAGGTTTTGGCTGTCTCAAGAAAATTTTGCCCTTTCAAAATGGATTCTAAATGGGTGAGAGAGAATTCTTGGGCCATTAGCTTATGTCTAGGCGTTGATATAAGAAAAACAATGTTCAAGAACACATAAAAAAGCAATATTCCATGGTGTTTCATGAACATTTGTTCACGTTAAGGGTTCTTTACAAGAAGTTCTAACTAAAGGGAAAGTTGTAAGTTCAGTTTCTTTTGTTGTTCTTCATAGTAAAGGAATTTAGATATACACTGATCTCAGTTTTTGTTTATCTTTGAAGAACACATTTCCTTCTTAATGTAGGATACTCCTGTACTCTTTGGCTAGCTTTGTCATATTACATATTTACCAAGATTTGCTCTGAGAAGTGGAAAGTAAGTTTTTGTACAAAGCTCCAAAGATTGGTTTGTTGAAATATACTACAGAGATGGAAACTGTCAGAGCCCTCAGTTACTTTGCCAACTGTTTCCCTAGCTGGGTATTAAATCTCCTTTTGAAGATAAAGGGTTTTTTGTCTGCTAGAGTTTTTGTTAGACTGTGTTTTAAATAGGACTCTTAAAACACATTTGTGCTTTAGTATTTTACCTTCTCAGTTACGTGACAAATTTTACATACTCTGATTTGCCTTATGCCCTTCTTCCTTTATCTTAATCATAATCCTTACATTTATCTTTGACCATTACATAATTCTCTCTTCCCCCCAAACATATTAATTGTGCAAAATAATTATCGGTATAATAGCACCATGGTGTGGATTCAAGAGGAAAGTTCACATGCTTTTTTAAACAATTACATCTGGAGAAAATGTGATTCCTTTTGTAATTCCTAACAGTTCTACTGACATTATCATAGAGGACCTTTAGTCAGCATTTCACCTATTAAACAAAAAAGGGAATCACATACTATTTCAGTTTTCAGTTCTGCCTCATCTAATTTCTTACCTCCGGAGATGGGGACACCGGAGCGCCGTGTACTCCCTTCCAAGACCACCCCTGAGTGCACTTGAAGAAAGTCTGTGGCACGCAGTGTCTGGTCATATGGTCTTAGAAGTAGGGATGAACCATACATTATGTCCTAATGGTGGTGGGGACAGAGCTGTGAGTACTTTTTTTTTTCCTGTTGTAGCTCTGGTTTCTGTGTCATCCAGTGGATCCTTCCTTATTTGTTTTGCAAACTAAGCCAACATCAGATGAAATGAATAGAGAATTGTATTTCCTTGTTTTAATGTTTGTGGTATTTTTTTTTTCATATGAGGATTCCAAAAGGTTTTCAAATGCAATCTTGCAGGATTAGATTTTCTAAAAGCCATGATTATTCTGTATTTTATTGCTCTTGTCCTTGTGTAACTCTACTGAGTAATATTTATTTTTTTCAGTTAAGTATGGTAGTATACTGTAAAGTCTATGTATAAATCTGTAAATTGACTGTAAGTAGGACAATGCCTAATATATTTTTTTCCTTTAAAATTGTGATAGTGGGGGAAAAATGTGTTGAGTACAGACTGATCACTAGTTGACGCAGCAAAATGCTGTTTCTTCCCTACAGAGAGTATCTCAGAGTAGTTTTTTGTTTTGTTTTGTTTTGTTTTCGTTACGCAGGCCTCTCACTGTTGTGGCCTCTCCCGTTGTGGGGCACAGGCTCCGGACGCGCAGGCTCAGCGGCCATGGCTCACGGGTCCAGCCGCTCCGCAGCATGTGGGATCTTCCCGGACCAGGGCACGAGCCCGTGTCCCCTGCGTCGGCAGGTGGACTCTCAACCACTGCGCCACCAGGGAAGCCCTCAGAGTAGTTTTGTGAAGTGTGCAGAGTTTTGTCTATGTTATGCCTTTTGTAGAGGCAAGTATTGCAATGCAGTGGAAAGACCATCTTTTAAAAAAGAGTTGGAACTTTAATTCCATTTACTGCCTTTGTTGTCCTCTTTTCCATGAAGTTTATGTGCCTGGGAATAAAGAACAAGTAGTGAAATTGAGAATGAAAGGAGAGAACGTATAGAATTACATGCGGAAAGAATCATGTAATAAAATACTCCTCTAATGGATTAGAATCCTTTCAAAAGGAACACTTTCCTAAAGATAAGACTATTTTGTTCCCATTTTACTTTGACCCCTGTCTAATTAGTCACCAAACCCTTTTGATGCTTCCTTTGTGCCGCCTTCCATGTTCCTTCCTTTCTAAGCTCTGGGTCATTAGAAAACGCCTTTTGGGTTTTCCATGCAGCGTCCTCCACAGTGAAACTTGCACTGTTCCATCTGCCTGTCATTGTCCTCCATTGTCTTCAGTGTATCCTTATAGTTCAGTCTACTTGTTCTTCAGGGGGAGCCCTCAGCTCAAATCCTATGTCCTTCACAAAACCTCCCTTCATTTGACCTGGGAGTGCTTTCTCTCTTCTCTCAACTTCTGTGGCCCTATGGCCATGTGGTCCATTTGACATTAGATGTCCCTTGTCCTCCAGTGTTGTCCAAATCTTGTTTTAAATTTCAATTTTTAAACCTTTGTCTTTTCAAGTAGATAGTTACCTTTTTGATCCTCTGTGGCTCTTAACGCAGTACCTTGTGCATGTGTTGAAGTGCAGGAATAACACCCGTATTACAGACTTTATATATGGTGTCTATATGTGTGTGTATGGTATATGTAAATCTACATATTAAGTGTTCAGTACTTGGGAGGGATATGTGTGAGTGGGACTGTAATATTACTAAATCTTTTAATTGTATGAAGTGAATGTCTTGTTCTGACACTAACTGAATGAATAACTTGACTTTTAATTTTAACCTTAAAGAGAATGTATGTGGTGCAGACTCTTTTTTTTTTTTTTGTGGTATGCGGGCCTCTCACTGTTGTGGCCTCTCCCATTGCGGAGCACAGGCTCCGGACGCACAGGCTCAGCAGCCATGGCTCACGGGCCCAGCCGCTCCGCGGCACGTGGGATCTTCCCAGAACGGGGCACGAACCCGCGTCCCCTGCATCGGCAGGCGGACTCTCAACCACTTCGCCACCAGGGAAGCCATGATGCAGACTCTTTTAAAGGGCTTTGGATACCATAGGGCTCGAGGTATTGAAGTAGTGAATTTTTTAAATCTTCTAATAGAAAAACACGCTGTCTCTTTTCACCTTGATTACTGATAGCTTCCACTAGGCCTAGAAATAAAGCATGAATTGTTTAGAGTGATTCATGTGACACTGTCAGCTGTGCGCTGGAGAACTTACATTGTTCTGGCATTTATTTAGTATTTTGTGGTGGACAGTGTACTTTATCATTTTGATTTTTACAGCACATATCAACAGATATTAAATTCATTTTGTTTACCAGTGAACTTTGGGTCCAAATTCATTTAGTGAAGGAATATTTTTTGTGAATGTCTGATATATTCCAGACATGCACAACAATGAACAAAACATGGGCTTTATGTTGGAGTGACTCATTTTCATGGGGGAAAGACAGACATGTGTATAAGTACAGTAATTTGTTATAGATACAATGATAGAAATAGCATAAAGACCAAAATCCAGAATCATAGCCATTCCCATTGGAAAGTATGTGTAAGCCCTAAATATGCCAGAGAATTCCTAATGCATTACATGTTAGAATTAACAGAGATAATATAGTTGTTTTGTAGAAGTTATAGATACTGTTAATTTCTCCTTTAATAGATCATGAGACAAACCTAATTCAAAGTCATACAGTTGGTTCCCATCATAAGATCTAAACATTCTTCAACTTCATTATTTTTGTTTTAGAGGATAGCTTTTTCCCAAGTACCCAGTGCCATTTTGGTGTTTAATAATAGACATTAATAGTTTAATTATTAATAATTTAATACTGGAGATATTACTATTTCCAGTTAGATTTAAATTATCATTGGTAATATAGTTAGTTGAAAGCATAAGTAACTTATTTTAAAAGGGGTCTTAATTAATTATCCAAACCCCCAGACTTACAAAGCTGCATAGGAAAGCAAATGTCATCACAAACTAGGAGTCCTCACTGGTGGACCAACCACTTAGATTATTGGCCCCATTAAGCAGAATTCTCCCAGCATCCCTGTATGCCCATGTATCCGATTCATGGCTTCTGTCAGCTCAGACATGAGGTTTTCTGTGCAGCTACTCAAGTCCTTCTGTGAATGCCTGTTGGATCAGGACGGGTTGGAAATTATTTCTGACACCTCACCATGAAAGAAGGAGGACGATAGAGGTCGATACATTTCACTCCTGCCTGAGGCGAGGACTAGGAGACGCTGGTGAATCCACATGGTGTCTTGGGTGTCTTTAAAGAAGAAATGGTTAATTTAGGAGAGCAGAATTTACCAAAAAAAAATTTTTTTTCCAAAAGGTTTTGGATATATATATATATATATATATATATAATGTTTTTAAAGTGGCTTCTATATTCCAGGCAATTTTTTATATTGATTTAGTACTCCTAACCCTGAGAGATGGGTAGGATTTTTCTGTTTCCTCACTAAGGCTCAGAGAGCATTATTGAACAGGTTGCCCCATGAGCCTGTGTGCACACCATGTAATATGCAGCTTGGCACTTTTTTTTGGGTCATAATTTTTCTTTCCAGCTATGCCCCAGTTCCATTTTCCCATAGTTCACTTACCTACTTGAGACTTCCTGTTTCTCCTCCTGCTATATCATACGTAGGGTTCTAAATTCCATATGCTGCAGGAGGAGAATGGTGAATTACCTTGTCCTTTATGTGTTAGAATTAAATTTAAAGGAAGAATTCATATTGCTTAGACCTGCCAGTTGCTTGAGGCTTTCTTGTGATATGCTTAGCCCCTTTTTCCTTTGGACAAGACGAGGTTGGGAAGCAGTTGAAAACTGAGGAGTTTGTTGGAAGGGATCAGAAGCTAGGATGAGGAGGAATTAAAGGAATGCTTTAAGAAAACAATGTAAGTTTATTTTCTTATTCAAACTATATGAAAATCTATAGTTAGTAAACTAGCAATACAATACTTTAATAGTATCTTGTTTAAGCTGTTTGGCCTTGTCAGCAGAATTTGATAGGGATATTATCAAGTTCTCCATAGCTTTATATTTGATGTCAACACGTTAGCTAAGTTACAGTGTATTAGAACCTTCTGTTAATTAATTACAAGTAAAGTGAACTAGGCGCTTCCTGCACAGTAGGTAAAAGGATCTAAGCAGGAAGATCAGCTAGAAAATCGTCTCCTACAACATGAAGGACTATGTTCAGGTACCTGCAGCTGAACTCGAAAAGCCTTATGAACTGACTTCAGCAAGGGAGTCACCCACATTTCTGTGCCTCAGTAGGTCCAATGATTTTATTTTACTTGTTCTTGTGGTGTTTATAAGTACAGCATTGTCTTATTTAAAATAGAGTTCTTTCTTTTGTGATTACTGTTACCACTCACTTTCACCTTGTATTACCTTCAGTATGTTACCATTTTATAGAAACCTGAGTAAATTGAAGCTTTCAAATCTAGTTTCATCTGTCTTCTCTATAGTTGGTAAGTTTTCATGCATAGTAAGTGGTCAAGAAGTTGTTTTTGTTTTGTTTCGTTTTGAACCTCCTGGAGAAGCTCACTGTGATTGTTCATTTCCCTCCATTGGCAGTGCATTCCTCATCTGTTAGCCAGACTCATTCCTGCAGTCATGTTCATGGGTAATGGTTTGTGGAGAGCTAAAATGTTTAAAGTAATTTAGAAATTGTCTGGTACTTGAATTCAGAGTGGCAGTTACCCTTTAAAGTCATCAGATCTGCTTGGAATCTCAGCTCCTCTCCTTACCGGCTGTATGATATGGGGCAAATGGGCCTCCCTTAGCCTCTGTTTCCTTGTTTATCACACAAGGCTGAAAATAGCACCTCAGAGAGCTGCGGTAGGAACAGATGAACGATGCCATAAAGTACTTAGTGTGGAGTGCTGCACACGTCACGTTCAGAAAACAGCAGTTACCCCACTGGTGCTCCTCTTGTTATTGAAGGCTTGCTGTGAACCACACGTAAAATTTGTTGGATTTTTAGATGATTAATTCTCAGCAAAGGTTTTCACGTTGTTGGCAATACTATCTCAAGGGCCCTCAAGCACCTCTGCTTACCCCGATTATAAGTACTTACAGCGTTACTAGTAATAACTACCATTTTATTGAATGCTTACTGTGTATTACACCCTTAATAAGAACTTTACATATAGTTTTATTTCATTTTCCCAATAAATATGAAGAAGGCGTTATTACACCCATTTAACTGGTAAGGAAATGTAGGTAAAATAAGAGAAGGTAACGTGCCTTCCTAGGTGGACAGTGAGAGACCTTGGGTTCACCACGGTCTGTGTGACCCCAGAGCCCCTGCCCTTTAACCCCATGCTAACCTGTGTCTTTTTACTCATCTGTCTCTTCCAGTACACCTAAGCTTCCTGAAAGTGGGAACTGGATATTATGTGTATTTCAAGTCCCCATTTTTTGGAAGCCTCTTTAAACTAAAAGCAGTGTATAATATCAGAAAGTGTCAGTGTGAGACATAATACCTTATTAAGAGTTCTTTCTTACCTATTGAAAATTATATAATTTACCATTCTGACAGGAAACTTGAAGCTTTGGGACTTGTTTTTCAGTTCCATTCTCTCTTTGCCATAATAGCAATTTGAATTTACTATATTTGGCCTTGTGTTAGTGATAGCAAAGTATTCATCCTAATCTTCTTATCAGGTTATAAACTGCTTTCATCATTGCAGTTTCTAGCTCAGTGCCCTATATAAGTTAATCACTTGATACATATTTGATTTTAATTTATTTCAGTGTATTAATATTCATCTGAAGTATTTTTATATTAGGTATAGTTGACACAGAGATATGACTTTTGCTTACTTGGCTTTTACCCTCGTTTTTCTTTCTAGTAATCTAGCCTGTGTTTTGCTTTTGGACTTTAAAAAGAGTTCAGGTATTTTGGTGTTAGTCTGAAAAAAATTCCCTAATGGACTCTTTGGAATATTTTCTTCTATTAAAGTAGAAAACATCCTGAACAATGTATAACATTTTACATTATCAGCATGTAGTGCCTATGTATATATTGCTGAATTATCCACTATTTTTTTTTAATAACAAGTTTATGAACTTCTCAAGGGCAGGGATCTTGTCTCTTATACTTTCCTGTATCTGTGGCATCTAGCCACAGATGGTGGCTAGGGACATAGCAGGTGCAGATGAAATATTTGGATGTTGATTGATTTGACCATTAATATCTCTGGATTTGTGGAAAGAGCATGAGGTTTCAGAGTTAGACATTGGATTCTCACCCAGCCATTGATGTTGAGTAAGTTACTTGGTCAGTTCTGCTACAGTTTCCACTCTTGTAAAGTAGTAGTGATAATAATACCTAGCAGATTTGCTGGAAATGTTAAATAATGTATGCACACTGCTTTATGGTAACCAAAGATGCTGTACATGTCTTAATTCTGTCTTGTTTTTATCAATATAATGGCTCCATTCTATGACAAATCTGGACTCAGTCTTACATGTTTTGGCCTGTTGGGCACTTAACTTGACGTTGTATATGACTGCATGCATGAGTCATGTATACTTCATGAGCAGAGTGAGGTCTGGAGAAGTTGTCTGTTGAATAACATTACTCAATAAGATAATAGAAGTCTGCTTAAGTCTGCGTTCTCTTAACTTCTAGCTTAAGTGTTCTCTCACACCATATTTTGGTTTCTAAATACATACAAGTGCACACTTACACACAGACACACATACCCCAGTTTCATAAATCATGGGAAGAATTTTATAACGGCTCAAGACCAACATTCCCGTGAAGTTATTAGTTTGTAGGACAAGAAAATGGATCCCTCCTACTTACATAGCTCTTTCCAGAGAGTTGATGTGCCTTACCCAAGGTCATGTAGCCATTTAAGTGAAACAATTGGAATGAACCCAGGTCTTCTAATCCAAATCCTTGACTCTTTCCAAGATGCCAACAACTGAAAATGTATAGAGCAGCCTTTGAGCATTTTTTGAAATTCCTGGACTTTCCCTTGATGTTGATTCTCCCTCACTCTTGTGGTTCCTTTGTATGATGCATCATATAGATACAGGTGTTAACTGTTTTCACCAGCTACACTAGGAGCGAACTGCCATTTTAAGACCATTGTAGCTGGAGCTGAGTGGATTGGGCTGGGCAGGAAAAGTGCAGGTGAGGGAGGTAGAGGTAGAGGTAGGGGTAGGGGCTGCAGAGAGTAGTAGGAAATGAGACCAGAAGGGAGGCAAGGTGGGGTACCAGTTGTGTATAGGCTTTATAGGATGAATGGGGCAGGTTTTACGTGGATGTGCATGCATGTGTGTACACACACACATGCCCCAAAACAGTTTGAACAGTTTGGTTTGAAACTTTGGAGTAATTAATTAGCATGTTCATTTTGACCTGGTGTCTTTGGGGAGGGGAGGAGAAATTTAACTTTTTCACTTCTTAAGTAATTGAATTTGCATGCCTTTTTCTATTTCTGGCTGTTTGTACTTTCCCCCTTTATTTTAAATAACCCATAAATGTTCAGAACTTGAATTTCTAGGTCAGTTTACCATACGATTAATCTCTGTATTTTGTGATTTTATTCTTTTTGAACAGGAGTGTGTTGCTGCTGTTCAGCTTTGCGTCCTCGCTACAAACGCCTGGTGGACAACATATTCCCCGAAGATCCAAAAGTAATTTGATCTACATCTACTGATCCTTCTCTTTGCTGACCCGTCCTTCCCCCCTGCTGACCTCCCTAAAGGTTTCCCTAATTGCATTTCTCTACTTTTACTCCCAAATCTCATCATGTACACTACTATTTTTATACTACTCTGTTTTTTTTAACCTGTAAATGATCCATGCTTGCTTGTCTGACTTTCAGATTCTTTTCTTAGATTAAAGCATAAATTCAGAATGATGGACGGATGATGTTCTTTAGTCTGTATAGTTCCTAAATTCAAGTAATACTCACTTACCAAAAATTTATGAACTAGTGTCAGATCATTTGTATGAAATGCCAAAAGAACACAACTGTGAATACAGACTTGGTCTTCTGCTCTCACCAAGCTCCTAGACAAGTAAATCGGCAATTACAATATTGTGTGAAACAATATGCTGTGATAGAGAAATAAGTACAGGGTACTGCTGGAGTAGGTAGGAATGATATCTAATCTGGGCTTGGGAGAAGAAAGGCCTGAAGGAAATGAAATCTAGGCGAAGATCCAAAGAATAAATAGGGTTGGTCACACAATTTTCAGAAGAGAATTGAGAAGTAAGGGGAGAATATTCCAGGCAGAGTTTGTTCTCTTTTTACTTAAGTGCTTTTTAATTTTTTATAAAAGTTACTTTATTGTGGAAGATGACTGGTTTCAAAGCAGTTGTCTTTGATTGATTTTGTTTGACACTGTCTTAAATTTTCCAAGACTCCTTTAGTCTAGTGTTAAATGGATAGGAACGAAAAAGTGTTACATGGGTTTGACTTCCAGAAGTTGCTTTATTTTAAAATGTAGCCAAGCCTAGAAACCTTTTGGTTATCTTGATATTAATTTATGAGATACACCTCATTGTTAATCAAATCTGATTTAAATATTCAGCTATTTTTAGGAGGCCTATCAATTAAATATTTTGGCTGCGAGATATCCTGGATAATTTATGGCATATAAATAACTCTAAGATATGGTACCTGCCTTTAAGAAGCTTTCCATCCATTTGACTGATATAAAGCGAAAGCATACTAAATATTAAATCACAATGCATAAATCAGTAAGAAAAATGTTAAGTAAAACAGGTGGTAAAGTTTCTGCCTTTATATCAGGGAGGTATCACATGGGTTGGCAATCTCTGTGAAGCATTCTCAGAAGAAATGTAATTTGCTGAACTCTGAAGGATGTACACCATCTGGAGAAGCAGAGATTAGTCTCTTTGTTGCCGGCAAGAGAAAAATCATGGTAAAGTAAGAGATACATTTGCAAACAAGAGCCTTCAAATGAAGGTGCCTATAGCCTAATTGAAGTGTAATGAGTGATAATTGTACACAGTTCCTGATTGGAAGTTTCAGAAGTATCATTTAATAGACTGAATATTCAGATCATTTCCTTAAGGAATCTGGAACATATGATTACTGAAGATAAGGTGGAGCGCAGATTAGGGAGGAATGTAAATGACAGACAAGGCACCTACTTTATCCCCTGTAACTTACAGGCAGTGAGGGAGCTTTGAATACTTTTGATCATGGGAGTGGTGGCAGGTAAATTAGAGAATGGTTACAGAAAGAATCTTTATTTTTGCCAAGTATTTAGGTAAGATTTACGTAAATAGCAATCTGTAAAATAAGGTTTAAGGAAAAGAAAAGATTTACATGAACCTTGCATACATATGGCAACCATAAACCCAATTGACTACATTTCTTATTTTCAATTTATTAAACGAACAAATCTTGTGGTATATCCAAAACACGTCCAACAGTAGATACCCAGAGTGCAGAGGTCTACATGTCATAGTCTGTGCCTTCAAAGAGTGCTCTAATGAGGGGAACAAATAACCAAACCTTTTCTTATAATGACTAAAATACATTCTATTCCTTACATACTATATGCAGTTAATTGAGCTATTTTTCTGTAAAGGAAGGTGTTAGAATAATCCATTGCTTGTGAAAGCATATTTAAATGCTTTTCCTAAATGGGGCATTTATTTAACTTTTTGAAAATTCTACATATCCAGAATGGTGATAAGCTCTTAAGAGGCTATATCCAGGAAGGTTCAGCATAAATATGGATTAATTACCAATCCAAAAAGGGGAAATGTGAAGCAGGCAACACTTAGAAATACAAAAAATAAGCATGAAAATATAAATATAACCTATTTCACTTGTTTTTTTAATTTTTATTTTTAGGATGGCCTCGTTAAAGCTGATATGGAGAAATTGACATTTTATGCTGTATCTGCTCCAGAGAAACTGGATCGAATTGGTTCTTACCTGGCAGAAAGGTTGAGCAGGGATGTTGTCAGACATCGTTCTGGGTAAGGAAACTAAATTTCTGCTAATATAGTATCTTTGGAAAATTCTTCCTAGGCTAAATCATCCTATAAATTATTTTGCCATCTAGTCAGGGAAAGATAACATATGGAGAATAAAACATTGTAATATCATATAAGGAAATGTGTAATACCGAATAGCTAATACTGTAGCTTTTATTACTTTCCTGGTGGTCAGGTTTAAGAATAAACTCATGTTACTTAACAGAGTTGTTTAAGTATCCATTAATTTTTAAGACTTCCCTAATGGAAATAGTAGAAATTGATTCCCTTAGTCTGTCAGCACAGTACTGTAATTTAAAAATCAGTCTCAAAATTGAAAACTATCGGAAATTCTGTTAACGAACTGATTTTTATCACAGCTCCAGTTTTACCTATCAGAGGAGCAATAAAAGAGAGCTATGTTAGGCTTAAGGTTCAGAATACGTAAGCATGCTGATTTGACCTGTGCTAGCTATGCATCCACCTATAAATAAAAGTCTACCATCTTAATCCATTCTCTGTGCTTGAACAGCAGTAACTTTGCAATTTGGTTTATAAATACTTTTCCATATTGTCATTTTATGATACTAGTTTCTTAGAGTATTCCTTTCTCCAAGTGCTATACTGGCTCTCTCTACTTCTGCATTGTTACCATTTAGAGCATTTGATACAAATGTGAGTCTTGATACAAGTAGTTTTTATAGTTGATTGTTCAAGCAAAGTTATCTGAAGTCTGAATTTTAATTTTTAGTACAAGCTTTAAAATCTGATGAATTATATGGTAAAATGTATGATACCTTTCCTTATAATATTGCTGATAGTGTTTTATATACTCATATTTACAAATACAAATAGATTGTGTTAGAAATTTAGGCACATTTCTTATAATTACTTTTGGGTTGGATGCAAAGAAATGTGGTTAAAAGCCTGGAAAATGGAGAATATTTGTGTTTGCAAAAAAATTCACATGAAGGTAATGTTAAAGAAGCTCTGGGAGAGTTTTTGGTGAGCAGGAGAAAATGGGATAGTACAGTATAGTTTCTGTATACTTTCCACATGAGGACTATTTTATAATCTCAAGATCATTTGTGTTGTGTGAAGATTAGGATCTCACTTAGAAGCTGCTAAATTTGCCTTTCTGTGTTCTGTGCATTTAAGTAAACTTATTTTAATTATCCCTATGAAAGTGATTAGGAGAATTAAGAGAGCTAGAGATGTGTTGACATTATTTTTCTCTTATATTTAGGTATGTTTTAATTGCTATGGAGGCATTGGACCAACTTCTTATGGCCTGCCATTCTCAAAGCATCAAGCCATTTGTAGAAAGCTTTCTTCATATGGTAGCAAAGCTGCTGGAATCAGGGGAACCAAAGCTTCAAGTTCTTGGAACAAATTCTGTGAGTAAAACTATTCTCTGATTTTAAGTTTAATTAGCATAACTTGGATTAACTCTTTTTAGAGTGTCTATCTGGTAGAAGCAGATGCTCTGGTCAGGGCATTTGGACAACCAGTACAATGGTAGATGATTAGAACATTTTGTCTCTAGCTTTTATTGTCGCTGCTTTTGAAATCTGGGATGTTAACCAATCATAAGGAACAACAGAAACTCAGTTGGCCATAAATGGAAGGCCTTTCTTTTCCCCCCAGGCCTTCTTACACTACTTCTGAACTATTTCTGCTAACATCATTCATTTTCTTTTATCTGGAACCATAGTTTGTTAAACATGTGTGGGGTTGGGGAAGGCATATCTAATAAAGAAAATAAAATACAGTGATAACCTTTTTCCTCTTGTCTTTAGTTTCATTGTATAACCTTCAGTCTTTCAGTTCCAACTTCATCTCTGAGGAAGCTTTCAGGCATTCAACCAATCTATATGTTCCCATCCAGATTTTTATCAACAAATAACAGAGTCATATACTACCTGCTATTGTTTATAGATAACTGTTTTGTGGTTAGGAAGTGTAGGGGGTGACTGACAGCATGGATTCTAGGGTTTGACTGCCTTTCTTTGAATTATGCCTGTGACACTTCCTAGCTGTGTATCTTGGGCAAGTTATTTAACCTCTCCTTGCCTTAGTTTTTCATCTGTGAAATGAGGATAATAATAGGACCGATCTTGGTACTCCTGTTGTGTGATATGAGTTAATACAAATAAAGTTCTTAGAGCAGTGTTTGGCACTGTTAGTTATTGTTGGTAGTAATATAATGTTTTTCTTTTTTTGAAGCAAGAGTATGTAAATAAAATCCTCATTAAAAAGCCCTTAATATGATTTTGTCCATTTGTTTCAGAGGGAAAATATTGGCTATTTCCAAGTGCAGTTAGGTGGTGTGACAGGCTCCATTTCTGGTAACATAGCTACTTATGCTTCTCCTATTTCCTTTACATTTAGGTGAGGAAAGTTTAGGGGAAATTCTTAAAAAATTTTTATTGAAGTATAGTTGATTTACAATGTTGTGTTAATTTCTGCTGTACAGCAAAGGACTGAGTTATAGATACATATATATATATATATATACATATATATATATGTTCTTTTTCATATTCTTTTCCGTTACGGTTTATCACAGGATATTGAATATAGTTCCCTGTGCTATACAGTAGGACCTTGTTGTTTATCCATCCTATATATTAGGGGAAGTGTTTTAATGGTTGTGGGGGAAGGAGTTTCAGTGTAAATCTCCAGACGTTTCTTTACTTCAAGCCAGCAATGCCATTAGAATTCCTTTAATGACTCATTTGGGAAAAAGACAGAATTCTCCAGTTGCCTACTTTGACTTGAATGAATTGTATTAAATGAAATGCTGTATTATCTTGACCAACATTATTTATTTAGTATTCCCTGGAAGCCTGATTTTAATTTCTTAGTGGTGCTAAGCTGTCAAACATGACTGGTACTGATTTAGTCCCTCTGTATTTATTAGTGGTCTTTGTACATTTTATTTTAATTTGTTGACATTTGCCACTTTGTGCTGATGCTGACTCAGTGTAACAGTACGGGATTTATTCAGGTTCTCCTTTGTTTTAGAAATTGTGCTAGGTACTTTGTATTTTTACCCTTTTTTAAAATTGTGAGCTATTTCAAATATAGAAAAGTATAGAGAATAATATAGCATACCCGCATAAACACAGATTCAGGCAAGAAAATTGTTAAGTAGTTAATATATCAATAAATGATAATACATAATTATTGTTATAAATAATAATACATAATAGCAATAAATGTTAACACTCTGCAACATTGGTTCATGTTTTTTAAAAGAAATAATATAGTGTATGTTAGATACTTCATATACATTATATCATTTGATTCTCACAAAAACCCTTCAAGCTTAGAAGTATTATTCCCATTTTACAGATGAGGAATTGAAGCTAAATAACATGTCCAAAGACATAGTGAAATAATAGTGTTGTATAACAGGGATTCAGTGCTAGGCCTTTCCTACTCCAAAGCTTGTGTTATATAAATACACTGTCATTTTTGTGGATTAAAATCTAGGAAAAGCAGAGGTTACTTTCCTTTTTTTCTTCCTCTTGTATTCAATTGATCCATCTCACTTTTCTGAAGCCTACTGCTAATCTTAACCTTTTCTTTAACTATTGTTGACAGTTGTCCATAGGGCCCAGTCGTTTAAACCATTCACTACACTAAAGCAGTGATTCTCAACCAGGGACAGTTCTCCCCCCTCACTAACCCTCCCTGGACGTTTGGCAGTGTCTGGAGACGTTTTTGATTTTTCACACCTGGGGTTGGGGGAGTGCTAGTGCCTCCTAGGATGCTGGGCGTGCTGCTAAACATGCTATACGTAATGCACAGGACAGTCCCCACGACAAAGTTTATTGGGTCGAAAATTTAATAGTGCTTACTGTGAGAAACTACATCTAAGATCACAGTGCTGCTGCCTTTTGTTGTACCTTTTAAAACATATCTAGCTCTTCACTTAAATTTTTTTTTAATTGGAGCATAATTGCTCTGCAATGTTGTGTTAGTTTCTGCTGTACGACGAAGTGAATCAGCTATATGTATACATATATCCCCTCCCTCTTGGACCTCCCTCCCACTCCCACACCTATCTGGGTCATCACAGAGCACCGAGCTGAGAGGGGGAGAAAGTAGCAAGGCCTTGTGCTAACTTTTGTTTGGTTCTCATTTGAACTTCTCAACAGCCCTGTAAGTTAAATATTCCATTTCACGGGTCACATATTTTGTTAGTAAATCCAGGATCCAAATCCAGAGCCATCTAACAGAATCCATTCCTAATCTCTGCGCCATACTGTCTCATTTTTTCCCACTCCTACGTATGATAAGAAGTCTATAATGGTAATACCTTTCTTTTTATTGATTTTTCTTAGCACAGGGTATATAGGTTTAGAATTTGTTAGAGAGCTCCCAGAGTTACAGGAATTAGAAGAGCTTTTCCATAAAATTGGGAAGGAAGATAATATTTTATGCACTTCCCTGGAACATAGCCGCACATGTTTTATCCTGTTCTTTATGCCAAAGGGTGATAGGAGACGCTTCTGTAAATGATCACTCAGATTGTACTTGAGTATTTGTGACTTTCAATAAGTGAAAAGAGAATAAAGTTTCTCCTAAAAAATTTCTAGAACAATTTAACATTTTAATGGCCAAATTTAAAAATTTCTGATTAATTTTTTTCTAATTTAGTATGTGATTTTTGGTAGCAAGTTTGGAAAATGCAAGAAAATATGAAAGAGTAAACAAGTTAAAGATACCTGTAATTTCAGTATCCAGAAGTAGTCCTTTACTATTTTAATTTCTTTTTAAAATATATTTTAGAAAATGGGGAACATATTGTATATACACTTGTATGTGTTTTTATCATTCACATTTTTTGAGCATTTCCTGGTGTCATTCAAAGTTTCTTTTTATGAAAAATACAAATATTTGGCTTAATATTTTCTGAAACTCTTCATATGGTCAGTGTGTAGTTATGGGAATCTTGAAAATTGGAATCAAACCCCTGAACTGTAATGCCAGTTTCACCATTTACTCACAGTGTCATTTTGGGCAAGCAATTTAACTTCTGAATTTCAGTGTTCCTGTCTGTAAAGTGGGGATGATGACACATTCTTTACAGGATTGTAGGAATGATTAAATAAGAACTCACGTGAAAACACCTAGTACAGAATATGGTACAGAGTAGGTAATGAATGTCAGTTTCATCTCTACCAGGTGTGGTATTTGTGGTCTTTTTCTAGATAATTGTGAATCATATGAAATTATAATTTAAAACAGATGACTTGGCTCTGGCTGAATTAATTTAAAATACTTTTAGTATCATAATTTTATTTTTTCAAATTTATTCTATGCTTACTTTAGTTTTGTTTCCAGGACAGCTTTAGGCTATTTTAGAAGTAATAAATTACTGAATAAATGAGAAAGCAAGTAAGAAAAAAAGAGTACATATTAAGGAATCATATGGCTAGGTCTGTGACTCATGTAGGATATTTAAAATTTCCTAAACATATGGATATCTCTCTTTTTTTAATCTTTAGAAAAGAGGTAGAATAAATTTTACCATCTCAGTATTTTTTCTTCTATATTGAGTTGGTTTTCTTCAGTTTAGGGCCCTTTTTTCTTGTCCCGTCTCATTTGTATAAATATTATTCATTCATGTGTTATGTAACAACTGTCAAGATTTCCTACCCGAGATTTAAGAAATAAAATTCCCTGAAGGTTTGGGACTGACTGAGGTTGTCATGGAAACACCGTCAGCATCCAGGAAATGCAGAAGGGCTTTAGAATGAGAGCTCTTGAGAGGGTGGGCTCACTCAAAAGAGACTGCATCACAAAGTTATATTTGATGTTTATAATGCTATATTCTTGATTAGGTAAAGTTCATTATCAAAAACTTCCTTTCATATATATGTGGCATTTATGATATTTCATATTTCGTTTGCTTTTTACTTAGATATTTCTTGTCGATGTAACAAATAATGAATGAAAGTAAATGTGTTTGTTCCACACTGTCAAAAAGGTGATAATACATCTTATTGTTATTTTTTTAGTTTGTCAAATTTGCAAATATTGAAGAAGACACACCGTCCTATCATAGACGTTATGATTTTTTTGTATCTCGCTTCAGTGCCATGTGTCACTCCTGTGATAGTGATCCAGAAACACGAACAGAGTATGTATTGTTTTATGGTTTATAGTCTTGGAGTTATTTATTGATGAATATTGTATTTATATATTACATAATGATCACCAAAGGAGATGGGAAAATATATGCTTTATTCCTGAAGTACAACTTTTCATTGCTGTTAGAAGAACTGACTAAAGCAGCAAAATTGAGAGTGGTTTCCTAACTCAGTCAGAATAAAATGCAGAGTCTTTACTGTAACCCAGAATGCCCTTTAATGCTCACCATACCCCAGTGTTAGATCCTGTCATTTCTTCTTCCTTTCACTCTGATCTAGTACATGGGTCTCCTCGCTTGCTTGAATACATGAGGCACACTTCTCCCCAGGGCCTTTGGACTGAGCGGTCTTTCGGCCTTACCTCACTTTGTTCAGATTTCTGCTCTTATCATGAGAATCCTCCCTCAGCCACCTTTTATTTATTAATATCAACCCTCCCAGTTAAGCTTTATCTTCTCATATCTTGTCTGTTGTCTCTCCTCTATGGAAGATGAACTCCAGGAGGGCAAGGGTTTTGTTTTGAGGACTGCTGTATCACTAGTACTTTGAATATTGCTGAGCACATTACCGGCTCTCAATAAGCACTTTTTGAATGAATACATACATAAATTGAACGAATGAATGACTGTATGTTATGGGATCATTGTTTGACTGAGGTTGTCATGACAACTGATTTGGGCATTTGTAAACATTTCTTCTAGATACATCCTAGTAATAATCTAGAATCAAATACTTATCTGCAAACACAATCGATAGATTGACATGTATATGAAAGTTAAAAATTAAATTCAAAATGACCCTGGTAAATGTAGTTTGAGCTTTACCATAATACACCTAAAAAGAAAGAAACTAACCCAAATTCAGGGTGTTGTCATGAACAGTCGATTGTCAAGATTGAGCATGTTTTGTGATTTTTACTTTTCTTTTAAAATAAAGGAATATACAGAAATGTAACTAGTTAGCTTTAAGCATGCAAGCTACAGTGTTGCTTTACACAAACAAAAACAAGTGTAAAAGTTACTTAACTTGGAGACAGAAAGCTGAGCGGTAATTTAATAGTTTTCAGATATAAGAATTATTTCTGTCTGAGATGCTGTTAGTATAATTTTTCCTTGGTATACTATAGACCATTTAGGATCCTGATGTTATTCCTTTATTACGGGTGTAAAGCCTTACAGAAAAATAGAGATAACTATAACTATCTTATAATAATAAATTACCTGTTTCTCCCAATCACTGCTAAAGTCTCTTTTTCTCCCTAAAGGATATTCAAAAAATGTTTTATAAAACTGTTCCCTGTTCTCAGAAGCTGGTATTAACTTGTTAATGGGGCAAAAAGGTATAAAAATTAGCTAAATAAAATGCCACGTTTTGTTCAAAGTTGTAACAATTTTGTTTTCTTTTAAAATACAGAAAATAATCCAGAAGATAGGGTTTTTTTTGTTTTGTTTAGTTTGTTCACGTAGGCATTTCCCAATTTTTGGTTGAGGTGGTGAATTTCACATATAAACCAATGTAGGTGAAAAGTGTTTATGATATTATAGTACCTATGAAAGGATGCATTTTAAAAATTCAAAACTTTTACATAGGTATCTGATTTTTAGGTTTTAGCGCCCCCTAGTGAAAAATCTTGTCTTTCGAACATGTATTTTCGTAACATTTTTCAGCTTACAAAAAAGAAACTTGAAATTTTCTGTACACAAATGAAAGGTGGTACTTTGTCTTAATTCTTTATTATATAATATTTGATATTCCAAAACAACACTTCATTTGAATCACTGTGAAACAAATGAGTAAACTAAAATGCTTTAAGATACTTAGAGGGCTTGATTTTTTTTTTGGCTTCGTTTTTAGTAAAAGCCCTTTTGGTTTTCTTCAGGACTATTTATATTCCTTCTTAGGTTCTAACTTAGATAGTTATTATAAATCTCTCTATTTTTAGCAAAACACTGTCAAATAAAACTTAGGGGGCATGGCCAGTAGGAAATAGGACTGATAACTGTTAAGATTTTCTTAAAATATTTGACTTGCAAATACTACCTTTGTAGTAATGTTAGCCTTGCCCACTTGTGATAGCTGCAGAAGAGATTTTCAGGACTTTCTTTTTGTTGTAGAGAGCAGCATGAATAAGACACAGCTTTGTAAAAGGCAAGATTTGTCTCCTAGTTCACTTTCTCACCTGTTCAGCGTCATGTTACCACCGTATCCCATGTTCCACCTGCTACTACTGAATGTCTGCATTACTTCCCGATGGGTTTCTAAGCAGTATCACCCCCTTCCCCACATCTTCCATTCTCTAACCCTATTCGCAGCTTTTGGAAACAGTGCTGGGTAAGCTGAGTAAACTTCTAATGGTGACTATTTCAGGTAGTAACAATAAAGGAGGGTAAATAACAATCAAATTTGGCCAGAATGAAGGTGTTTCGGGGCAGAGGGGCTACCGTGTTAGCTCTTCTCGCGAGATTGTTCTTCCCCAGATTTTATATACTGTTTTCTAGTTACCTTTCTTCTCATCCTTGAACTGATAGATTTTATTTTTAAAGAAGAGTGAGGAAGAGCTTGAGGACGTTGAGGGCTGTGAATTGGGAAGGGAGGATAAGGCAGCATTCTCTCACAGTATGGATAAATATGGATAAATTTCAAGTCCCATATGCACACAGTAATGTATAGACATGAGGACACATGGATGTATATGTGTATATGTATACGGCTCAGGTTATCGGCACTGCATTTTGATAGTTCTCCTTTGTCATACCTTTTAAGGAGCCAGCCTCGTCTTCCATCTAGGTGGACTAAGGGAGGTGAGAGGTTCTCAGGGAGAAGCAGTGCATGAAAAGTCTGCAGACGCATTAAGGGTGTTCAGGAACAGTGAAATCCTGCTCTCACTCAGCTGCTGAGACTTCTCGTCAGGAAATGGGAGAGAATCTGGTCCGCGTTGGTTTGAATTATTATCATGCACTCAGGAAAACCTAGTTTTTTTTCATTTTTTAAAAAATTTTACTGAAGTACAGTTGATTTACAATGTTGTGTTAATTTCTACTGTACAGCCAAGTGATTCAGTTATACATATACATACATTCTTTTTCATATTCCTTTCCATCATGGTTTATCACAGGATATTGAATAAAGTTCCCTGTGCTGTACAGTAGCACATTGTTTATCCATTCTATATATAATAGTTTGCATCTGCTAATCCCAAACTCCCCATCCATCCTTCCCCACCCAGCTTGGCAACCACAAGTCTGTTCTCTGTATCTGTGAGTCTGTTTCTGTTTCGTAGATAAGCTCATTTGTGTCGTATTTTAGATTCCACATATAAGTGACATCATATGGTATTTGTCTTTCTCTTTCTGACTTAGTTCACTTAGTATGATAATCTCTAGGTCCGTCCATGTTGATGCACATGCTATTATTTTATTCTTTTTTATGGCTGAGTTGAGTATTCCATGGTATGTATATACCACATCTTCTTTATCCATTCATCTGTCAAAGGACATTTAGGCTGTTTCCATGTCTTGGCTATTGTAAATAGTGCTGCATTGAACATTAGGGTGCATTATTTTTTCAAATTACAGTCTTCTCCAGACACATGCCCAGAAGTGGGATTGCTGGATTATATGGCAGCTCTATTTTTAGTTTTTTGAGGAGCTCCTATACTGTTTTCCATAGTGGCTGTACCAATTTACATTCCCACCAACAGTGTGGGATTTTTCTCCATTGCCTCTCCACCATTCGTTATTTGTAGACTTTTTGATGATGCCCATTCTAACTGGTGTGAGGTGATACCTCATTGTACTTGTAATTTGCGTTTCTCTAATAATTAGTGATGTTGAGCATCTTTTCATGTGCCTGTTGGCCATCTGTATGGTCTTCTTTGGAGAAATGTCTGTTTAGGTCTTCTGCCCGTTTTTTGATTGGGTTTTTTTTTCATTATTGAGTTGTATGAGCTGTTCGAATATTTTGGAAATTAAGCCCTTGTTGGTTGCATCATTTGCAGATATTTTCTCCTAGTCCGTAGGTTGTCTTTTTGTTTTGTTTATGGTTTCCTTTGCTGTGCAAAAGCTTATAAATTTGATTAGGTCCCATTTGTTTATTTTTGGTTTTGTTTCTATTGCCTTGGGAGACTGACCTAAGAAAACATTGGTACGATTTATGTCAGAGAATGTAGGAGAACCTAATTCCTTTGATTAAATTATTTTTTATTGAAAACTGATACAGACAAAATATGTCTATAAAAGTCTTTTTTAACTTTAAATGTTGATTGTAAAAAGATGGTATTAAAAGTAAGCCTTAGGCTTCCCTGGTGGCACAGTGATTAAGAGTCCGCCTGCCAATGCAGGGGACACAGGTTTGAGTCCTGGTCCGGGAAGATCCCACATGCTGCGGAGCAAGTAAGCCACAAGTGTGGAGCCTGCACTCTAGAGCCCGCAAGCCACAAGTACTGAGCCCACACACCTAGGGCATGTGCTCCACAGTAAGAGAAGCCACCGCAATGAGAAGCCCGTGCACCGCAATGAAGAGTAGCCCCCGCTCACCACAACTAGAGAAAGCCCGCATATAGCAATGAAGACCCAACGCAGCCAAAAATAAATAAATAAATAAATTTATTTATTAAAAAAAAAAAAGTAAGCCTCTTTTGGAACTGCCATATCTCTGTCCATCTTAGATTTTTGAGATTTTTATTTCTTAGACTTATTGTATGTTATTTTTATTGTCTTGAGATAACTATTTGACATCCATTCTCTTAGTTAAGTAAGCAGACTTGTTTAAATAGCTTTTTTTCATGACTCATTTTTTTTTTCTTCTTTTTTATAGAATCCGAATTGCTGGAATCAGAGGTATTCAAGGTGTGGTTCGCAAAACAGTTAATGATGAACTTCGTGCTACCATTTGGGAACCCCAGCATATGGATAAAATTGTTCCATCCCTGCTGTTTAACATGCAAAAGATAGAAGAGGTTGACAGGTATTGAATAAAGATGTTAGGGCTGGGGCTGTGTTACTTTAATATGTGTGTATGTGTGCACGCTTGCTAGAGTAAGAAGGTTTGTCTTTAGTATTATGTATATAGTAGTCCCGTGAACTTGAGCAAGTTTGAATATGTATCCTTTCTGAAAAAATATCAGCTTCAGTCATCAAATTAGACTGAGCAGACAGATTTTGACCCAGACACTTAAGCTTTTATTTCTTTTAGAATAAATTTTCACTTTACTTTCTGCTTATTATTGGGCATCCACATTGCTATTTGAATCAATACTACTTAGAGCTGCCAAGTGTAAGAAATAGAGATTATAAACTGAACTTCTGTTATTCTTTAGAGATCCAGCATGCTTTTTCGTAGGGAGTTAGTACTAATCTAAATAATAATAATAATAATAGCAGCTACTATTCAATGTATATATATTTTTCAACAGAAATACTAGGCTATTTATATCTTATTTATTCTTCTAAGATATTTTGGCATGGAATATTGTTTTGGGGTGTATGCTGATTTCTTCCCCCCCCCCACCCCAGTAACCTGTTGAACTTAGAATTCTGTACTTTATTCTCTTTTTTCAAATGCCATAAGCATGCTTTCCTCCCAAATTTGTTGCCTTACACAGAGGTACTATGCAGCCAAGTTTTAGAACCAGTATTCTCCAGTTTGGCTTATTATGCTGATCTCCCTGATTCTTGCAATTTAAAGAGGGAAATCCAAATCAAATTTAAAAGATACTTAATTCTGTAGCTCTAAAATTTTAACTTAATTTGTAATTTTGATGATTATGTGTGCAATATCAAAGTAAAAGTGGTCTAGAAGTGAAAAGGTGAAACCGGTTAACTCTGCAAGCGCTTATATGTTTATCAAAATTGATGGCAATTACAGCAAGTATTTATGCTAGATTCCTTAGATGTGATTGTCTCCGGCTTTGGAAACCTAAAATGTGAAACGATATATTTTAACACCTTGGGTATTTTTCCTGTTCTTGGCAATGTAGCTGAGGTTAGTTTTTCTGTCTAAAATATTTATTCTTCTAAAGGTACCTGGCTAGTTGAGAATTGACTCCCCATAATTATGGCTCTTGAGGTACAGGATTAGCATAAATAGGATACAGGAATGCTGATACCATTGGTTGCCAAATTTTAAGAAGTTGTGTTTTCTCATGGTTTTATCCCAATGCTACAGATCCATGCTTTTTTGAAATTATTATTGCACATGAATACATTAATCTAAAATAAGGTTTAAAATATGAACAAATAGTGTCTATTGAAGACATCTACTTATACAAATGTTCTAATTAGCTTTTAAATTTTTATTTTTTATTCAGACCGTGCCATAGTTTTTTACTTGATTTTATTTTTGCTCACTTACAGTTAAACTGGGTGATCTTTGGGCACCTTGTTCTTACTAGGATTTTGCTATAAATGTAGCAAAGTTGTAGGAAGTTAACAAAATAGCAACTACTGAGTATTTTGCCTTTAGAAAAGATATTCTATTAGTTAGAAACAAGTTATACAAGTGAATTTAGCTCTCCAGTTTTGAAAGATTATGTGATTAGCTTCAAGGTGTTGAGTTCATGAAGTAGAATTAAGCTCTAAAGTTATTTTGGGATAACAAGAAAATATCATTCTAATATTTCCGCGAAGTAAAAATCTGTTCTGTTTAACTGTCAGAACTAGTGTCAGAATTCTCGCATTCATTTGTTTGTCTTTATTTTTCAGTCGCATAGGCCCTCCTCCTTCTCCTTCAGCAGCTGACAAAGAAGAGAACCCCGCCATGCTGGCTGAAAACTGCTTCAGAGAACTGCTGGGCCGAGCGACTTTTGGGAACATGAATAATGCTGTGAGACCAGTGTTTGCGTAAGTAGTTGATGTTTCCCTGGTTACTTGTGACTGTGCTACATTCCTTCTGTTTTAATTTACTTGCAGAGGACAAATACTCTTACCTGTGTGAGTGAGTTATTAATAGAGCCGGTGCAGCAATGTGGGAAGGGTACAGGATTGAGTCAGACAACATCCCTTTGAGCACTTGTTCAACCACTTTGCTAGATTTTCCCCCTGAAATAGGAAATACAGTCATGTGCATCATTTCACTAGAGTTTTTATTCACACCTTGAAATGTATATATCCAGTAAAATATTAAAACAAACGAATGTCCAAGGATGATGTATCTTATTTTATTAACTTCTGGTCAGTTCCTCATATTCCCTGGCTTCTGTTTCTTGGCTTTCTTTTTGCCATGGCTGGACTGCCTTAGGTCGCATTCTCTTCTCTGACTAAATTTTATCTTATACCGAGTGACTGAGCAGAGCAGGAATATTAAATATCTCGTTGGTACTTATATGCTGCCTTCCAAGCAGAATACATTTGTGAGCCTTGAGTTTCTCCACATAGACGTTATCTCTCAAGCCTTGTAAACCCTCTGAGTTCTAACTCAGTTGTCAGATGATAGATTTATATAACATTCTGTGTAATTTCTGGACATTTTTGCTAGTCTTTCTTTTGTTAATCATTTGCCTTGTCCTTTACCCTTCCTGACTATAATAATGTCTTTATAGCATATATAAAGTAGTCAAAATGTAACATCCAGAATTCTTTATTTAGGGCAGATATTTGGGTTCAAAGTTGAGCTTTAGTTACAAGAATCTATAAACCGCAAAATTAAGCATCAGAGAAATATTATAGTGTTTTCAAAAGGATTCCCCCAACCCCACCCCACCCCCGACTGCTACCACCACCAAAAAGTTGAGATTTACCATTTAAAGACTCTGTGGGCTTATGAAAATGCTACTAAGAACTAATCAAATTATGTCAAATATAACTAAAGGCAGATTTATTTTTTCCAGACATGCTGATTTAATATCAGAATTCCAGCTTTTATCTTGTTAACCGAGAGGTAATCTATAAGGCCTTAAAAATCTAGAGAGCTAGTCTAAAAGAAAGAAACTACCGAATTAACTATAATTGATTACTTGAGTAACTTGGAAGTGGGCCATATTCTTTTCTATGTAGAACTTAGTGGACTTACCTCCTGATCATGTGTTAATTAATTAAATGTTAATTAAATAGTTAATTATATATTAGCTATTTAGTTAATTAGCTGATTAAATATTAAATGCCCTCTGCAAGTAAGGTACCAGGTATTTTGGGGGAATATATACATGAATAAAACTGTCCTAGTCCTTAAAAACTTGATTGATAATTGGCATTCCTAGTGGCTTTTTACCTTGTGTGTTCTGTGAATTTTAACTTTGAGCTCATATTCATTGTACCTTTATTTGTGAGAATTCTTTGAGGCTTGGATTAATGGTGTGTACTCCATAAGAGGCTTTATTTTGCTTCTGCTGAAGGCATGGATGCAGTGTTATCCAGGCACCACTTTGAACTACGTTCTTATCTTCAGTTTTTTTGAGCCACATAGATACTTGTGAACTCTGTCAACCAAGATGAGAGCCTGGGTGCTAGGTGTATGGTTGAATTCTTCAGAGAGACTTTCGTTTTTGTGATTCTTCTCAGAGCCAAGGCCAACACAGACACGCTTTTTGACAGTCTTCTACAACATAGAACATTCCCCCAGATTCACTGAAGGTGTCGTCTTTTAAGGCTTGAATTGATGCATGTGTTTCTGATCTGATAGCCACCTTTCCTGGGTGGACCCTAAACTTTGTCTCCAGTCTCCTGTGTATACAACCCTTTAAACCACTAGCTATCAGCTACCAGAGATCTGAAGATGTGCCTAAGATAACTGCTGGCTTCAGTGTATACTTACCTCTCCAGATTCTCACCTTCTTGTGGAGTCTGGACTGAGGGACTTTTCTTTCTTGCCAGCTCATGTTGGTATTGAAAAATCATATATATATATGTATATGTATGTATATGTGTGTGTATGTGTGTGTATGTATATATATATATATTCTAGTCTTTTATCGTTACTGTTTTATGAAAGGATTTGGCAGTTGTTCTGGAAATGGGAACATTGACTTTCTTTTAGATAATATTATTTTGTTGGTAGGCTTTGCATATTGTTGAGGGTTCTAGAGGAGAAAGTGTAATAAAAATAAGGAATTCTTAAAGTAATGTTCTTACTGTTAATTTACAGGCATTTAGATCATCACAGACTATGGGATCCCAATGAATTTGCAGTTCACTGCTTTAAAGTTATAATGTATTCCATTCAGGTAAGGATTGGTTAACTGTTATATTTATATATAAGTAATTTTAGTTCTGTGTCGATAAGCATGTCCTCAGACAGAGATAGAGAACAATGTAGGAGATAAGACGTGTTCTTAATTTAGTTGTCTCATTTATCTTTATTTACCGCTTTTATTCTTATTTGCCAAGATGAAAAAATACCTAATTAAAAAGAACTAAATGATTTTATGGCAGTCTTTATTGTGCATTTATTAAGTACATTATCGAGCATTTATATTTTATGATAAACTGGCATTAGAATTGATATTTATAGTCTTTATGCATCGAGGCACCTGATGAGGCAGTCTCGTCTACTGCGGAGGACAGCCTGGGTTTTCTTAAAACTTGAGCAGACCCAGTTAGCTCTTAATTCGAGTGGGATTTTAAGGTCTTTATTTTTTAACACTATCTGCATTTTTAATGCCCTAAAAAGTCATCATTAATTTAAAGGAGATAAGGTAGTAAGAAGCAGTACAGCTTTTAGTATAGGTCATACCAGGATTTTCATCCTAGATGTGCTGTTTACTAGTTGCATAGAACTTGGGCAAATTATTTAGCCTCTCTGAGCGTCAATTTCCTCATTTCTGAGAAGGAAATGTTAATGAATTCATTGAATGGTTCATTTTTATATTAAAATAGAAGGTACCATTTATCAAGCACTGGTTATACCTCTAAATATGCTAGTAACCTTATGTATATGCTTTATCTCATTAATCCTCCTTATTTTATGAAGTAGGTATTGTTATTATCCCCATTTTACGGATCAGAAAACTGACCTTTTGAGAGGTCAGGCACCTCACTCAAGGGTACACAGGTAGAATGTAAGGATTCAAATTCTGGTCATTCTGTTCTAGAACTTTTGGTCTAAATTAAACATTAAGTTTAGGTTACTATAGCATGCCTAGCATAATGTAGGTTTTCAATGCATGGTAGTTATTATAAAGCTGGTTTGGGTGTGGAAGGATAATTTAAAAAAAAATTTTCCCGGTTTTATTGAGATTATAATTGACATATAACATTATATAAGATTAAGGTATACAACATTGCAAAATGATAACCATAATAAGTTTTCTCAAGATCTATCACCTCACATAGTTACACATTTTTTTTCCCCTTTGATGAGAACTTTTAATTTAATTTTAGTTTAGTAGGTGAGAAGTTGATTTGGCCATCTGTGGACATAATTAAGGCTGTTCCCCTGGTTTTCAGTAACCTTGTTTTTCTTCATTTGCCTTCCTCATTCAGATTTAGTTACTAGATGAAATTGTTATTTACAAAGAGTAAAGTAAATTACAAAGTTGAAGAAACTGAAGGAATCAATAAATATTTGTTGATTAAATGTCTGAGAAATGACTTCTGGTCCACAGCACTGCTTTAGAAGGAGCTTTAAGTGCACCATATGTTTTTTGAGGTCCATTAATCAAAAATTACGTGGTAGTACCCACCAGAATGGGAGTTTCTGTTTCATAAGACTATCCTGATACAATCAAAACTTCTGATAGATTTGATTGTTTTAATTGCCATTTACTATAAAATTGATATAAGAACCATTCTTAGGTAATATTTCAACCTCTGTCCATAAAACATTAAACTAGCTGGCCCTGATCAGGAAATTTCATCAGGTACACATTGTTAAGACTTTAATTTTGGTAGTGGCTCTTGATTGGATGAGAGTTTTGACTCTCATCTATTGTTAGATGTCCGTGATAAGTAATAGTATGTATCTGGTTGGGTAAGAGAGAAGTACCATAAATGTCATAATCTGTCTGTTTTTTAACAACGTTTTGTCCTATTATCAAGTTATAAGAGTGTATAAATATTCTTTGTGGAATTACAGAGAGGTACAAAGAGAGTAAAAATTTCTCATAAATCTCCCTCTCAGAGATGACCAGTGTTAATATGTAGGCATATATAATTCCAGTCTTATATACTTTTTAAAAAACAGAATTTTATTTAACGTAGTATTTTACAACTTACCCTTTTGCACTCAGGGTATCGTAAATATTTTCTGGTAACCCTATTTATTCTTAAACAGAACGGTTTCTAATGGCTACATATTGTTCCATTAAGTGTCACATGGTTTATCATTCTTATGAATTCTGCCAGGATGCGTGTAATTGTTCATATATTTTTACACTATTTTGTTCTTTTAGGCTCAGTATTCTCACCATGTGATCCAGGAGATTCTAGGACACCTTGATGCTCGTAAAAAAGATTCTCCACGAGTTCGAGCAGGTATCATTCAGGTTCTGTTAGAGGCTGTTGCCATTGCTGCTAAAGGTTCCATAGGTGAGTGCCAGCACCCCCCCACAAAAAAAATTCATTAACCTTTTTCAGAATTTTCTTTTTCACTAGGAATAGCAATGTGTGGAAAACGCTTTGAAAATATTTGCTATGTTTTTAAATGTGCCCTAATTTCTCTTGAAATGTTAGGTTCACGTGACTGTTGTCAGACTTCCTTAGTTACAGTTAAACACTTCCCTCCAGATCATTCTCTTCTTCCCTTCCTCCTTTTTTCCAGTAAAGATTCTTGAATACCAGTTAGTTATATGCTAAACATTGGGAGGGTACAGATTCAAGAAAGTTATGGTTTACTTGGAGTTAGATGCCTTTACCTACACTGTAATACAAGGCAGAATTTGATCACATATCATAAGAAAACCAGGGTCCAGAGAAGGGAGGGAAAATGGATCAGCAGGAGGGAAGTATTATGTAGTCCGTTTGACGAGGACGTATGGTGGTAGTGTGGGGGAAGCCCGAGAAGCGGCTTAAAGTTCCACTTGTGGCCAGGCCACGGGTGTCGTTCTACAGTGGACTGACACGAGTTAAAGATTTACTGTACCCTTCATCAGAGATGTGTTATAGGGTAATTCATCTGGCTGCAAAGCGTAGGACACATTAGAAGTCACAGGTGGTTGTCACCATTGTAGGCACAGAGAAAGAACTTGACCTTGATGGCAGCAGTAGAAATGGGAACGTAAAGCCAGCAGGATTTGATAACTGACTGACTAGAGGGGTAACAAGGAGAAGGGACAGGTCAGACATCATGCTTTTTCACTCACATGGGATTAGAAGAATGGAAGGGTCCCTAATAAAATTACTGAAGTTAGGAGGAAAATCTAGTTATGGTTTCTTTGCTTCAGAATGAAAGTGGAGCTGTACATTAGCTGCTGAAATATTCTAATATTCACTCAGTGTCAAATGAGAGTGGGCATTTTGGATTTGGACTTGTCATTACTTATAACTTATCTCAAAGAGATGGAAGCAGGTTACTTAATTGAGGAGTTAACTTGAAATATGAAGTGAAACACAGATGACGCATTGACTGAATCGTCTCACCTGCTAATATCTATTACGTGTGAGGTTGCTATGTTTTAGGTTCCGTACATTCAAAGAAGCATTTGAACGTGGCTGCCTGTCCTGGAGAAAGTTGGAATCTAGAGTAGGAGGCAGAAATAAAAACACTGATTAAAGTATAGCGTGATAGATGCAGTGCCAGAAACACAGGCAGAGTATTTATAGTACTAAAAACAGAGAGCATAGTTAGTTTACCTGAATGTGATAAATTGGCTAGTTTCTGTCTAATAATTGAGGCAAAATTCTTTCTTCTTCAGCCTCAGAAGATGCCAAATAAATTTCTTAGGCCACAGTGAGCTATATTATAGTTCTCTGGATTCTGACCCGACAGTCAGGTTATCCCAATACTGTACACACTTTTCTGAGTAGACAAGATTAGATAGATGGAAAGTTTTTGGTAATCTTTATATGAATATACACATTTTGTGTGGTTTGTACCAAGGATTCAAACAGTGATTTGCTCAGAGATGCCCAGTAAATGTTTGTTGGAATAGCTAGGAGACTTTCTTATTTAGGTATTTCTCATTTACTTTTTTAATGTGCTAGTTAGTTCATAAATTATGAAGTATTTCCAAGTACTTAGAAAATATGCAGAAATCTCTGTTGAGAAGTACGAGGATTGGATTTGAGTGTACGTTACCAGAAGAATGTATCTGCTTACATCAGGGTTCATTTGCAGGACCCACAGTGCTGGAAGTCTTTAACACCCTATTGAAACATCTGCGTCTCAGTGTGGAATTTGAAGCACGTGATTTACAGGGAGAATCTATAAGCAGTGCCAACTTAAACACAAGTTCCAAAGACAGTGACGAGAAGATCGTGCAGAATGCTGTCATCCAAACAATAGGTGCGTACATTTCACTTCTCAAATTATTCTGGAAAACAGCAATTCAGAAAGCCCTCACAGAAGGCACTTGTCTCTTACGGGACATTAGTCAAAGGTGAATGATAGCTTAGACTTTTAAAAGAACTTTCTGTTTGGAAAATAAACAAACATAAGAATACGACAAAGAACACTGTGTATACCCTTCACCCAGATTCATCTATTAATATTTTATGTCATTTACTTTATCATTTCCTTTCTCTCTCTGTCTGCCTTTCTCCATCCCTTTCTCCATTTCTCTGTGTGTGTGTGTATATGTGTGTATATATAGATATGCACACATAAGCACATATACAAATATATACATATAGAGAGACATAGATACATACATATACACATCTACATTTTTTTCCTAACCACTGGATGGTAAGTGCATGGCTCTTTACTACAGATTATTTTTCCAAAGAATAAACCAGAGTACTCTTACATAACCAGAGTACAGTTATCAAATCAGTAAATTTAACTTTGATACAGTACTTTAGTCATATTTCAGTTTTGTCATTTGACCTGATAATGTCCTTTATAGCGTGTTTTTCCTTAGGTCCAGCATCCAGTCTAGGATCATTTAGTTGCATTTAGTTGTGATGTTTCTTTGGTTCCTTTAGTTTGGAACATTTCCCTTTTATAATATGGGCATTTTTTAAGACTATAGGTCCCCCTGACCCTTCACTTAAAAAAAAAAAAAAAATATCCTCACATGGGTTTGTCTGCTCTTTCCTCATGATTAAATTCAGGTTATGGGTTCCTGGCTGGATACTACGTAAGTGATGGTGTTCTTCTCAGATTATCACGTTCGGAGAAGTACACCTACTTCTCGCTGGTGATGTTAGTTTTGATCACGCAAAGTATTGTTCTATTTCTCTGCTGCACAGTTTCCATTTTCCCCCTTGCAAATAATAAGCAGTCTCTGAGAAGATAACTTTTAGGCCGTGCAGATATTCTGCTCTCCATCCAAACTACCCCCTAGATGTAGCAACCATTCAAAATTCTTAGCTGAACCAGAGTCTCTACCATGATGGTTAAAAAATGATGGTTATCAACTTGGCACTCAGGGTTCATTGTAAGCAAGAGTCCCTTTTTCTCCCTACTTATTTATGTAGGATTACATGTGTTTATTTAAATACAGTGGTATGAGCTCATGGATTTATATTTTTATCTTCATAATTTATTCTGTACTTATTAAATTATTATTATTATTTTGGTGGTCAAACTGCCCCAGATTTGGCCAGTGGAGCCCCTATTTTCTATATCTTTGTAATATCCCCCCACATTTCTTTTAAGCACAGCCTTAGGTTCATTTTATACTTCCTGCCCCAATCCTAGAATCAGTCATTTCTCTAAGGAGCTGTGGTTCCTTTTAGTGGGGAAAGGCACTAGAGACCAGGATCTGGGTACTGATACTCAGGCTTTAATATTATATGCTTCCCCCTCCCCTCACACACACAAAGGGTAAAGAGCTTACTTTAAAAAAAAAAAAAAGAAAGAAAGAAAGAAAGATAGCCATGGGGAATTTTTGGGGAAATTAAATGATCAGACTGTATATAAATACAAATTAAAGCAATCAAACTCTTCCTACTTTAACCCTCCTCTTGCAATATTTTCTTTAGAGTATCCAGATCATATTTTAATGTAACTGTATGATTTCTAGGATAATTTCCAAATTGAGTTGTATTCTTGGGTTTAGTACCTAATCTCTAGTGGTTGCTAATAGTTTCTACTAATAATAGAGTCATATAAGTTTATTCTGGAGCTCAGTTTATGCCTTTTATTTGAGTAATATCCTACCTATGGGCGACTTGTCTATAATAGTCCTTTGGAATATTTAATACAGAGTTTTCCTTTGTTTATTTCTAAAGTTTTATGGATATGCATACATGCATTACGCATCCACATTCAGCACCTTTTTATTGAACGTATTGAACTTAACACCAGGCCGTATGCTTGGGCCTCTTCATGCACGTGACTCCTACCTTGTGGATGCCTTTGGTTGACCTGCTTGGGGTAGTACCTCTGTTTCACCTAATCACAACCTCATCATGTGTGTAGAAATTGTCCTCATTAGGGCAAAGGCCCAGGGTGTCTGTGATATTTTAAGATGGTATATCAAATCAGCTAGTCTTGTTTTCAGAGAATTAATTTAAATTGCTGTAGTGACTTCTAGTTAATTCAGTGTCACTGTTTTACTCTAGAGTATTTAATTTATTGTTTCTCAAGTATGTTGTTATAAAATGTATATACCACAGACAAGCAATATTTCTGTGATGTAACACATTCAGAATAACGTGAAAATTAAAACGTGAGAGAAAAACAGTGCAGTGTGGCACAGTTAATAAGACTTTTATTTAAATCACACTTCTGCTTTCCTCAGTATTTTCTTTCAGAAGTTCTCAGTATTCTTTCTTTATCAGGTCACGTGAATATCGGTGGGACACAGAACAGGGCTGCTGTAGCTTTTGCACTTGAAGACAGGAGGCCCGTTGGCCAAGCTCGTTCTTTTAAAATAATGCACTGCTCTTTTGGGGAGGCTCATTAGCACTTCTATTCAGCAGTTCAAATACAAACAGTGGGAATAGAGAATGAGTTAACTTTCTGGCTGTCCTCACAGTTGACTTGTTGGAAAATTTCCATCTTTGTGGTTAATGACCAGCTTGCTTGGAACAGAAAATCAGTGTCCAGTTTTGCACAGTGATGAGGAACATATCTAATTGTGTTCTTGGAAAGTTGAAAATACCTTATAGAGAGGAAGCAGAGAGTAATAATAACACACATAGGCTTTGGAAATGTGAATGGATCTCACCTCAGGTCTTAGTGTTAGCTGTGTAATTTCTTGTATGAATTCCTAACCTCTCTTATCCTAATTTCCACAAGACGAAACTGACACAAATAATAGTACCTAGATTCATAAGGTACTATTATTTGTTGCTGTAAGGATACAAATACAAAGTAGCTTCTTACCCCATAAATATGTGCTCAAGTGTTAGGTAGAATAATATACTTTATGCTGATTGAATAATGTTCAGATCATGAGATTTTTGATTGCTAGAGTATGTTATAAAGAGAAATGAGTTTTACCCCTAGATCTAATCAAAATGATAAATAGAACAATTTGAATTTATAGAAAGAGATTATTAACTCCAGTAATACAGGCTGAAGAGTTAAGTTGAAAAACTAATTTACTCTTAAAGAAATATTGAAAATGTAGGTTTCTGTAATGATTATGTTGCATTTTAAGAAATGATCAAAAAATAGCCGGGTTTTAATACCTGTTCTGATATTTCAAAGAAACAACAGGGTTAAAAGTTTGAGTAAGTGATTATTAAGTGTCCTAAGTCTTCTGTGACGAGGAAGTAAACTTTCCAAAGCTATAACAGATAAATTCAAAATGTGAACAATACCCAAGAGTTCCTTGAGAAAAATGACAAATAAGTAAATAATTTGAATTATGTATATTGAATTAATACTGAATCAACCCGCAGTGTTAGACTGTAAACCTGGCTCATTATAATGGCATTCTAGAACATTTCAACAATCCTGGGGAAGCCAAAGTAGTGGCCTAATTATTGACTTTCTTACTAGAACAGGAATTTAGGCTTACAAAACGGGAACAAGGGTTTCATCAGAAATACTACCAAAAGTTTTTTTTTTCCTTTTTCTAAAACTCCAGTCAATTCAAATTGATGATTTGCCACTGTTAACTGTATGCAGAAAACTTTCAAACATTTATCTTAATCTAAGTATTAGTCCATTATACACATCTTATAATGTACATCATTAAATGATTTTTACCAAAGAAATTATAATATCTTTAGACTTACATGTAGCTCAAAGACATTATTTTCCCACATATTGAAAGCTGTGGTTAAAAATATATTGATTTTTTATTATATGGAAAAATAAACTTTTCCATTTGCAAAATTTATCTTAAATTTATCTTAATATTTTTATAGGATTTTTTGGAAGTAACCTACCAGATTATCAGAGGTCAGAAATCATGATGTTCATTATGGGGAAAGTACCTGTCTTTGGAACATCCACCCATACTTTGGATATCAGTCAACTAGGGTATGTGTATGTAGTTGTTCTGTGTTCTCAAACTGTAAAGTTGAATTTAATCTTATATTAAATTTTATCTTAAATCTATAAAATGTTTTGTCTTTTTACTCAGTAATAAAAGTCCTATGGTGTTGTTATGGCGCTAGATTGCTAAGCAGTTGAATCAACATTGCATGCTTGGGTGGGAGGAATTGGGAGACTGGGGTTGACACATATACATTATTGATACTGTGTATAAAATAGGCAACTGATGGGAACATACTGTATAGCACAGGGAACTCTGCCTAATGCCCTGTGGTAACCTAAATGGGAGGGAGGTCCAAAAGGGAGGGGATATCTGTATACGTATGGCTGATTTCGTTTTGTTGTGCAGTGGAGGCTAACACAACATTGTAAAGCAACCATACTCCAATAAAAATTAAAAAACAAAACAAAACAAAAAGAACATTGCATGCTTTTAGAATCAGTTTTCAGTATATCATAAATTCTCAAATTTTCTTATATTGGCTAAGTGGAAGGTCTATTCAGCCTGGGCATTTTCTATATATGTAGATTATTTAGGGTAAAGTTTCAAGTTTGTCACTGTGGAAGGAATGTTTACTTATTTCTAGAGTTCTAGAACTGAAAGTTATTTTAAAGATCATATGTCTTGGCCCCCTCCCCTCATTTTATAGATTTGCTTTGATTTTACAACATGCTAAATCCTTAGTTTGTAAATATGTTTGTATGTTGCTAATTTAATAAGGAAATGATACTCTTATTTGACTTACATTTATTTGGCCATTAATTAGAGAACCCTTTCTTCATTTGTTAATTCTTTTTTGAAGAACTATTTATATAAGAATTATTTAGGCACATTCTTACCTGCTTATTAATATATGTTAAATAGATATTATGTTTGTCAATTATATTTGCAATAGATCTATTCTCCAATTTATAGTATCTTTTAATTGAGGTTGTTTTGTTGTGTATTCATACAACTGACTTTTCATGTCATTATGTGTAGAGGTCTGTTTCCTTTGAGAGCCAATAGCTTTTTAATTTTCTTTGTTCAAATTTGATTTATTTTTTAACATATAACCCTTTAATTCATGTGAAATTTACTTTAGAGTATAAAGTGAGCCTTGACTTTAGCTAGTATGAAAATAAAATCTATATAGCTAATATAAATAGAGTTTTAAAAATCAATAAATAATAATGTAAGGAAATGAAGTTAATTCCTATTAATAAGATAATACCACTCTTTTGTATATTTTAGGGATTTGGGAACCAGGCGGATTCAGATAATGTTGCTGAGATCTTTACTTATGGTAAGGAATTTAAGACAGGTGAAGAACACACTTAGCCCTAAATTATTAAAGAGGTTAAAAGAATAGCTTCACATTATCAGTTTCTTTTTCTTGTATTATGAGATAGTATTTACGGTAAGTTTTTTTTCTGTGGTTTATATACTTGAATATTATGCTTTTCATTCTTTAAAATTTTACTTTTATTGTTTATTCCTCACTTCTCCTGTCGTCTTATTTGATCTTCATAATGATGAAACATACCGAGGGCAGGAAGCATTGCCATTTTATAGATGAAGATGCCTGGGCCCAGCTAGAGCCAGATTTGTCAGTCCTTTCCTCTGTGATCTTTGCTTTTTTATTTGTATCTTGTTTGAGAGCTCCTTGCCTACTCTGATGATATAAACACATTTGTTTATATCTTCTTACGAAAGGTGTAAAATTCAGCTTTCCACATGTAGAACTTTGATCTGAGGTTTAATTTTGTATGTGGTATAAGATATGGATATATTTTAAATTTTTCTAGGTGGGTGGTAATTGTCCCACCAATTTCTGCTCACTCATAAAATCACCTTTATCCTATAATGAGTGCCCAAATATAAATGTTAGATGTTCTATATATGCTAGTAATCCTGACTATAAATAGAGATTACCCACATGAAATTTCATTTGGTCCTAAGCCTTTTTATTAAATAAATTCCCTGAGAAAATAACCTTGTCTCTAATCCTAATTGTACTACATAGTCAACTGAATGAATTTCTATGTGGTATGGTTAAACTGTTTAATAGCGTTAAAGTATATGCTAATTAAAAGCTCCAACTTTAGACATAGGGATACATTCAGAAATGTCACATCAAATAAAGAATAAAGTACAGCTTTCCAAATGAGAATGCTTTCCTATTAACCTAAATTGCTTAATTTAAAATAAAAGAATTATTTGCCATTTAAAAATTTTCAGGTCTTACCTGTGTTATTTGCTGCCTGGTCTCCTTATATCCATTTAGGACTGACTCCCTGTTCCATATATTCTTAGTCTCTCTGAGCCTCCGTTTTCTTTTACAAAATGGGGGTACATTAATGCCTAGCCTCATAGGAATACGGTAAGGATGAAGTTAATACACATATAGTGCTTAGATTCAAGCCTGGCATATGGTGAATGTGTGCTATTATTAATTTTATTAACTCTATGCATGATGTTTTTGTAAATTCAGTAAAATCCTCATCATCTCACAAATTTCCTTTTAGTTTTTCCTTCAGGCTTGTTCCATACTTGCTGTTTTCTCTAAGCTTATGGTTCTTATAAAACAGCTTGAGAGTTTTACCAAAGAAGGACTCATGACAAAGGTTTTTTTGTTTGTTTCTTTGTTTTTCCTCCCTATAATCAGGTAACCTCTGGATACAAAGCAAAGACAATAGTTACTGCACTGCCGGGGTCTTTTCTGGATCCTTTGTTATCACCATCCCTCATGGAAGACTATGAACTGAGACAGTTAGTCTTGGAAGTAATGCATAATCTCATGGATCGCCATGACAATAGGGCAAAGCTTCGAGGGATCAGGTAATGTGCTATTTGAAAATAGGCTTAATGGTAATGTTTTCAGATTTCTATGTTAATGTATTTAGGTATTATAATTTTTTTAATCTAGGATTTTCAGGTTTTATTAATCCAGAATTTTATTTAATTGGTATTGTGACAATTTAATGATTAATATGTTTTAAGATAATCAGTGTTGAAGGTCTTTTAATGTACTTTCAGAGATCTCATCTACTAGTAATCACTAGTTACATAAATTTTATTTTGGTTTTGCTTTAAACTTAGGAATGACATCAGAAGTCAAGATTACTTTACGCAATTCTACTTGATTGAACTTGGTAATTCAGTAATATCATTACATATAGGCTTATTTAAAATGCTCATTGAAGTGAGTGTTAAATAGTTCAGACTCCTAAGTATAGCTGATTCATCATATAAGATATGATATTGTAACTAAGTGTGCTGTTCATTAAAAATGATGCATTGATTGCCTGTAGAATAATACCAGATGTGGCTGACCTAAAAATAAAAAGAGAAAAGATTTGTAGACAAGACACAAGTTTCATGAAAAAGGTAAGATTATCTTCTGAAAAAGAATGCATGATTTAAGTTATAGCCATTTGAATTGTTAGGTAGTTTTATATTGATCGATAACCTTAAAATGAAGCCATAGCATTTTAGAGTTGAAGATCTGAAGCCATCTTCAGCTCCCTACATTGCCACCACCGTCCTGATGGCGTCTCCTCCGGCCTGCGTTTAAGCTTTGGGTGGTCAGTCTGCTGTGATAGTTCCAGATTTCTCCCTTTGAGTAAAATGTCTCTCTGTGATTGCTGCCCTGCCCTCCTCCCCACCCCAAACACAGATGTTGCTTTCGCTTTTAATGGGTCCTTAATAGACAGCTTCAAGCTTTTGAGAATACTTACCATCATTGATTAAATACATATAATGAGTATTTAGTGTGTATTAGGCATTATTCTGTGCATTATTCGGGGTATAAAGGTCAGGTAGGCAGGATCTCTGCCTGTATAACTAGTATCTAGCTAGATTATCATTACGATCACTTCAGTTTTGTAGGCGTATTGGCAAATGGCTGAATTTAGAAAATTATGGCATCTAAAGTTATTTAGTATATCAAATAAACTTTCTGTGCAGTTATTCTTCATCCAAAGCTTGAGCACCTAGTATTGCCAGACGCTGAGCTCAACACTGAGAGATACAACAGTAAGCATGCCATGTGTGCTAACTGACCTCAGTATAATCACAGTTCTGGTGGATAAATCACAGTTTTGGTGAGCCTGGATCTTTAGAGGTGCAGAGAACCACAGACCTATAGGAAGATAGGTACAGATATCTATAATCCCTGATCATCTTTGGCTCTTTGTCAGACCCCGCTTTCTTCCTGTCACCATCTTTTATTTTTTTGTCCTTATCCGTTAATATCGATTGCTGTGTTTCAAGTTAATGGCCTCACAGTTTAAAAACTTCATTTGAAAAATAATTTACAAACTATCACTGTTCCTAAATTAATGTGAATAAAAAGAATTCTTTTAAGTTTGACTGTATTGTATATGAAAAAAGTGGTTAATAATAGGTCAAAGACATTAACTCTTTCCAAGTTTTATTTTTTTGATATTTTATATCATCTAGTTCATCAAAGAAATTATGCCCCATAACTGAGGAACTTTTAATCGAGTGATAGAATGAGTTTTAAAAATTTACTGATAGTTAATTTGGGGTTTTTTTACTTTAACGTCATGACATTAAGCAATCCTGAACTTTGGGACTGGATTGATTTTATTTTATCTAGTATGATAGAATAATCCTTTGTGCTTAATTTTGCTAGCCAATCAATTTGCAAAAGTATGGTTTAACTGAAAGGTTAGACTATTCCTTGTTAAAATTTGAATCATTAAACTGTTCTCTGAATTAGTTTTCCTTCCATTTTATAACTTAAAATAACCTGGCTAAGCATTTGTTACCATTAGTATAAACCATTTCTTTAGTATATTTTTCTTTAGGAACAATCTGTTCACGTTTTTCCTTTATCAAATTTTATTTTTACAATTGGACACCCTTTTTCATTTACTTTCTAATTTATTTTATCAGTAAAAATGTTGTTTGGTTTTCATATGCAACTTTAACTAGCCACTTACGGAAGTTTCCGTGAAGACCTGAAGAAAAAATATTGAGGTCTATAGCCAAGGGACTGTGGACTGCCCTTTGGTTAAGAGAAGCTTGCAGTTTAGAATGGACAGTACCTTTGGCTTTTCCATGCAAGCATTATATCCAGGCAGCTGTGTCTCAGATGACTACCCAGCCTAAAACTGCTCCTTCTGACTGTGTTAGGGACATCTTAGACATTGGATCTAAGTTTGAAAAATTGTCCCAGGGCAGGGTGCCCTTACAAATTACATTGGGAGGTGCCCTTTCAGCTCTAATGTCCTAATGAAGGTGTATTTCCAGATAAGAGAAAACAGCTGTTTCCACTCAGCTGTTCCAAACAGCTGTTTCCTCACCTGCCAGGGCTACTCTCCTAGAGCTAAATTCCTGGCAGAATGTCACTGTATGAAAGAGCTCTTGTTAGTGTTTTATCAATTAAGGATTATGTAGAAAAAAAGTACTTCTGGGGCTTCCCTGGTGGCACAATGGTTGAGAGTCCGCCTGCCGATGCAGGGGACATGGGTTCATGCCCCGGTCCAGGAAGATCCCACATGCCGTGGAACGGCTGGGCCCGTGAGCCATAGCCGCCGGGCCTGCGCGTCCGGAGCCTGTGCTCCGCAACGGGAGAGGCCACAACAGTGAGAGGCCCGCGTACCGCAAAAAAAAAAAAAAAGTACTTCTTATTATGAAATATAAAATATATGGGCATTATTATTTTAATTACTTTTAAGTGAACAACAGTACAGCTAAAAGCATCCCACATGCCCATCTTGTTTACAACTCCATCTTCTCCCCAAGAGGTAATCACTGTTCTTGCTTTCATGAATATTATTCCTTGCTTTTTTTCCCTACAGTTTTGCCACCTAAGTATATCAGTATATCCCTGAACAGTACAGTGTCGTTTTATCAGTTTTTGTATTTTGTGTGAAAGGAAGCATACCTTATATATTCTTTTATGTTTTCTTTCTTTCATTTAGCTTTATTTTGGTGAAATTCATTCACATGTGTAGCTTTATAGTATTTTATGACATGAATATACCACAAGTTACCCATTCTGTTGGTGGACATACGAATTGTTTGCAGTTTGGGTTTGTTATGACCAGTACGGCTATAAACATTCTTGTCCATGTATTGTGCTATATATAACTCTCATTTCTCTGATGCCTGTAGGAGAGAAATTGCTGAGTAATAAGTTATGCATTCTTCAAATTTAATAGACAATGCCAAACCACTTTTTGCAGTCATTATGTCTATTTGCACTATAATATTATAATATGCAATGTTAGATCTTAATTTTATCTAATATGGTAGGTATGTAGTAGGTAATTTTTTAAAAATAAACTTGAATTACTAAGGAACCTGAAGTTTAAACTCCCATGTGTGTAAGCACTGCTTTAATGGTTGTTAATGACGTTTAGGAACGTCAGATTTAAGAATAGGATTGGAGGTCATGAAGAACCTAGGGGCGAGAAGGGAATAAAGACACAGACCTACTAGAGAATGGACTTGAGGATACGGGGAGGGGGAAGGGTAAGCTGTGACAAAGCGAGAGAGAGGCATGGACATATATACACTACCAAACGTAAAATAGATAGCTAGTGGGAAGCAGCCACATAGCCCAGGGAGATCAGCTTGGTGCTTTGTGACCACCTAGAGGGGTGGGATAAGGAGGGGGGGAGGGAGGGAGACGCAAGGGGGAAGAGATATGGGGACATATGTATATGTATAACTGATTCACTTTGTTATAAAGCAGAAACTAACACAACATTGTAAAGCAATTATACTCCAATAAAGATGTTAAAAAAGAGAAAGAAAAGGATTGGAGAGGGCCCAATACATAGACTGTTATACACCAGAGTATAGAATCTTTTGAGAGAGAGACAAACTCTGGGTTCAGAAAGATGGAAACCAAAATGTCAGCTTCAGAAATAAAGAGGAATCTGTTAGGAGAGCATACATAGCTCTGTATCTGTAGCCAAAAATCCCCCCACTTGCTAATACTGAACCACAGACCTGAACAGACTTATTTAACCAGTCACTGGCGCAGCTGGAGGACTATGGCCACCCTCACCTGGGTAGGTCCACGTGCATGTTAAGTAGAGGACAGAGCAAAATGCATACCTTTAAAGACAGGCTGGCTTCCAGAGACTGTGCTGCTGTTGCTCATTTCGTTCTCCTAAAGTGAGGAAGCAGATGAACCTTCTGAGCAACAGAAACTTGAGCTTGGGGTGTTAAGCTCAAGCCCCTCCACGTGGGAATGAGCAGGCCTTACGCTGGCTGCACGTTACGATCACCGGGGGAGCTTTATGCTTTAAAAACACCGATGCCTGGGCTTCACCACTGACGGGTTAAATCGGATCGGGGTGGGCAGTGGTGACTAGTGGGGAGGAAGCGTGGTGGTCCTTCCATTTCCCAGTGATTGTAGCTTACAGTTTGTGTTGAGAACCAATGCAACACGTTGAGTTGATTACCACATAGTAACTTGAAATGGGAAAAACTCTCTTATTTCTGTTAGCTCTCACTTGGCAGTTAGACCTATACCCAGGAATGCTTTAGACAGCAAGGCTTTTATACTCTTTATTAATATATTTAGATTAGTTTGGTTTACAGGGCACCCTCTCGCAGTCCCTGGGGTGTGTCTGTAACCTCTCCCCTACAGATGGGCTTATAGATGTGCCATCGTCACTTCAGACAAAAGTGTAGCAGAACCTGGAGATGCTCTTCCCTGGACAGCTCTTAACTCACCTCACAGGAGGTTGTTCCCTAAGGCGGGAAAGCCTGAGTCCATTTCCTCTCAGCCGAATGTTCTTATCATTGCCAAAGCTCCCGTAATTCTGCCGTTCGTTTCAGTTTTTCTCAAATCAGTCTATAATTTGCTTGTCTTTTCAAATTAGTATTAAAAACATTTTCATTGTTTACAACTGGAACTATTTCTTACTTGCTGTTTTTACTTAAGTTTGTCCTCAACTCCAATATTAGTTTGTAGTTATATATTGGTGTAGTTATTGATGTTAATAATTGGAATATAATTTGACCCTCCGGTTATCAGCCTAACTCTCTTCCATGTTAAGTTATGTAATAAGATAGCTACGTTTTAAGAGGTTATATATGCATGTAAAATCTGCCTTGCTACATTTTAAGCAAAATTATCTTTTTCCTCTGTCATTCCCCTTTTCAGAATGGGCAACAACTATATCGGCACATATATTTGGGCTGTAAAGAGGAAGACAATGTTCAGAAAAACTATGAGCTACTTTATACTTCTCTTGCCCTTATAACTATTGAATTGGCCAATGAAGAAGTGGTTATTGATCTCATTCGATTAGCCATTGCTTTACAGGTATGTTTTCATAACCTTTCCTTGAAGAAAGGATTCTTTCATGAATTAGACACCATCTTTAAAATATTATTGCCTTTATCCAAGGACATGAATTTTTTAAGTGAGATGTCTAGTTTTAAATCTAAAATACTCAAGGCTATGATCCCATTCATTTATTCTTTTAACAAATGTTGAGTATTGACTGTGTGCTAACTGTTGTTCAAGGCCACAGGAGTAATGTGATGAAAAAGACAGCATGGTCCCTGTGCCCATCCTAGTGAGGAAGATGGTCATTAAATAATAAGAATTACATATATGTAGTTGTTTAATTGGAGTTTAAGTGTTACACAATCACAGGACAGTATGCAACGAGAATATATATATTTATTTTTATATATCTTATATATATTCTGCCCACGCCCACGTTCCCTTTAGGAAAGGCTTTCCTAAAGAGCTGTTTGAATTGAGAGATTTAAGTCTCTTATAAATGGGCATTTATTCTCTTTTTAGTATTTTTTTTTTAAAAAGCTTCTTATAAGGGGACATTTTTGTTAGCATTCCAGACTACCTGCAGTTTTTTAGTATAATCATAGACAAAATGCTAATGAAGCGTAAGACCTTGATCTGTCAGTGTTTGTTTTTTGGTTTTTTATTAAAGGACAGTGCAATTATCAATGAGGATAATTTGTCAATGTTCCATCGTTGTGGAATCATGGCGCTGGTTGCTGCATACCTCAACTTTGTAAGTCAGATGATAGCTGTCCCTGCGTTTTGCCAGCATGTTAGCAAGGTAATGTATTTAGAAAAGCCCTCGAATTTGATTTTTATACAAAAGTGGCGGATTTTCTTCCAGTGATGATTAATTTTGATGATTATGTACCAAATTATTAAGATAATGCCATAAAAGTATGCATGACTTTTTCAATAGTGACAAAATCGACACTACAGCTCTAACTCTGACTACTGTTATGTTTTCTTTGATGCCTGTTGTTGTATTAGAATTTTTCTGTGTAATGGTTGAGTAGAATATATGATTTTCTTCTAAAATACTTCATGTGATTTCTTATATAATTGTTTTCCTTTTAAACCATTATGAATCTTAGTATCTAATATTTCTTTAATTATACTGTTTTTGTTGTTATTGTTTTAAACGAATCTACTTGAGTTAGATCTGAAAAGTTGAATAATTAATATGCCTCTCAGAGATTTGTCCTGTGTCATTCAACTGTATTTAGCTTTCTCAGCAGTGACTCATTAAATAGTTACTGGCATGATTTAGTATACATTTCAGAGCTCCTAACTTACCTGGCAGAAAAAGTCCACTGTAGTTTTTATTCTTTAAAAACATCTTTCAGGGAGAACCTCATTTTTATGAAATTGGAAGCACATCTCTCAGTCCTTGCTAAAACGTCGGTTTTTAGAACATTCTAAGAAGTAAAACTCATTCATTCATTAAACAAATGTTTGAGTGAATATTTGACATCTGCCATTAGAGATACAAATGCTATGAAAACAGGGTCCCCCTCTAAGTGGCTCCCAGGTGAGTGGAGGAGCCAGACTTCACAAGAGCGCTGAGACCACCTGCCCGTGCTGCAGAAGGTGGTGCAGAGGAGCCGGGACAGCGAGGGCCTGGCGTTTGTGAAGGCATTTCCCACATAGGGCATTTGAGAAAGTACAGCTTCTAATCCCTCTGTAGTAGGTTTAATCAAATGTAATGTATCCTCTTTTTTTTTTTTTTTTTTTTTTTTACAACCTGTATTATTTTACTATCATGATTTTGTTACCTGCTTGCTGACTTTTTAAAATAATAAATGTGAAAACAAAATGAACTCTGCTTTTGGGCTCTAAATGTAGCTTAAATTCCAAAATAAAATGATGGTATTTCGTATAAATGTTTAGATTCTGTTTCTGTATTTTTAGTTTTCCAAACTTTTGTGGCAGGGTCCTGAGGAGTGAGGTTTCTGATTTTTATTTTGTTTTGTTTTTGAATATTTTTCAGGTTATTGAAATTCGAACTATGGAAGCCCCTTATTTTCTACCAGAGCATATTTTCAGAGATAAGTGCATGTATGTTAATTCTTTACATTTTAAGGAAGGGGCACTGACTTGGAAAACCAATCAGTGATAATTACAGAGGAATAAACTACTGTTAGAATAATTTTCTGGTGTTTTAAAATATTCATCGTTTTATGTTTCTGTCATTTAATTCATCTAACTTGTTTCTCTTGCTATAAAAGTTCTTGTAAAGTATAAATGTAGACTCATGAACACATGGAATCAATCTTTGATGAAAAAATGTATCTTACCTTTTTTTAATATGGAAGTATATCTCTTAAATATAGCATGTTCTGATATATAAGTGAACACTCCTTTAAGAGAATACAATATCCTGTTCAAGATTCTCAGTAATAGACAACAATATTAATAAAGCTGTAGGAGAAACAATGTATTACAGAAAATCAGTGTTATACCCTGAATTTTTTTCTTGCTGTCCAAACAAAAAAATACGTATGAAAAATAGTTTATTCAAACTTTTGGGCTCTAAAACCAGTTTAATATTGAAAGCATGCACATAAGATAATATTAAGCAGTTTGAAAGGAAATTGAAATCGTAGGTCTTAGCCAGGTGCTTCCTATCACTTAGTTGGGTAATATCTTCTTCATTAACAGTCAGGGGGCTTCATTTTTATTTTCTTCTCTCAGTAGATTTTTAATTAGCATGAAAGTTAAAGCTGAATTTAGTCCTCTTCATCATTTAATGTGTGAATACCAGTGGAATCATGTAAGGCTGACTTCACCGTTGGGACATTACTGGGGAAAGAAGCAGCAGAATGCTTCATATATGGGTCCACATAACCATATGTTTTTAAAGAGCTCAAATTAGCCACCGAAAATACACTGATTTTTCTATTACTAATTACAGTTTAAGTTGCATTTATACTTAGGCCTTGATCTAAAATGTTTATATGTTAACTTATTTTTGCTCAGTAATTTAAATAATACTAAATGACTTCTTTTTTGATCAACTTGACAGGCTTCCAAAATCTTTAGAGAAGCATGACAAAAATTTGTACTTTTTGACCAACAAGATTGCAGAGTCACTAGGTGGCAGTGGCTATAGTGTTGAGAGATTGTCAGTACCGTACGTACCACAAGTAACAGGTAAGAGGAAGGTAATTAGAACTCTTACTCTAGTGATTATGTGTCAGCAATTTTTCTCTTAGCCCAGTTAGAAGGTTAATTATGTTTGTATACTTACTAGCTTAAGAGAGTTTACTTCTATTTAAAAATTTTACTCTTGAAAACATTTAGTAAATCTCTAAAAACATGTATATGATTTTATCATGAGCATATTGAATCCTCAAGTGATTATCGTTATTATACTTCATATATTATTGATACTATACTGAATAATAATATCCTTTAAACAGAGAAGCAAAGTGAGATCTTTACTCTTTAAGCAATATTGTGTTTAACTTAGGGAAATTGGTGAAAATTGTTTAGTTAGTGATTTGTGACTATTGACCTTAATGAATTAGGTAATTTTTGTCATTTGAAAGACTACGGACTATTTGCTATGTAAAGAAATCTGCAAACTTTTAAAGTTAAGAATATGTTTCCCTCTGTGCATTATGTATTTCCTTCTGTTCTTTTCATTGCCTGAGATAATTCTGTTTTGTTTCAAGGCAAAACTGCATGGTGTCTTGCACTCAGTTTTTACTTTGAAAACTAAAATCAAAGAATTTTTATCTTATACCTTCACTTTCATTTGATGACTGTATAAATATTAAATTTGGGAGAAAAACTAGTTCTTCCTTTGGGGATACCTCTGTTCTATAAGAGAACTGTTTGATTTCAGTTAGGTAGTTTTCTGGATTAATCACTGGAAGTAACACAATCTTTGGGAATAGCTATCTTTTTATAATGTGGATCCAAAATATATACATTTATTACAATGATAGTTGTTTATAATAGTCTGAGATGTTAATGAAAGATTTTGCATTTTCTTTTAAATTCCGTAGTATAGGAAATTCTATTCCTCATGAGTTCCTTGGGGAAATAAAAGTGCTAAGAATAAAACATGAGTAGAGCTTTGTAATTTAAAAGAATTTTTAAAACAGACTTTTAAACTATTTCATTCTTATAACTTGGATTTAGCTCTCTTTCCTTCCGGCAAAAAACCTTATAAACCCAGGCACAAGTACAAAGGTAAATCCAAGTGTCAGTTTGGCTTGCCCTTTCCCTCACCTGTCCTCTAGGAAAATAGCTTAATACAGTCTGCCTTCTAGAAAATGGAGCCAGTGGCCTGTATATTTTATATAGTTGTGAGTTCAGTTATTATTTTGCTCTACCTTCCCCATAGCTGTAGTTTATTTTCACCCCTTGTTATTTCCTTTTACCCTATTCCTTTAACTGTAAACAATTTTTAATGAAAATTATGGTACTTTCTTTAACAAGTGGTTTGCTCTTCCCATTTCCTCCCACCCCTGAAAATGATATATTCTCTTTCTTAATGTCTCCCTATCAGTGACTAGGAGAATTCTGAGTATTTCAGCATATACTTAGTTACATAACTGCACAGAAATCCCTCAGTATAAATAAGGTTTTTCTGATTTATAAAGATTTTGATAGTTTAGAACCAGTCCGTGGCATGTGTGTCCTGCCTTAATGCAGAGTCAGAAGATACAGTGATACTTTATGGGATAATCAATCAGTTATTAAAGTTTCTTTTTGCTGTATAACCATCAGGTATTCATTTTTAAAAATAAGGGATTTAAGAACAATATATCAAAAGAAAAAAACAAAATAGTTTGTTGTGTATCATGCATATGCCCCCATCATCATCATCAAAATACAGCCGCCGTTCATTATGCGCGGACTGTATGCCAGTCACTGTGATAAGCACTTTGTATTCGTGTTCTCAGTTAATCTGTAACATAGTTTGGTGAGGAAGGTAGCACTGTCTTTGTTTACAAATGAGGATAGTGAGACTGAAACCACTAGAATTAACTGCCTTGCCTGTTCAGTTAGGTGCTTAATAAATTGATTTTTGCCAACTGTGTGCTCAAAGATTGTTCAGTCATCCATATTGATCCAGGTTTATTTTTTTATGTATTCCACAAACCTTGACTGAGAGTCTACTATATATATCAAGCACTTTTCTGACTTTGGGGGGTGGAAAGATGTTAAGATTCAGTCCCTATCCTCAAGGATTGAAATCTGGAGGAGAGGGCTTCCCTGGTGGCGCAGTGGTTGAGAGTCCGCCTGCCGATGCAGGGGACACGGGTTCGTGCCCTGGTCCTGGAAGATCCCACATGCCGCGGAGCGGCTGGGCCCGTGAGCCATGGCCGCTGAGCCTGCGCGTCCGGAGCCTGTGCTCCGCAACAGGAGAGGCCACAACAGTGAGAGGCCCGCGTACCGCAAAAAAAAAAAAAAAAATGTGGTGAAGACAGACAAAGGATTGAAATATAATGGTAACTGGTTCTAAAGAAAGAAGAATGGTCTGCCTAAAGCTTACTGAACTGTTGGTGACTGACATATAGTAAGTGTTCAATAAATGTTAGCTGATTATTGCATTTTCCTTTTATCTCAAATCAACCTATAATTTGAGTTAATAGCGTATGTCTAGGTGTATGCTAAATGCTCTTCTATGAGGGGGTACAGTACTTAATGAGTATTTGCAGTGTGCCAGCTGCTATGCAAACAGAAGCAAAAATGAACAAGACAGAGGTTTCTGCTTTCACAAGACTTATAGTCATTCCTAATGGGTTCCTCATCTGGACCACAAAACACAGAAGATGACTTTTTTTTTTTTTTTTTTTTTTTTTTTTGCGGTACGTGGGCCTCTCACTGTTGTGGCCTCTCCCATTGCGGAGCACAGGCTCCAGACGTGCAGGCTCAGCGGCCATGGCTCACAGGCCCAGCCGCTCCGCAGCATATGGGATCTTCCCGGACCGGGGCATGAACTCGTGTCCCCTGCATCGGCAGGCGGACTCTCAACCACTGTGCCACCAGGGAAGCCCTTAGAAGATGATTTTGAGTGACGTTTTTCTCAGTTCTCCCAAGATGGCACTTCACCAGTTTTATTCGAGATGCATAGGAAAGAAGTTAATTCATTATACAATTTGTCTAACAGGACAGTTGCAGTATGCCTTAAAGGCTATGATCAGAGAGGTTTGGGGTCCTCCGGCAGCACCTAGGAGAGTGTTTGGTCCAGGTTTGGTGAAACGGATGTCTTCCAGAGGAAAAAGTCCCTGTGATGAGCCTGAAGCAGGTGTTAGGCAAGTGAACTGTGTTTCATGCAGAAATAATAGCATATGTGGAGGAATGGAGGTAGGCAAGAACATGATTCTTCAAGGAATTAGTATAAAGTTAGTCTGCTTGGAGTGAATTGGAAGAGTAGGGTTGGGAATTGTAAAACCGGGTTAAATAGTTTGAACTATCCTAAAAGCAATGGGGAGTCATTAAATGATTTTAAACAGGATGGCATGATAAGAGTTGCATTTAGAAATGTTACCTGGTTGTAGTTTAGCAAACTGAAGACGGGACAACCATTTAGAATACTCTTCAGTAATCTCCAGGAGAGATGGCAGTGACCTGTACTAAGGAGGTCCCAGTGCGAATACAGGAAAGTGAGTGGACTCTAGAACACTGCAAGAGAGAATCTATAAGCAGTTGAGTGATACGGGGGCACAGGGAGAAAGGCAAAGATTTTGTCTAGGGCTCTACCACGGACATTTGGGTGCTTGGTACAGCACCAGGAGGAAGAGCTTGTTTGCTGCTTCATTTGCTTGCTTTTTGTTGTTTCTGTTTTAGGAGGGACGGGTGGTGTGACTGGGTTTAAGTGAAGAAAGAAAGAAGTATGCATTTCAAATGTAACTGTCTGTAAGTAGTTTTGAATCTTGGGTGATAGAAGGATGGACTTTTTATTAACAGAAATGAATAGGGAAGAGGGGGTAGTTTTGGAGCTCAGCCTTTTGTTGAGTGTCTTGGACAGTGGAGCATCCAGGTGTGGTAGGGGTCAGGACTACGTTTTGTGTGAGAGATTAGAGGTTATGATGAGAATTTTGAAATTAGCAGTATAGGGAATTTTGCAAGAGCTTTCAGGAAAGATGACTTCTCAAAGTGAAGACGTGAAGAGAGAATAGAATGGCTTTGTTCTACCCTCGCTATGTGGCCTTGGGCATAACCCCTTAATCTCTCAGTGACCCCATATCCTCATGTGAAGCGAGGACCATAGCCCTGAAGCCATTTCGCTCAAATGGGATATATACATGAAAGTGCTTATAAAAACTACAAAATGCCATATCAATATAAGAATGGTATTAGTATTTTTTAATGTCTTAATCTTCCAGTTGGCATTTTGAATTTTGTTAATTTGTTTTATTGATTAAAAGCACTTATAACACGTGGATGTCTTTATCTGCTTTATCAAAACCTCCATTATTTTCCAACAAATATCTGCTTATAAAAGTATTTTCATGTATATATCCCATCTCTCCTTGTAGAGGTTTTGTTTTAAAGCTTGTTTTAGAAATAAAAGATTGTCTCTTAATATTACACTTTTTTTTTTTTTTCGTTACGCGGGCCTCTCACTGCTGTGGCCTCTCCCGTTGCGGAGCACAGGCTCCGGACGCGCAGGCTCAGCGGCCATGGCCCCTGGGCCCAGCCGCTCCGCGGCATGTGGGATCCTCCCGGACCGGGGCACGAACCCGCGTCCCCTGCATTGGCAGGCGGACTCCCAACCACTGCGCCACCAGGGAAGCCCTACACTGACTTTGTATTCATGGTGACAGTGGTTTTTTAGGTTCTTTTTATTTTATAAATATGCATTAGCTCTAGATGGAATTTTGTGTTTTTCTATAAGACCAAAAAAGTATATCTGTATAAGTAGTATCAGCATTAAACTGACATTTTAAATTTCGTGAAGATAAATTATCTGTGAAATTTCATTTTGCCCCAGTTAGCTTTTTCATTGAATCTGAATGGTATAGTAGCCCTAATTACATTTATGATTTATTATATACAGTTAAGTAAGTTCCTACCTCTTATTTTTTACATAGCCATAGAAAATTATATTGAATAATTTAATGTGGTTCTGTGTTATACTTGTATTCAGACTGTTTTCTCTGTTCTTTAGCCATCTGAATGCAGTTATATACATTACACACAGATACACCAGGTGGCAGCAAAATATCGCTGAAGGACGTTAGGCCTCGCTCTCTCTAAGTATTACTTCTAAAACCCAGGTTCTAATTAAAAACAAAAAGAAGAAACAGTGATTACCATTGTGAACGGCAGATTATAGGAAGCGGAGAGGGAGAAGGGATGGGGAAATGAAAGGGCATAGAGAGTAGTGTCTGGGACTACCCCAAACCAACTTCAGGAAGGGAAGCAAGGGCCTCCCGAGGGGGTGCGTACGTCAGACACTGAGATGGTGACAGGGTAGTTCTCTAACTGGCAGGACAGTGCGGTCCACAGAGGCTGCAGTGATGCTGCATTTCAGCAGACTTTGAAAGGCAGGTCAGGAACCGATGTGGGTGGCCCGTGGAAACAGGAGAGTTATCTTTGGTAAGCTCTATTTTGGAAAGCTTACTTTTGTGTAGATGTACGAGATATCTGATGATAGTTGTATCTGGGCTTTTTCTGTCACCTACAAGCAGGTTGCTCTATAGGTCAAAAGAAAGAACTTTCTGAGAATATAGTATTAGAGTTTCCCACTGAATTTCATTTTCTTCCCTAATCTCTGCTCATTATACTTCCCTTCTGTTCTTGTTGATTTTTGTCACTCAGTAATCCCTCTCCTGCCTCTGTACTTCTCCTTTCGTTTTTAGTTTTGTCTTAGGCTTCAGTTTGACTTTTCTCTGCAGCCCATCAGCCTTTGTATATTAACCTAGAAAATCTTGTGTGGCTGGGAAGCAGGCTGTTATTTATTCCTCCTTTTGAATTCTGGTAAGACATTGAAAATTGGTGTGATTAGAGGGTAAAAAAGCAGGTCAGCAGTGATGACCACATACTATTTTGTGGCAGTTCCACTGATGTTTGGTCGTTAGCTCTGGTGATTTATATTAGTGCAAATGATCATGAAGAAAAAGTAGAAAAAGTTCAGTATCTAGGCTACCTCAGTAATGGCCCTATGCAGGAGATATAATATTTCCAGCCTGAAAACTGTAGAACAACGATAGGTAATAACTTGTCACAGATATAGGTCTGTGTTCCTCCAGCCTTCACCCAGCAGAACCTGAGTAACTAGTGTGTGCTAGATGCAGACACAGAGTCTGCCCCTGAATTTCTTGTATACTTGGGGACATGAGACATTAATTCATATGTCTGTACTTCAAGGCCCACTAGATGACTAAAGGGTGATGATGATTGAAGAGTGACAAGGAAAGATCAGTCATAACTGAAAGGAAATTTCTGTAGCTAGAAGAAAGGGGGATAAGTAAAAATAATTAGAGTGATATTTAAGATTTTAAGGAAGCGATGTAATGTTTAACCAGGGCTTGAAAGATAAGAATCTTTACAGTGGGGAGGACATAAGAAAGGGCAGGTAATAAAGGGCTTCCAGCAGGAGTTTCTGTTTGTAGAAAAGTGTGTAAGGCAGATGTGCCAAAGCCTGCTCAGAGGTTGGAGAATAGGCACATTTGCCTTAAACACGAGATAAATAAGGGAGCAGCTCTGAAGTTACTGTTGGCAAGATCTGACTGGAGAACCCAGATGCCTTTTTACTTCATCAAGCAATGGGTAGAGTTGCTTGGAAGAGTGATGTGGTTAGTGTTTAAGAAGCTCATGGTGGCATAGAGGGAAAATTCTAGAAAGGTCTGTTATCAGTCAGGATAGACGGGGTCAGTGGTTCTCAACTGTGGGTGATTTTGCCCATCCCACGGAACATTTGTCAACCCTAGGGACATTTTTAGTTATCACCACTGGGGCAGGCCTACTGGCATCCGGTGGGTAGAGGTCAGGGATGCTGCCGAACATCCAGTGAGGCACAGAACAGTCCCCTCGGCAAGAATTACCTGGGCCAAAATGCCACTAGTGCCAAGGCTAAGAAACCCTGGCTAAGTTGTGCTGTGAGAACAGTCACAGGTTCTTAGTAGTTTAAACCAGTGAAGATGTGCTCATCGCTCCAACTAACTGTGCATAACTTCATGTCATCCGTATTCTGGAACCCAAGCTGACGGGATCGCCGCGATCTGAAATGTTACTCATACTTTACTGGCCAGAGCTAGTTACACAGTCCCTCCTGACCACAAAGAGGCCAGGAATTGCAATCCTACTATGTCCCAGAAAGAGAGTAAATTGCTGTATTTGATCAACAGCATTAATTACTGCCATGGAAGGCTACCTTGGAGTAGAGGAGTAGTCAGTAAGAAAGAAGCTAGTTTCTTTATGTTGGCCTTCTTTTAGTTCATTATTCACCCCTTCAGAAGGATAAAAATCACAGTACAGTTGATCCTTTAACAACACGGGTTTGAACTGCACGGGTCTACTTATACACAGATAATTTTCAGTAAATACCTACTGCAGTACTATATGATCTTCAGTTGGTTGAATCTGTGAATGCAGAACATGGATATGGAGGGCCGACTAAAGTTATAATGCAGATTCTTGACTGTGCAGGGGTCAGTGCCCCAAGCCCCCATGTTGTCCAAGAGTCAACTCTATATACAAAATGAGATTAGGAAGATGGAGTGTTGCCAGATTATGAAGTGACTGACTGTGCTGTTTGACTAAGATTCTAGACCTGAGCTTCCCAGTTGTTATTGGGAGCTTTACAGGTGTGTCTGGATATTTATCTCCTTAGTTCTTCAGGTAGCTGGGTCGGGCCTGGGGTAGTCAGCTTGCAGTGCAAGCAGCCTCTTCCTTTTATCTCCATATGCCTTACATGTATTATAATTATATATATGTGGAAAAACTTGCGAAGCTCAGCATTACTCAGTGGGCTGGATTTGTTTTTTTGTTGTTTTTTAATTAATTAATTTATTTATTTATTTATTTATTTTTGGCTGCATTGGGTCTTCATTGCTGTACGCGGGCTTTCTTTAGTTATGTCGAGCGGGGGCTATTCTTCGTTGTGGTGCGCGGGCTTCTCATTGCGGTTGCAGAGCATGGGCTCTAGGTATGCGGCTTCAGTAGTTGTGGCTCGCGGGCTCTAGAGCGCAGGCTCAGTAGTTGTGGCGCCTGGGCTTAGTTGCTCTTCGGCATGTGGGATCTTCCCGGACCAGGGCTCGACCCCGTGTCCCCTACATTGGCAGGAGGATTCTCAACCACTGCGCCACCAGGGGAGTCCCTGGATTTATTTTAAAATTACAGTTCAGTGTGAAAAAGATTTATTTTAGAACAACTCTACTGGTAGTATAGGAGGGAGTGTTGTATTAGACCAGCTAGTAAGCTATCCTCAGATCTAGGTAAGAAAAGATAAAGATTTTTCAATGATGGCGCTCTTGAAAAATAAATATGGCATTGTGGAGGTAAAGGAGGTTTATTAGAGATGTTAAAATTGGGTTTAGAACATGTCAAATAGAATTGGTTAATGGAGAATTGGGAAATTTGAACTGGAGATGTGGAGGGCCAACTGTAAAATGCTGTGCTGATTTTCGACTGTGCAGGTGTCAGCACCTCTAACCTCCATGTTGTTCAAGGGTCAGCTGTATTAAACTGAGTTCACCCATCAATTTTATTTTTTTAATCTGCTTCATGAAATATAAAAGTCTGAGAGCACACTGTTTTATATATTTAGTAAGAGCAAAGAAGGCAAACTGTCTTAATTTTCTGAAATTTTAAAATCTGAAAGAGGTGTAGTTTATAAATGACATGTCATTCTAACTAGCAAATAATGGGGGAAATTTTTTTAAATTTTAGATGAAGATCGACTTTCTAGGAGGAAAAGTATTGTGGACACCGTATCCATTCAGGTGGATATCTTACCCAACAGCAGTCCTTCAGATGATGTGGTAAGTTGCTGAAAGTTTATGATGAAGTACTGTCTTGAGATAGACATCAATTTAAAAGAACTTTTTGCCCCTCCACACTTTTAAACAGGATCAAATACAACTCTCATTTATCCCTAAATCAACAAAATTGTTAGTAGAAGTTAATCTGATTTAGCCTTGAACTTATTTATAATTTATTTTACTGAACTCATTTCATGTACCTATAAATATACATAAACTTAATATTGTGTGTTATATCACTAGATTTCACATTGTAGTAAAAGGAACCATAAGACAGAACTAAGTATGTTTTTTTAATAAGTAAGAAATGCTACACAAGGCCTGTTATTAAATAAATAGGCCCTCTAATCCTATTTATTTTTAAAGATTTATGCAACATAAGTTGTGAGAATAAATGGAATTATATACACTGTCATGTGAAGCCAAATGCTCACTACTTTTAGAAAGTTTCAAAATTTCACCTATGAGAGAAATTTTTTAATCTTTTTGGATAGTAAATATAATGAATTTAACATAGGTTAAGCTGTATCAGTGACCTGTGTACTCTTTAAGGAGTTATTTGAAACATCATAGATTTAATGTTCTCCTCCTGTTTCAATAGAGCACAAGAGTGTACCCAACTGAGTTATAGGAAGAAAAAGCAGCCAGTGTTCTCTAGGACTTATCCACACAAATCAGCAGAGCGTTTTTTGATAGTCAAGTAAAAATTCCAGTGTGCCAGCATGTCACGTCAGCTTCCTCCTTGTGGTTTATCCATTGTTTGCCTTCCTAGGTATTTCATTATTTCTCATTGGTACAATGTAAATAACTAAAAGAATATCCATGTAAGAAAAGAGGAAGGAAGTTGTCTGAATTCATGCTTTCTCAGCCTCCTTTCTACCTCCTGCTTCCAATCCCTGTCAGTTAATTTGTCTTCAGGAATTAAAATTATTTGGTGGCCAGGGTACAGCCAATTAATTTATATCTTTCATGCTTTTAACTCCCTGTTATATAAAATTTATCAGTTTTATCAACGAATTATCTGCAGATCATCAGAGTACTTGGAATAGGCAGTTAGTGTTCATTTTGGAACTTGGGGCTTTAAGGTTGGTTTAGAGTTTCTTACCAGTTTAAGACTCAGGAAAAATCATCTTCCCTAAATTTCACCTCTTCAAAGCCATTTTAATTTTTACACTCCTTACTAGCAAGAAGGATATCTTGCTAGCTGTATCTTTCAGTGATTATGAATTTGCTGCTATTACCTTTTGAGGGAAGAAATTCATCCAGAGCCTTAGTTTATACTTGTCAAGAGTGCAGTCTATTTTATTGACTGGTATTTTTCCCATTTGCCTTTTGTTAACCATTTTTATTTCTTTTAAAAATACATATATAGCACTTTAAAAGATTGCAAAGAATCAGTCTATTTTGATAAAATGAACTGAAGAAACATTTGCATGAAGACAATATAGGAGGAAGACTCTTGAGCATGAATTCTACATGAAAAGTTCATTAATACATTTGTTAACTTATTAAAGATCCTTTTGTTTTATCTTTGCTATAACTATAAATCCTAAGTCAAATATGCCTCACCCTGAGTATTTGAAAAGTTAAATACAGTTTAGTATATAAGATTTACTTGAGCACATTGGAGTTTCAAACTCATTTACCGTTATGGTATCTGATTTTGTGTATTAGGAATGGTCGTTGAAACACCAGAAGACAGAATAACAGTACCTTCTAGGCTAAAACTAACTAATTTCATTGTGTGGACAGGAGAAAGCGTCATCAGTTAGGTATTCACCAGTTAGTGGTGTAACCAAATATCAAACTAAGAATAAGTACATTTGCTAACAATGAATCAAATTTAAAAATTGCTCATTTGAAAAATTGCTCGTAATTTCATCAAAATTACTTGAAATTGTATATACATAATCCCACTTCGTCCTCAAGTATATTTGATACCTGCTTTTAGAGCTTGTCATGTTGTTTAGATGGAGATCATAGGAAAACTTTTGTCTTCCCTGGCTATAACTCAGCTTATTACTATGGTCTATTAAAATACCTGGTCCATTTCTGAGGTATGTGAGTTCTAACATTTGCAATTCAAATTTTAGCCCACCATGAATCATTTAGTGAACTTCTCCTAAAAATTGCACTATGTATGTATAAAGATACCTAAATTAAATTCAGGTATTCAAGAAGATAAATGGCTAAAACATTTATTTATTTCAGTGGCGTCTCTGCCTCCTGAAATTAAATCATCAGCTTGACTAATAGAATAAAGCACCATAGGCATGATTCTTTGATGCTGGGCAAATGCATCCTCATTATCCAAATTAAGGAAAACAACAAACAGAGAAGAGTTATTAGATAAAGTACTCTAGCTTTTCACTTATCCAGGATTGAACAGGTAATAAGTAAAAATTCTCCGTAATAAGAATTCTGGCCTTCTAGCTTCTCCTATGTTCTTTCTCCTATACTATAGTTGTTTCTCAAAAGTCTAAAGCTCTTAACCAGTTGTAAGAACAACTTTGAAGTACTAGATTGCTTCTAGGTACAAATAATTGACCAGCCAGAGCCTAATCTTATATATCTGCTCCAAATATCTAGAACAAAGCAACTGAAGATTCCCAAGTTTAATCTGACTTCAACTAGAAATATGAGCCCTCAGTAGAAAAACTGAGGTAGTGGAACTCTTGCTGCTTTGATTTCCAGCTAAATCCTTTGTACAGAGAGCTAAGATGCAAAGCATGAAGTCTTTTGCTTTCACTAGTCTTGCTGCCTTAGGCTTAGCAAAAAGAAGCTCATGAGCTAAAATTAGGGATGACCAGAGTCCAAGGCAAGTACTCATATATCATTTCTTAACTTTTATTCAGAGATACTATAGTAACTGGATATATTATTCCTTCTGAAAATGTGCTAGTGCCACAAAAAGTATTACTGACTTCTTATGTAAGCACTTGATTTCACACCTTTTACATGTCTCAAAGCAAGCGAGATTTGAAAACTTCAAGTTAAAGGGAGTTTCTGGAGAATGAGACTTGGTGGTTGACCTTAAGAGATCCAGAATATAATTACTTTTAAGTGTTGGTTAACAGTACTTATTGAACACTTCCCAAAGTAGTGACTTTTTGCTTTAAGACTTTTGCACTTAAAGTTTTAGATTATTTCATCTTTGATTTTTAACCTGTATGTGGTACCAAAATTATAAAGCGTATAGAATACTTAGTTTTCATTTATTACATAGCTGAAGCTGCATTTATATATAATCTCTGCCTTGAACATAGGTTGGGTTGCCGTAAAGGTTGCTAATTCTGCCAGCCTAACATCAATCTGTAGACTTCTTTGGGGAACCACTGTGGTAGCCATTGTTAAATCCAGTGAAAACATGGAGATTACTTGATACTGTTGAGTGTGACCACAAATCCAGCCAACACAAAGAAAAGAAAGTATTTGTCAAAGTTCTTAGATTACTTGTAACTAGGTGCAGGTATCATTTATATTGACCGTTCCTAACTCTTTATTTTACTTAAAATCACTTTCCTCTAGGTTAGTAACACTGAAGAAATCACCTTTGAGGCGTTAAAGAAAGCAATTGGTGAGATTTTGCTTGTTAACTCTCCTAGTATTTTCTAGCTTATCTAGATCTTAGTACTTGTTTAAATGCCAGAATTAACAGAGGCAGCATGGCAAGTGTATATACTGTCGATTTCTATATAAATATATAATCAATTTATTAGCTTATGTTCTTTAGGCTTTTGTAATTGTCCTGTCTTGTCATAGATAATTATTTTCCTCTCTGTAGACTGACTTCTCTAGAATTATGAAAGCATATCACCATGTATTTGAATGCTGCCCTTATTTGGTGGCCAACATTGAGGCTGAGTGAATTTATGAGAAATAGTGAATGTATTTCCTTTTATAGGAGATGGGCAGGTGAATAATTCTGAGAGAATTACATAGAATGATTTTTAGTAGGCATATAGCAGTGTGATTCGAAGCGTGTTTCTAATGGGGTAAGAGAAAGGAGCTGGCTGAAATTGTCAGCAGGTACAGTAGAGTCACATTAATCCTTGCTATTTTATCAGTGAGGACACTGAGGCAGAGAAATGAGCAACTCTCGTGAGATCACAGAGCTAGTAAATACTGGAGACAAATTTCATACCCAGATCTGACTGACTCTAGTCTTTTCACTTATGTTTGCATAAAATAGTACTCTGATTTTTTTTTCTCCTGTAGCCTTTATGGAAATAAATTTTACCTTATATAATTTGCCTCTTTTAAACATTTTTAAATGATTCCTTCAATTAAGTATTAATATAAATTCCTGCGAAGCTCATGATGCCTCGATCTCAATTCATTTCTAATTGGTAAAGCAATGCAGGGTGGAAACTGACTGTCACGATACAGAGTGGAAATTGGCTCTCAATTTGTAAGAAATATTAGAATAAGAAAATCATTAACGAGGGAAGTGAAGCGCTCTAGTACCCATCATACATGAAATAAAATCTGACCTTTTTCAGCTTAATCCATTAGAGGATTTTTTTTTCTTATTGTAATATCAAATTTGCCAAAATAAAATTAATTGAATTTAATAAGCAATTTTTGAACACCCATTGTGTACAAGATACTGTGAGACATTTAAAAATTAATAAGACATGTTGAGGAACTTACAGTCTGACAGTGGTTCTCAAAAGTATGTCTTTGGACCCCTGGAGCTTTGGGGAAGGCTCTTCCAAGGGATCCTTCAAATCAAAAAGTACATTCAGCACAATACTAAGACATTGTTTGCCTTTTTACTGCATGGATTAACGTGAATGAAGGCAGTGGCGTCAAACTGTACTAGTGGTCATTGAATTCTTCAGCACCACACTTCCCCAGTTATTTATTTATTTATTTTTTTGCGGTACGCGAGCCTCTCACTGTTGTGGCACCTCCCGTTGCGGAGCACAGGCTCCGGACGCGCAGGCTCAGCGGCCACGGCTCATGGGCCCAGCCGCTCCGCAGCATGTGTGATCTTCCCGGACCGGGACATGAACCCGCATCCCCCGCATCGGCAGGCGGTCTCTCAACCACTGCGCCACCAGAGAAGCCCACCCGTTATTTTTAAAAGGCAAGATTTCTCTTAAGAATGCCTTTGAAGAATCAGTATAAATGATTAATTTTATTAATCTCATCCCATGAATACATGCCTTTGGGGAGCACATATAAAGCACTTCTTTGATTGCTTTTACTTGCAAGCAGAACTAGTTGGTTTTTTTAAGGAATGTCACTTTTACTTTAAAAAAAAAGACAGAAAACCTGTGGTATTTGAAGGGAAGCTGTCACTTCAAGAGAAAAAAACCACCCTGACAGTATTTGCTCCCAGTGATAAAATTAGCACTTTTTAACAAAATTAGAGCTTTGAAGCTTGTGTCTGCCAGTACAAGTTTGACAGTTCCCCAATATTTATTTAAAGACTTTTCTAATGAGATCAGTGATAATAACTAACAAATGTGAATTTAAAGAGTATTTTACAGTGAAATATGTCTACATTTAGAGGGTCTGCATAAATCAGTGGAGCAATATTCCAAATGACCTTGCATGATGTTACAAAACCATACATGAGTAAAGCTCTATTCAAACTGTAGAACAGACCAATAGATGTTAATATAACCAATTACAAAAAGTTCATTAATAAGGTTTCAAATTCCATATTGCAACTAACTTTTAAGAAACTACAGTTTGTCATGTTTTGTTGTAGTGTCCAAGAAGAAATAGCGACAATTCTGTGAAAAGGCTATTTATTGAATTACTCTTTCCCAGTCGATACCTGTGTGAGTTTAGTTTTTCTTTATATACTTCAACCAAAATAACATATTGCAGTGGATTGAAGGCATCTGCATCCAACTGCTTCTATTAAGTCAGACATTAAAGAGATTTGCAAAAATAGAAAACAATGCCATTCTCTTCACTAAATCTTTTCATTTTAGAAAATGTCGTTATTTTTTCATGAAACAATTATTTATGTTAACATATAGTGGTTTCATTTCTTTAATGCATTTAATGACTATTTTTTAAGTCTCTCATTTTTATATTGTAATATGGAAAATATCAAATGTAATACATAAAGAAAGCAATTTGGCTTTCTTGATAATTTTTTAGAGTATAAAGGAGTCTTGAAACAAAAAGTTTGAGAACTACTGGACTTAATGCGTGGAAAAGAAACTTGCTGCCTGCAGGCCAAATTTAGGTAGAAGAAGTATTTTCAGAAATTGGATTTGAATAAAGACCAGGGATATATGCTCAGCTTGCCCAAGTCCTGTTTTTCTTACTGCTTTTAAAACATTTATGTTTCCTGCCTAGCCTCTGGCACATTTGAGCTTGTGACCCTAATCTAGTGAACATGAGAGATGTGATCATAATTCTGTATTATAGTCATTCAGAAAAAGTACATAAATTCGACAACTTTCTTAACCTGCCACAATTTCAGAGGGGGGAAAATAAACCTATTTCGTTTGTACCTGATATATCCATTTTTTAAAACTAGCTAATTGTTACAGTTTGTCTACCTGAAGGGAAGCTTTGTTTTTGAAGAACCTTGAACAGATTGTGTTTCATCTTATGAAATTCTTGACCAGGAAAAATAAAAAAGCTGAAGAGTTACTGAGTTGTTACTGTGGACCATCAATAAATAAGCCATTAATTAGCCTTCTTTTCAGATTCTTAAGCAAATAGACATAGTTATTATATGTATCAGAATGACAGACATTTATTATTTTATTATCTCACAAACTTTGGCCAGACCACACGTCATCTTAAGATTTAAAAAAATCCCTTTTCAAATTGTGGAAGATAAATGGAAGAGGCTAAAACAATATGGTTCCGCACGCCCCTATCTATATTTCAGTCACACCATTCACTATCAAGTTTAGCAGACTTTTAATTTAGTACCTCATATGTGCAAGGGCATGATTATTAATAAAAGAATCATCCTTCAGGAAGGGCCTTGAAGTTGTTGAACTTGTAGGAAGTTGTCATGCTTCTGCTTTTATTTGGTAAGAGAGACAAAGGTAGTCTTATGAGAAAGGGTTTTGTGCTGTGTAGTTTTTAAATTTTTTTATATCTGGGCTTTCTAGCCTTAACTAAGACACTTCAGGGATGTCACACCTTTTGCTTTTTTCCCTATACAAGTAGTCCTATAAATCACCCTTATTTTTTATTTATAGATCATTTGCTCTTATGGTCATTGGCAAGGTTCTATGAAATTTTCGTATTCCTTTTAATGGGTCTTTTTAAACATTTATATAGATACCAGTGGAATGGAAGAACAGGAAAAGGAAAAGAGGCGTCTAGTGATAGAGCGATTCCAGAAAGCACCTTTTGAAGAAATAGCAGCACAGTGTGAGTCCAAAGTAAGTGAACACATGGTGGAGGGGGCGGGGGTGGGGGTGGGGTTTGACTTCGTGGACGCTGTCCTGGTAATTGGTAGGTAGATTCCAAGCTTCAGGCAGATCAACAGAATCCACAAGGCAGTGGATTTGATAGGGACTGAAAGCTGAAGACATAGCTGTGAAGCCTAAATAATTTTTTTGTGTAATGTCAGCTGATGGGAATGGCAGATCCCAAATTAAATGTTAACGATTGTTACTGCTTTGAAACTGTTTTTGCAGTGGTTTTCTAAGATTTTGCTATAGGTATTTTGTGTGTCTATCGATTTTGTTTTTACCAGTGAGACTAGGAGAGGAATAAAAGAAACTTTACATTAAATGCCAGTGTATGAGACAGATAAAACCAAAACATTAAAGCATTCTGTACCATCAGTTTAATAGTTAGAGTTATGCTTTGTCCTTTAAATCACACTTGTATTATTACATATGGGTATTTGGAAAATAATAGATCCGTTCTTAACATTTTTTTTTTCTCCTTTGTAGGCAAATTTCCTTCATGACAGACTTGCTCAAATATTGGAACTCACCATACGGTAAGAGTTTTGGTACTACAAGAGCAATAAAGCAGCAAAATAGAAACCATTAGATCCTTATAAATTTGTGGCTTTTTAAGTAATTGTGCTTTTCATTTAGGGTAAACACAAGATCATACAGGTCTCTGTCTCAGTGGTTTTTCTGTTTACTGGATTGTCTGATACCATTTCTTGTCCAGGGGGCTTCTAGCTTTCCTTTTTAGATCATTTATTCCTTTAAAATGGTCCTATAAGGACATTTGAGTAATTGGAAGACTCTTATTCTAATGATATGTTTAAAAAGGTAATTTCTCAGATTTAACCATTGTGACCTGTAAAAACTACAGTTTTATATGGTTCAACCTCATAGTTCTTTCCAGGGCAATAATGATTCTACCTATGCAGATGGCTCACTTGAATTATTAAATTTTACTTGAGTTTTCCTAAGTCATGTCTATTTGTCTCCTGTTATTAGTTACAGTCGGCCCTCCATACCCGCAGGTTCTGCATTCGCAAATTCAACCAACTGTGGGTCAAAAATATTTGGGGAAAAAAAAATTCCCAGAAAGTTCCAAAAAGTAAAACTTGAATTTGCTGCATGCTGACAACTATTTACATAGCATTTACATTGTATTAGATATTATAAATAATCTAGATACGATGTAAAGTATAAGGGAGGATGTGTGTAGGTCATATGCCAGTAGTGCTCCATTTTATATCAGGGACTTGAGCATCCAAGGATTTTGGTCTGTGTGGAGGGTCCAGGAACCAATCCCGTGTGGATACCATTGAACGATTGTATCTTATGCTCCAGAAACATAAGGTATCTAATACCGGTTTTTCTGTGTCATTTGGTTGTTAAGTAATGAAGCACATGACAGAGGGAGAGAAAAACTCCAGGTTCCACCTAAGGAAAGAACCTCTGCATATTCTTATATTGACTTCGGTGTGGAGACTGGTCTGTGTATAATGTGGCACAGTAAAGGAGCCATAGACAGAAATTGTGCTTCTGAAATTTTTTTTTCCATCGCCGTATCTTTTATATTTTCAACTTGATTAACTAAATCTGTTTTGCTTCAAACCCTGTATGTATCCTTATAAACAGAATAAACAGGTAGATGCTCGAGATCAGTTGCTTTTTTTTCCCCAGCCTTTTTTCTGCCTTCATACACAAAGCATGTTTTCATCACTTTAACATCTTATTCTAGGCATTTACCACCAATACTGCCCCCCCCCCCCGACTAAGTTGAGAATCACTCATTTATAAAAGTTCAGAACAGAGAATCAGACTCTGATACGCAATATACCTATACCTTAGATTCAGAGAAAATTGCTGGGTGCGGGCATTTATGCACAACCTAAAAGTTGAGAGTTAAGTTTTATTCGGGGACCTTGCTGAGGACTATAGCCCGGGAGACAGCCTCTCAGGTAGCTCTGAGGAACTGCCCGGAAGAGGTAAGGGAGGAGCCAGGGTATATAGGAGTTTTTGGCTGGAGAAAACCTTGTAGTCAAACATCAAAAGATCACTGCTAATCACAAAGAGCAGACATCTGAGGTTGATGATTTTAGTGCTTTTCTATGCATGGGAAGGTGCAAGGACCTGGGTTCATTGAAATTATTCCTTAGATATGCATCTTAACTGTCAAGGGCCAGTATCCAAAGAACAGAATGCTCCCTGTTTTTCTCCATCCTGAATTCCCCTCAGGGCGCACCATTGTAGGTGACTGCAGTGGCTGATGGCTTGATCTTGCAGAACTGGAATGGCAGGCAACACTCCCTGTCCACAGCTTCTTTGATGCCTGTTCATTGTAACAGTAAATATCTGCTGCTTTATATCTGTTGTTTTTACTAATCCTCCCCACAGTCCTGAAAAGTTAGGTAGATCCTTCCCCCCCACCCCAGGTAAAGACACTGAGGCTTAGAGAAATAAAGTAACTAGCTGAAGTTTATCCAGCTAGTGAGTAGAAATAATCAAAATTCAAATCCATAACTCATGTTCTTAAAAGAAATGTTGCTAGAGGCCACCATGTTACATTTAATCACACTATCATAACTATATGGATTTAATATTTTAGAATAAGTTTTATGACTAATTCGGTTTCATTGGTACTGCAACTACTACTAATAATTTGTATTTATTAAGCCTTACTGCTAATAGTTATTTACTGAACACTTATGGTGTTCTAGGCACTGTGCTAGGTACATTCTTTCATTTAGTGTTTACAACAGATTTTAAAAATATGTAGTGATTATTTTTACTTTACAAATGTAGAAACAGATGCACGTAGAAGTTTGGTAATTTATCCAAGGTCACCTAGTTAGGAAGTAGTAGTTTTGGGTACCTCACATGATACAGAGAAATGAAATAGACTTCTTAGTGTACCTTCAGGGTTTTCAGTTTCTATTTGATATATTTCCTCTTGTTAATTTGCCTCATTCTAACTAGGAGATAGAGAAAAGAGTTTGTATGCTTGAGAAAAGAAACAAAATAAGCAATATTATGTCTCAGTTTCCATTGTTCCTTCATTCACTTTGACCTTAGTACAATAAGAAAAAAATTACAAGAAATGCAAAGGAGCAGGAAAATACAGAAAAAGAATAAGCAGCCCCACAGATGATTGATCCAATTATTGGAATTAGTAGACAATGACCTAAAAAGAACACACACACATATCAAAGAATTTAAAGGAAAAAATATGTATATTTTAGGAGAGAAATGGAAAGTCTAAAAAAGAACCAAATTGTAGTTCAAGAACTGAATGTTATAATATCTGAAAGAAAAAAATGTCATTGGATGGGCTTAATGGTATATTGGACATTATAGAAGAATTCGCATATATTGCTCATAGGAGTATAAATTGGTACACTTTGCAAAACTTCGGCAGTGTCTTATAAAGTTAAACATATACCTGCTCTTGATCCTGTAATCCCGTATCTCAGTATTTGCCCAGAGAAATGAAAACTTAGATTCACAAAAAGACATGTGCATGAATGTTTCAGCAGCTTTTTTCATAATTACCAGATGCCCATCAACAGGAGAATGGAGAGAGAGTAGACAAATAGTGGTACTCTTACAATAGTGAAATACTATTCAGCAGTAAAAAGGAACACATTTTGGGGGTAAATTTTTAAAAATGCATTGAGCAAAAGAAATCAAACATAAACGAGTATAGCTTGTATGGACCATTCCTATAGGCTGTATAGACCATGTGAAATTCAAGAACAAGTGACACTAGCCTTCAGTGACAGCGATCAGAACATAGTTACTGTTGGATGTGGGTTTATGTGTATGGGTATGTGGGAGTAGGGAGAAATTGGTTGAGGACACAAAGGACCTTTTTTGAATGATGAAAGTGTCAGTATCTTTATCTATGGTAGAGATAAGAATGAAGTAATGAATTGAGGGAAGAACATTGGTATCATGTGACAAAAGATCAGTTTCCGAAACTGATAAAAGAAGAATATCTGAGTAGAAATACAGGCAGTAGACTCAAGTAGACAATTCATTTTAAAAGAAACGCAGAATGGATACTAAATCTGCAAAGGTATATAGCATTAGTAGTAACCCGAAATGTGAAAGTAAAAGAAAGAAAGAATTCCCTTTTGCCTGCCAGAGCGCCGAAGATTAAAATAACAAGAAAGAATGATTATACCCAATATTTATAGTGGTGTAAGGGAATGGCTACAATCAGATGTTGAAAGTATGAATTGCCAGTATTATGGCAATGTGTACCAGTCTCAAAAATGTAAATACACTTTGATGCAGAAATTCTGTGTGTAAGACTATAAACCAAGGAGACAGGATAAAATTATGTATAAGAATAGACCTAGGGGCTTCCCTGGTGGCACAGTGGTTGAGCGTCCGCCTGCCGATGCAGAGGACACGGGTTCGTGCCCCGGTCCGGGAAGATCCCACATGCCGCGGAACGGCTGGGCCCGTGAGCCATGGCCGGTGAGCCTGCGCGTCCGGAGCCTGTGCTCCGCAACGGGAGAGGCCACAACAGTGAGAGGCCCGCGTACCGCAAAAAAAAAAAAAAAAAAAAAAAAGAATAGACCTGTCAGCATTATTTATGATAATGAAAAATGAAAATGAACCTACATCTGCCCGTTGAAGTAAATCAATTATAATATATCTATATATTGAAGTACCATGCAGTGGTCATCAAAAGAAGTTAATATATGTATATATAAGATTTTTTACTAGTGAAACACAACAAGCTTACATGAGTGGGTATAGCATAATCCCACTGTAAAAATTATATATACATATATTCAGAGGAGAATGTCTAGTGTAGACTTAAAAACAGCTTGGTACCACTGTGATCTATGTGCCACGCCACCTTGTAGCTGGCCCGCAGTTCCGTCACACTGATCCCTGCGATGAAGGAGCCTCACTCTGCTGCTGGCAGGTAGTAGTGAGAGTGCTCCGTGAAGTGAACAGCTTTGCAATGCACCTGTTGACGATGCCTCGCTCTTTTACAGCCCTCCTCCCAGCCCATCAGGAACACTGACCATTACTTCTGGGCACGCCCAATACCAGTCTGTCCCGGTCTACGAGATGAAGTTTCCAGATCTGTGTGTGTACTGAGTGGCTCACGAAGACCTCAGCATAAAGCCTAAAAATTAGGGCCAAACTGAGTTTTCAGGGTTTACTTAATGTGTGTTAACATACTTCGTGAAAATTATGATGGAATTTATCTTTAACCGAATGCTTGGCATATCAGATTAGATATTTTGCAGCTATATTATATGATTTAGAGTACTTTTGAAGATAGGTTTATGCCATGTTAATTTTTTTTGAGGTTCCTGATGGCTTTTAAAATTGAACGTATATTGGTCTCACATTAATTGTTAAATAGTATATTTAAAAAATTTCACAAACATGTAATTTAAAAAAAAATTAAGCCTTCAGAGGGTTGAAGATGTATCAAGTGTCTACTGTATTTCTTAGACATCTACGCAACTGCTTAAAATTAGAATTGCTGTTGTTTTTCTTTATCTGAAAAAGCAAAAACATACAAATATATTCCTAATCCTGGAGCAGCAGAACTGTTCTGTGGCTCTTGGTCCCCACGTTCTAGATGTCGTCGTGTGCATCCCTCTGTTCGTTCGCTGTAACGGTATGTGACAGTCATTCCTCAACTTGTTTGTGGAGATGACATTTACTGAGTAATATTCCTAGAATATGACCCTAAAATCTCCGACTTTAAAGTGTCTAGTTCTTGTAATACTGTGTTTTCTGCCAAAAGTTTGACCGTTCTACTTGAGAGTCTCAGAGCTCGCTCTTGGAGTACTGAACTGTGCAATATTTTTTACATCATTAGATGTATTAGTTTACAGACTGTGCTTTGAAATTACAGTAGTATTTGCTGTGGCTCCATTAATTAAATGAGCTATATATTTAGTATAGGAAAAAAAGACATTTAAAACAGCTACTAGTTCACCTGTGAAGAGTGTGTACATTTTGATTTCTGTTGAGAGCATATTAATTTACATTTTAATATTGTGCAGTTTTTAAATCCTTATAGTCAAAAAAGGCCCCGAATGGACTTTCAGTTTGTAAGATTTGAACTGCAACTTGTATGCATCTCTGTTTAGGATTTGTGATATTACATTTGAAAAGAGTGCCTATGGGTTTAGCAATCAAGTGTGCTATAGATCGTCAATTTAAGCTTGTATTGATGCAAGCTACCAAGATTACATGTGCTGACAAACTTACAGTGTTCTTAAAATTGTGTACATTTTAGTGAATTCCATCACATGGCAAAAATGAACAATTTTCTTTGCAACTCATAAAATTCTTTTAGGACATTTTAATAAAATAATCTGTTTATAATTCTACTACCTTTTCAGATTTGATTCCCTTTTACATAAAACAATATACATATCAAAAATTGTAACCCTCCAAAATAATTGCATTTTTAGCTTTAGATTTTGTTTGAAAAATTGCAGTGAAGAAAGGCATGTTATTACTTGGTGTTTACAATTATTTGGGCACCTTTAGTAGAAACAAAAAAGTGAGGAAGTAATAATAGAACAAGCATACTCAAAATTTTTTTGAATATTTAAACCAAAGTACAGCGTCTTGAAACATCTTGCAGAAGATCCTAGTCTTTTTAAACCTGTCAAATGACACTCAAACATCTTGGGTGGTTTACTCACTGTTGATAAACAAGACATTGTTTTCCAAGTGATAGTGCAGTCACCACTTGGGGAGTTAAATGGCCCCCATTGCAGCTGTCACTGTAACTTTACCTCTTGACGAGGTAAAATGTTTCACCATTTAATAGGCCAAGTTTTACGTTTTTTTAATTTCCCTTTTTTTCTGTATTTTTAAAGAAAGATTGTGTAAAAATCTAAGCAGGGGGACATGCAAAAACAATCATCATCCACTTGGATGTCATTTTATAGATTAACACTGTGTGCTTTTGTATGAAAAAATATATATAATTTAATAGTATAAGAAAAGAAGATATATATTCATTTGCACTCATGCAAAACAAACTTTGCTCTACAAAATTTCATGTTTCTCTGTGATTTAAAAATGCATGTATAGCATGTAAAGGAAAACCATTTCAGTTAATGTTTATCACACCTCTTGGTCTGTTTTGTAAACTGTAGATTTGGGTTTTGTGGGATTTTTTTCCTGTTGTAGTTGTTTTTAAATCACAGTAGACTTCTGTATATCCTAGATTACTGAACTGGTCTTGTTAACAACGATTCCCAAGAAATGAGGGGTCTTTTCTTAGGCTTTCTGTCCCTTCCAGGAGATTGCAGGAGATCCTGCACGTCATAGGTATGCCTACTGTATTACAGCCAGTTTGGATACTGAAAGTTTAGGATGTGTTGAAGTTCACTGTATTGCTGTATTTTTGTAGATATTTAAAACTCTTAATAAAAACTGTTAATCATTCTCTTTTTGCTATATACTGTTGCTTATATCATTCATTTTTTTCCCTTGACATTGAATAGTTAACATTGAAGCGTTCCTCCTATACTTGTGTTGTCTTTGCTTATACAGTCATTGGAGTTAACCTAAACACACACACACTTCCTTAATACTTCTGAACTCATTATCTTTTAGAATCATAATTCTGTACTTAACCAGCAGTTAACTTCCCCTTCCTCTCAATATCTCTTTTCTTCCTTTCTGAAAATGGTACTGATTTGTTTTATTCATGCCAATATATGTACAACGTAATGAATTGAGTTTTTTGAAATGTAACAATTCACTGTGCAATTCATATGTAAGCAATAAAACAAAATCGGATTACTTCTGTATACGTACATTTTTGTAATAGCCATTGCATTTATTAAATTAAACGTATTCACTATTTTGCTTTAGTTAAAAATGAAGAACTTCAGTGAAAATCAAGCTGCCAAACGGATTCATCCTCACATACATTGGAAGAATCAGAACCATAACTGCAGTCGTGGTAAGATACAGCTAACATTAAGCTCTTAGCGTGTGCCTGTGAAAGCACGGTTTCCACCTCTGCATTAGTCTTACTGTTTGTATTTTCAACCCTACCCCTTTGCTGTGTAAGTTACATGAAGCCTCTCTCTAAAACGATAGCTCCTCTCTAGTACCCTCTGCCACCTGGTCTGCTCTCCTGCCGCTGGCAGGAAAGCCCACCATAGCCAGATGGGCTTCAGGGACTTCCTTTCGCAGTTTGGCAAAGCAACGAGGAGCACGGGCTCTGGCTTCAGACCCCACCCTGCCACTCCTGGCCGAGTAGCCTTAGGCAGTGCCGGAACTTTGAGCTTTGAAGTATGTAAAATGAGGCGAGTATGTTCTGCCCTCAGAGGTCATCTGTTGAGGGGTAAATGAATCACTTAGAAGAGGTTCCTCGTGTCATGCCTACATGGCACAGACTAGACACTGAGTCGGTGTTTGTCATTAATAATCCTTGAGTTCGCCATGCATGGCGTCTTAAGCAAGCTGGGCAGCTGTCTCAGTTCTGCAGTCTTAGGCCAGTCTCTCCAGTTTTCTGAACCTGTTTTCTGGAGGTGTAAAATGAGCAGCCTGTGTGATACACTCTCTCATGCGTTTTCTTTTCAGCTGTAATTGGTTGCGTCCCGTTCTCTCACCTGATACATAAGTTCACATGAATGAAAAAGCAGAGCCAGTGTGTAGCATCAAGCCCTGCCTCTTAGTTTTGCTATATTACATTCGCCTTGTACTTACACTTTGGGTCACAGGCAGACTTGGGAAGCCAGTAACTTAGCCTAGGTTCTCCCAAAGCAGAGCCGAAGTCAAAGGCTTACATGTAGGAATTGCTCTGGGAAGTGATTCCAGGGAACCCCAGCGAGGGACCGGACCAGTGAAGTGCAATGAGCAAAAGCTCATTAAGAGGGTTTATTTATGAATTACCAGCACCATAGGTGACTGGAGATCCATCCTGCTGGACAGCCTGAGGAGTCTCATGAAATAATCTCAGAACTGTCCGCCCAGATGATGAAAGCTGGGGAAGCATGTATGCTCCGCTTCTGTTCTTCATGGTCAAGGGTGGCCCTGTTGACATTAACTCCCCCGCGTTTTTGGATTGTGTGTGCTTGAGTGCCATTCCCAAGGCGTGCCATGCCTTTTTCTCAGAGAAGTCCTGTGTCCCATGCACGGAGCGTAGAAGTGCAGAAGGCAGGCATTGTCAGATTCCACCCCCGTGCACGAGGCAGGTGGAAGCCTGTGTGGAACTGGTTATCACGGCAGGATCTGGAGTAAGGTAGGGTTGGATGATGTGAAGTTCAGGCAAAAGATACCCAATATAGCACCACCTAGTGTAGTATTTAAGGACAAGATTAAATCTAGGAGCATCAGATTTATAATTTCATGTTTCCACCATCTTAGTTTAATGAGTCAAGGGAGAGATTTTTTAAAGATGGGAGACTTTAGGGCATGTTTGCATGCTGATTAGAATGATACAGAAGAAGAGAGGGATGAATTGATATAGAATAAAAAGGAAATGTTTGCAGGAATCAAGCCCTGGAAAAGGCAATAGCGGGGTACTGTAGCCAGAGCATAGGTGGAGGGGTTGACCTTTGACATGGATAAGGAACATTTTTTTCATTGAAACAAGAAGGAAGACAAAGACCGCCGGTAATTTTGTAGCTTTGGTGGCAAGAAGATCAGGACATTCCCACGGGAAAACTTCAGTTTTCTCAATGGAATATTAGGTGAGGTCATTGTAGCCATGTGCCTTGCATTTCTGCATGTCTTGTGAACAGAGACACTATTCTGGATTATCTTTTTTAAGGATATAGTACATCCTACAGACTTGGAACACAGAGACGGCATCTCCCTTTGGAGCCAAGGACAGACATGCTTCTTGTCCTGTATAATACAGATGATCTCTTTTCTGGGGTAAAAGGCAGGCTTGTGGCCAATAAATATTTTAGGTTCCCTGTGTAATGAAACCCACCCTGTGTGTAGGTGTTACCTGACCCTCTTTGCATTGGCCCAGGGCTTGAGGAACCAGCATAAATTATCATACTCAGGCTACTGCCATTACTGTAAGTAATAAAGTCCTTTGTCTCTGACCCAAGCATCTCGTATCTTCTGCCAGCATCCATGAAATGCAGACCAACTTGTTAAGTTACAAATAAGGTAAAATCTCAGACCCTTCCGCTCTGGACAGTTCTCAGCTGAGAGCAAGGGGAGGTGTGGAAGGTTTGAGGAGAGGAGGAAAGGGACCAAACAGTTGTCTTGGACAACAGAAAACTCAGCTTACTAAGAAAAGGTTGAGTGTCCATTTGAGGTTTTCGTGGTCATGAGCTTCAAGTGAAGTGGGTCAGCTCAGTTGCTTTTGTCCTTCGGCAACATTCAGCTGCCTCCGGTGAAGGTGTGGAGAAGGCAGGCAGTCACCATACGTGTGGGCAGCCTAGCATGGTGCCGGCCATGGGAAGCGGACACTTAGCACACACCTGCTGGGTTAAAGGAAGGGAGTGCCATTGGTGGCCCGCCTCGCCTTGACCGCTGTGGTGCCTGCGGGCTGATTGCCAGACACTCTCACCTGCATTTCTTGGCCTAAAGGCTTCCTCAGCCTCCAGAGCCTCCGGCCCCCAGGTGCAGCAGGCAGGAGACATCGCCCTCCATGGGAGTAAAGACTGATCTGATGGAAGGCGGTCTGTCTCCTCTCCCAGCGGGGTGTGTGTGTGTGTGCGCGCGCGCACTATGCATATTCTACTTCCAGGGGCAACTGCCTTGGTAACGCAGCTTTCCCTGGCTACCGTTCCTCTGCCGTCTTATCCCTTTGCTCTCCCCTCAGCGTTTCCTGCACTTTCCAAATAAGCCACTTGCTCTCAAGTCCTTGTCTAAGGGTCCGCTTCTGGGAGGACCCAAATTTCAGCTGTTACTTAAAAGGTCACATGATTCAAAAGATTCCAACGTGAGGGACTTCTCTGGCAGTCCAGTGGTTAAGACTCCACGCTCCCACTGCGGGGGGTACGGGTTAGAGCCCTGGTTGGGAAACTAAGATCCCACGTGCCACGCAAAAAAAAAAAAAAAAAAAAAATTCCAATGTGTTGGATTCATCAAAAGGTACTCATCAGGTGATTTCCCTGGAAGGTAGGGAAGGGTGTCAGCTGCTGGCTTGGCACCACGACCTTTTGATTTCTCAAGGTTTTCAATTCTTTAACGTCAGGATAGTGCCACACCATGAGAAGGTCACGAACACGAACTCTTCAGAGGCTCTGCTTTCCCGCCTGTCTGAGGAGCAGGCAGGGACCCTGTATTGTCTCACTGCAGGACACGTGATTTATGGGAATAGAGAACCAAGGATGTGATGTGAACTATAGTTCGTATCCTTATGAAATATTGAAGGGGATTCTGGAAGCACATTGCCTTTTTGCCTGATGCACAGTAAAATCTCAATAACTATCAGATGGGTGGGTGGATGGATGGATGGAGGGATATAATTTCCATTTTTTTGTAATTACAATTGTATTTGTCTGTGTCTGAGTGGGCATTGGCATCCCCCAAACTTCCAGCCACTGGGATAAACCCTATCATTTTTTTAAAATCAATTTAATATTGCCAGACCCAAGACAGGGTTATCAGTGATTCTTCATTGAGGTGGCTGAGGCCATTCTCTTAATAACATACCGGAAGAGCTGTCATCTCAGTCCTTGGCATATGTCTTTGGTGGGTTATTGGTGACCCATAGGTGATCTCATAAGATTGATTAAACATACTCCCTTCTGTATTTTTTGAATAGAAGATTGTGATTTCAGTGATTGCGGAGTGAAGATATCTTTTCCCCCTCCATTCCTCTGCCATCTCACCTTTGCCATCTATTCATGTACCAGCATCTTCAAAACCAAACCAGACAAAGAAATGTTGATGGGAATATTTATTGAGCCCCTACAGTGCACTCCAGGAAACATATAACCACCCCCTCGTTTGCCTTCTCCAAAGACACCTTTGGATGTGAGCTGACAAACATCACAATGCACATGTGCAAGGGTCTTCCTGCCTCTCCCCGCTTTGAGCCTCTGCTGAGGGCAGAGAGGATGGAGATGGGCCCAGAGAGGTTACAGTAGCAGGAGGGACAGAACGATAGGGTGTGATTGGTCATTTTCTCTGGGAATCTATCTGGGGCCATGCTGTGGCCTGGTCCCCAGGAGACCAAGGGACTTCCCCAGGAATCTTCTGGTTCTTCTCAGGCCCTCCCTGGGCAGCGGGGCCTCCACACTGTTCTCCTCAGAGCTGGAGCCAAGGGATGAAGCTGAAATCCTGCCGTCCTCGCAGGATGGCCGGTGGCCCTGGCACTCCTGTCTGCCAGGTGACTTGAGGCTTTGGTTGTAGAAGGCAGAGGCCAGGCATTCAGCTGCTGTCTGGTCACAGACACAAAGCAGCTTCTCACACAGGCTCTGGCCTACACCTTAGGGGGCAAGAACAGGGGAGCAGACCTGAGACACTGCAGGGTGCTTGCCCCTTCCGCCCTGTACTCCCCGGCTCCGTCCTGCACCTCTTGGTCCTGCGTCCATTGAGTCCTCTACTGGGAATATTCTTAACTTTCTCCTCCTGGTTAGCGCATACTCGTCCGTCAGGAATCCACCCGGCATCCCCCCACCACGTCCAGAAAGCTTCCTCCAGCCCCTCTGGCTAAAGGGAGTGTCTTTCCTGTGGGTTCCCATCGCATCCCACCCTATGGTTCTCACTGTCACAGCAGAAATACATGTATTTTTATTTGCTCCGTCTGGTGACCCCACTTCATTTCTTGAAGGTTTCAATGCATGTAGTGCGGGTTGGCACGCAGAACACGCGTGTGATTGAAAGGAAATAATGTATTTGAAGGTGCTCGGACGTAGGCAAGCATTCTGCAAACGTTATCCTTGTCTGTGGTTTTCAAAGACGTATTTGGTCCGTTTAATGTTTTTTTGTCTGATCCTACCGCGAAGTATTTGTCAACCAGAACTTTTCTCATCACACTGACCCTCCACATCTCCTACCCTGGCCTTCACATCAGCCCCAGACATACTCGTTGCATCTCCACAGCGGGAGGCAGAAAGAGGAGACATGGAAGAGCAGAGCGGACCCAGACCTGAGCCTGTTCCCCAGAGTAGCTCTGCACTTGGGCCCCTGTGCCTTATGTGGGGTGGCCCGGAGCAGGCTCCGAGATGCCCTCATTTCTCACAACCCGACACCTGCAGCTGCTACAGGACACGGTGCTCAGGGCTCACAGAGGGTCGGAACCAGTTCACGGAAGCCCTGTAGGAGTTTGAACACCACACACAACCTTCCTGGATTCAGTGAGACCAGAGGGATGAAGGCGCCTTTAGCTGAGCAGGTGGGACCTCAAGGCGTGATTGCGTCACAGACAACGATCATCTGGTCCTGTCGCTCATGGGTTCTAAACCCACCCCTGGCTTCTCACCCCCTAGAGGACAAAATGTAAATGTTTCAGCCTTGGGTTCGTGATCTGGTACCTGTCTCGCCAGCCTCACCTTGCATCACCATGGTCCCACGACTCCCACTATCTCTTCCCGAAATACAGAACCACATGTCGTTCCCAAACTGCCAGGAGTTCCCCAGAGGCCACAGTCTTTCTCTTCCTTTTTCTTGGAACACCCACACCCAGCACGGCCACCTGGGAACCTGTTAACCTCTTGGAAAACCTCCTTCACTGCCCTTCTAACTTCTCCCAAATTCTCCCATCCTGGCTGCCGTATTCCGCGGGTTCAAAACCCCTTTCACCACGGTCCTAGGCACCTGTACCACCTCATAGCAATACTAATGATAATAGAAGAAGAGTCCCTTGCTTGTCTCTCTTCCTTGCGGGCTGTGAGCAGTTTGAGGCAGGGAACATGTCTGTTCACTGTGTTCCTAGGTCCCGATGGAGTTTTTTTGGATAAGCAGATAATTGGGTGAATGAATGAATGAGTAAGTGACATGTAAAGCACAGAGCTCCCTCCTGGGAGGTGAGAGGCACACACGATCCTCCAAGGCTGGGATTCCTGGAGGCTGAGGGAGGAGGTGGCACTGGAGCCTCAGCCTGGGCCTTCCCCAGATAAAAAGTGAGGGTGAGACAAACCCTCTCAGGGCTCTCGAGAAATGCTATAGGGACCATTTCCTTTTAAACTGCAAAGGGTAAGGGAAATACATCCACTGATGTACATGGGGAAGTGCAGCCAGAGAATGGAGATGAAGCCAGTTGTAAAGCAAGCCCAACAGAGTGAGGCTCCTGAGGGTGGGGCTGTTTCCAAATATCCCCCCCACCAGGCCCTGAATGGCCATGGAGGCACCTCCAGCTTCCACACCTGGGAGGAGTGGAGGTGCAGGCCCACCTCTTCCTTCAGCCAGAGACACTCCCCTTTTTATGGGCTTCTTAGGGGACCTCACTTGGGAAAAGTGTTCTGCTTCTCAGGAAAAGAGACCCACTGGCTCAGTGAAGACTCGGTTCTGGGTCTGAGGCTCTATGGTTTCACAGTTCCAGCCCCAGTTCTATCACCTCCTTCTACCTGTGGGGTCTTGGACCTCAGTCGCCGCCTCTGTAAAATGGGAAGTCTCGTGGTGCTACCTCATAGGATTGGTGTGAGGTTGAACTCTGTTAATACACATGAAAAACTCAGAAGAGCACATGGGAAGCACTCCGTAAGCATGGGTGATTTACATTATTCCCCGTCTGCTCTTACTGGCTCTGTGACTTTTGTCAGCTGACTTAGCCTCTTGAACTTGAGTCTCCTCCTCAGTGGAACAGGAGTACTAATGTGTGCCTCAAAGTTAAGAAACGTTTTAAATCACATTAGAGATAACAAGTGCTTGGGAAAGCATCTATAAGATGAGCTGTGGTCCTGATGCTGACTTGAATGAAAGAACAACCCACTATGCTGGCTCACAGCACTTACACTTGGGGGTACCATCCACGCATACCACTGGTGATCGAGGAAGCCTCTCGAGCAGGCAGTCCAGCCTTCTCACCTGCTCCAGGCAGCAGTGATGGGACAAACAGCACCTAAGAGCAAGGAAAATCGCTTACTGCCTAGAGCCCCCAGCTGTCCCCAGAACTCCCTCCAGGCCTGCTTATCCCATACTCCCTATATTGATGAGAGAAGCCAGTGCCTCCTTTCCAGTGCCACTGGACTCATTTATATACATCCCAAGGGCCACCATGTATGGCTGTTCAGGTTGTGGACTGCACAAGGATGCCACATCTAAGGCAGTGTCCATCACACCGGATGTATCTTACTCTTCTTTAAAAAACTCGGTGTTTTTATTGTGACTCTGTTGACTGAAAAGATGGGTGACTTGCATATTTATTACAGTAATTTTCCAAAAGATGGAAATAAAGAGTCTTGAGGAAGGGGTACCACTTCTAGCATACCATATGGGCTAAAAATAACCCACTCTCTCCAACCTTTTACATAATAGAACAGTTAATCTCACATCCATAAGGTACCCCCTTTGTCCATAGCCTTAAAAGAGAACAGAGTAACTATCTCGAACGTAAATAAAGAACTGATCTAGGAAGGTGTCCAGCAAAGAGCAAGACCTCAGGAAATAGATGAGAATGGATCATGTTCTTGCTTTTTAGACCCACCCATCTGGCCTGATAAAGCCTCACAGTGTGCCCCCAGCTGGTGGACACCCCGAGGGAACTTGTGATGGCTCCAACCCATAGGAGGCTACAATTGCTCCTTAAATCCTCTCTCTTCAACTCTCCCCTGTCCTTTAACCACTCTCACTCGGTCCTGGAGGCCACAGCCGGAGGCAGGGTCAGGCAGACTTGTGGCTTTTCGGTAGTGCTTGTGTTTGACCACGTATGGGCTTCACCACCCATTCCATGGTGCCGGCAGTCGCAGGAGGAACAATCCACCTCTCACATCACATTAGCCTGTGTGGGATGGGAACTGCAGCCCCCATTCTACTGTTATGACAGCCGAGCCACTGTCTTGTGTGGCATTCGGCTGGGGTGGGTGGCGGTGGATAGTTAGTAATAGTTAAAATCTAAAGTCAGTGAATCAGAAATCATATATGATCCAAGTACCCTTGAAAACCATTCATATGTCTCAGGATATAAAGTATGCATGGATTGGAAAAGACACCGTTGCAGAAAATAATATCATTTTGACTAACCCTTCCTTGTTCAAGGCTATGGCTTTCCATTTTTCCATTTCTTCCTAATGGATGTCAAGGAAGCTGTATCATAGCTCACTTGCTGCCTGGTCAAATCTCGTATTTTTTGTGAAATATGGTCAGTAGTCAGGAAACCTCTTCAACAGCACCCCCATATTCTTTCCATAGGGTTCAGCAGAACACAGTGACTACTGCTACCCAAATTTCTATTTTGCCTTATCTCACTGAGTGCTGTGGACTCAGGAACAATCCTTAAATGGTTCTCTGTCTTGGAGAGTAGAGGGCATGTTGTCAAGCCCCTTGATGAAAACACAGTGATTCCACAGTGTGGTATACACTTTGCTAGAATAAAAACTTCTTCACTGTCACCTGGTGGGAGGTAAATTTTCTGAAGTCTGCCTGGGCAGCAGAGCCCCTGATTTCCCGGAATACCCCGCAAAGGTTGCATGATGGGGCGGGATGACTGTGCAGTGGAGACAGGAGAGCTGTTGTGGAGGTAGGTGGGTGCGTGAGTCATACAGCCATGCAGACACCACGTGACCTGCAGTGGACACGTTCCATGTTCCTGCCAGTACTGTATCCCTTTGTGTAAACTACAGTAAGACTCGTCTTCTTCACTCTCAGCTATAGTTGTTGATTCTCCCCTGGCAAGCCCAACATTGGAGGTGGACATACACAATTTCACTAGAGCTCTAACTGGCTGTGAACTGGGTGAGTTTAGTCTTTAAACCTGATAAGTTCTGCTCTCAGCATCTTCCTCTAACTCATCTCCAGGCTGAGTTCCCCATCGTTTCCTCGGTGTCCCCACTGCATTTGTTACAGCAGGTGGTACTTGGTTGAATTGTCCATGTCTCTCACTCAGCAACGTCCCATGGGGCAGAGGCAGTTTGTTTTAATCCGCTTTGTTTAGGTTTAATCCTTTTTATGTCTCCAGCACCTAGCACAGTGCCCAACACAGAGCAAAAGCACAATAAATGTAGGCTGCATGCCTATATAAATGAAGGAATAAATTGATGAATGCATGAGGTCAGTGAAAATTCTTCCAAGAACAGTAGGTAAAAAATTTGACAATTATGCTTAAAAGTTGTTGAGAAGCTCATTTCAGTGTGTCATCCTGCAGAGCAAATCAACTGGGGACCCCAATTCTACATGCTGCTCGTTGCAAAATAGGCAGATTTGGGGTCTTCTGAAGTGTCTTTGCACATTGACCCTCATAGAGCAGCGGGGCAGTATTCGTGGTGGAGCTCTAGACCAAATCGAAAGATCTGGGTCTGCCTGGCTCTGCCCCTTTGTGGCTGAAGGACCTCAGACAGGTCAGCCTCAGAGCCTCAACTGCTCATCAGGAAAATGGGACCATAATGGCAACAAGCCCTCCTGAGTGAAATAATGGTACTCGGCGAGCTCTCTGTGAGCCCGAAGCGATGCCCGACATCGAGGAAGGCTGTCATCTCTCGCTGCAGCATCAACACCGCCCCCCCGCCATCCTCACCCGGCCGTACCTGTCCAGAGCGTCCCTTGGCTCGCCTTGTCCTTCCTGCCCGCAGTAACAGCCGTAAGATTCAAATTCCTCCGGGCACCGGGATGTCAGACAAAAGAGCATCTCTCCAAGCTGTGGCATCACCCGAGTGTTGTCCCCGCTTCCCAGGTGCAGGAAGGTGAACCTGTCACAGGCTGATGAGAAACAAGGACTCTGTCTCTCTCTCTGGCCTCCTTCTCCTCTCCCCTCCTCAGCCTGCTACTTGTGCTAAGCTAGGCGAAAGTCCACTGTGCAAACTCCATTGTCCTCAGTTCAGAGGGGGAAGAACCACGAAGCCGGAAGCCTGCGCAGGGCTCCTCCCCAGCCCCCCTCTCGAGAGCCTTGCATGCGTGGAGGGCTTGCCCAGGCATGAGCAGAGTCCTCCTGTGTGTCCCACTGGCTGTGGCTGCTTGCCGGTGCGGGGCCTTTGCCAAGGCACCCGAGGGAGGAGAACCATCCAAACCCAAGTGTTTCATTCTTTCCAGCAAACCACGCTGCGCATGACGCCAAGCTCTTTCCTTCAGGGCCAGTAAGAGCGACAAGAGCCCTCGGTCAGGGGTTCCTTTCCCCGGCTCGGCCTCCAGCCGCTGATGGCTGCAGGCTCATCTGCCCGCTCTGAGAATCGAAGTGCTCAAGCGGCAGGAGGGATGGCGCCTCCCAGTGGCACCAAGTGGGACAGTCACAGTGCGATGCGGTAGCCGAAGGGGCTTGGTTAAGGACTTCACCAGAGGATCCCGAGGCCGGGAGAGGACAGACATCTCTGCCTGCTTCTGCTCACCTTTTCCAGATGTCTCCTCAGGACCACTTCTGATGGATGACACAGCCAACCCCAGAGATTTAATGCCAGCAGGGACGATGGTTGCACCTTTAGCTGTGGCAACAATCTCTGCAGACCCTGAAAACACATACCTTTATGGTCCATATCTGAACAGTGGTTCAAGAAGAGGTTTGCAGATGGACATGTAGTCAGGGCCAAATGCAGACAGCATCGGGAGAGTGTCTTCAAACTGGGTCTACAGGCATCAGGGCAGAGCCTCGGGGATCCATGGACACTACGTGAGAATCTGCAAATTTCCTACGATAACATTAAAACTGACAGGACCCCAAGCTAGGCCACCTGGATGACATCTCGTGGGCGAGAAAAGTCATAGCCTCTAAGGCCTATATTTGTGCTGTGTTTGCCATCATGAGCCTGCCGAGCAAAGGTCCATGATGATGCTCGCGGGTGAAGAGATGAAAAGAATGGTGGAGAGGTTAAGCCAACTCACAGTACCCAGTAATGCAAACTCCTCAGAGCACTGCACCAGCTTCTCTTCATACTCAGAATTAAGTGCAAGGTCCTCTCCATGGCCGTCAAGGCTGCCCGTGATGTGGCTCTGCCTGCCCCAGGCAGGCTCCCTGGCACTGTCTGGATCTCCCTTTGCTCTCAGACCTCAGTCCCACCAGCTCCTTTGGCTGGAGGCAGAGAGGTCGCCAACCCACAGGCCAGATCTCCAGCCCAGTGTGGTCCGGACCAAGGGAGCCTCAGTAGGCCCCGTGCCCACTCATCTGCTGACCCAGGCTCAGCTCCCAGAGCTCTGGGTAAGACCTGGGCCTCTGACTTGCAGTCCTTCCCCAAATCCACCATATTGGTTTGCTTTATACGTCTGGGCTTGTGTCAGCTTGCTCAACACTGGTCCTCATGGGTTAGAAGCAGACCTTTAGTAGTTCTGTCGTAACCTCAGTCTCCTAGGTTTAGTACCCTGCCCAGCTCTCCAACCCCACGAAGGTGAATCAGAGGGAACAGTGGAAAATAATGAGCTACCTTAATTTTCTATTAAAAATGGGTACAGGTTTTTTGTTTACTTGTTTTCAAATAATAGTAGGCACTGTTGGCCCCTGGCATGTGCATATGAATGTAAATTGGTTCAGTTTTTCTCCAGGGCAATTTGGCAACATATTGAGAGCCCTGAAATGATTATACCTTTTATCCAGCAATTCAACTTCTAGGCATTTATCAGAAGTGGATGGGCATAAAGCAAGTGCATATCTATTATTTATAATAACACATGTTGGAAATAATTGGTTAAACAGTTTATAGGATTCCATACAAGAAACCATTGCACAGCCTCTAAAAATCATGTTACAGAAAAATATTTCATGTCAGGGGAATATCTTCTCATTGCATGAAGTGATACAATGCAGACTGCAAAACCGTGGCTGCCAAGTGGTCTCAAATTCATTTTATTTATGTTCACAGATGTGCTCACTGTGGGTCGGGGCAGACTGGGAGAAAGCATCCTCAGATATTAAAAGTAGCTACTTTTATAATGTGGATTTAAATAGACAACTAAGTACAGTTTTCTATATTTTTCTAAATGCATCTCTTTAGCAGGTAGGTTTCAGTATCTTCCTACTAATGGATCTGTTTTCTAATTGCACTTGTCTAATTTTGGGCTGGGGGATATAAAAGTAAATTGGCTTCAATGATTTCTTTCATTCTCGGGAACACACTTGATTTCATAAACATGTTGGGGACAACAATATATACAACATATACAAAGCTGAGCATGCTTACCTGGAGAAGGTGTGGCCCTTGCATCTTCTGTGTCTTCCTGGACTTGGCCTGGTTCTGCCCCTAGAAGAAGAGAGAGGGAGTAAGCATTAACTCCAGTCTGTCCCATCTTGGTCTCCAGAGGCAGCTCCCATCCCACTGAGCCCAGGAGGCAACGTGCTCCTTGCTCTGCCCCTGGTCGCCTCCCAGGAGAGCTGGTGAGGGCGGGGTCCCTGCTGAGCTAAAAAAACCCCAGACTCAGGCTTGCTGATAAACACAGCCGCAACTTGTCATGCTAGAAGCAGGTGAGTCTGTTGAAATACTTTGAGAAAGCAGACTTCTCCAGAATTTGAATGAAAATAAATAAACATAAAAATCGCATTTTTTGGACAGAGGAGAATAAGGCAGCAGAACTGTGTGATTCCAGTTGCTTGTGGTGTGGCTCTAGGAAGGCTGCTGAGCCCCGGTTTCTTTGTGAAATGAATCTGTTGCTGTTTAACAGTCACTAAGCTTCTAGTATGCTATAGAATGAGTGTGTGTTTACCCCCCACCCAGATTCATATATTGAAAGCTAACCCCCAACAGGATGGCATTTGGAGATGGGACTTTGAGAGGTGATTAAGTCATGAGGGTAGATCCCTTGTGATGGGATTAGTGTCCTTATAAAAGGGACCGCAGAGAGCTCCCTCATCCCTTCTCCCATGTGAGGACACAGTGAGAAGGTAGCCAGCCATCCATAACTAAGAAGTGGACTCTTACCAGAACTTGACGATGCTGGCATCTTGATCTTGGATTTCCAGAGCCATGAGAAATGAATGACTGTTGTTTATAAGCCACCCAGTCTGTGGTACTTTGTTATAGCAGCCCGAATGGACTAAGACTTACTACATGCCATAGACAGCACTAAGTGTTTCGATTACATTAACTCAATAACAACCCCGTGAGTTAGTACTATGCTCAGCCTCATTCACAAAGGAGAAAGGGGACACAGTTGCTCAAGGTCACGGAGCCAGGAAATGGTGACATGCAAACCTGGGCCACCTGGCTAAAGTTGACCCACTTGACCACCATGCTAGGCTACTGTTTCCCTTGTGGCTGTACCCCAGAGAGCTAGAGGTGGGACCTCCAAAATGCTTTGGAAAGGAAGGAACTGCCTTAACTTCAGTGTGCCAGAGACCAAGTTTATGATGATGTTATGTGAAAATCAGGCTTTGAAATTTCCTGATGTGGACACGAATGCTCAGCAAAGAGAGAAAATCTCGGCAGTTCTCAGCTGGGGCAGATGGTTCTCGTCAAAGGCAGAAAGTACAGGTTCAGAACTAAAGGAATACTAAGATGTACTACCCTGGGGAGTGACCCACCTCTCAGAGCTCCTCCTTCATCTGTAAAATGGGGATAACAACGGGCCTCTAGGGTGAGGGAGGATTAACTCAGAGAAGGGGCCTAGGGGCCTAGGAGCCCGCCGACACATCGGAGGTCCTCAACAATGTCACTGCGTATTAAGCAAGGAATCCATTTGTTTACTTAGTCACTCTTAGTATTAGTAAACCGTTATTATCAGTTATTTATACTTATTAATAAAGGAGCCATGGTTATTAATGACCACAAGCAAAGTAAATATGTTAATTCTTCTGATGACATCTCAGTCTAGATATTTTTAAGTAGGAGGTTTTTCTCTGTGAATCCCTATTGTATAACAGAAAGCCTGAATGAAGTCTGGGGTTAGAAACCAGTCTGCAAGTCACTGCTGAATGACAGGGCTTTTAACCTCCCAGAGCCCCAGTTTCCGATATAATCTGCAGAATGGGTATAATAATATTTCCTCCAGGCCATGTCAAAAACAGAACTGAACACAAATATTTAGATGGCATTTCTCCACTGGGTTTCTTGCTGTCCTCCTACGTAGTCCCCTCTGCTTACTTGTCCTGGAGAGAGTGGTCAGTCGGGCAGCTCTGGTCTCAGCTGCCACTGTGAAAGGAAACCACCACATCTCAGTTACCAACCCAGCTCAGCACCTCAGCTGGGCAGAGGAGAGAAGGCCCATGGCAATCTGATCAGACTATGTCTGGATGTTGTTGCACCATTACTTCCCAATTCAGTGGACAAGAGGCCAGATAAGTGCCAGTCCTGTGTTTAGGCAAAGAGACCGACAAATGACCTCTTTGGGAGAAAGGGCCATTATTTCCCCTGGTTGGGATGGCTTTGTTGGGGAAGGCAGCTGAAGAGGGAGTTTAGGTCTAGAAGTAAGGATGGAGACAGTGGAAGCCTCAAATCTCAGCCCTACCACCCAGCTCTGGGCTTGGACAACTTCTTTCTCCATCTCAATGTACCATCTCAATATGGAGGTTACAGCAATTATTTCATAGGGTTGTATGAGCATTAAATGAGATTATGTATTTTAGGCAAGTCGTCCAGTATCCTGCATGTGATTTGACATTGTATGCGGTTTTTTTATAGTCACACTAGAATTTTTGGAAGATGCTGGCCCAGAATCTTCCCATGCTCTGTCTCATTCTCCGGTCACAACGGACTGGGATAATCATCCCTTTCCAGGGATTGGTAAACTATGGCCCTGCCCTCAGCCCATTTTTGTAAATAAAGTTTTATTGGCACCACAGCCACACCCATCCAGTTACAGATTGTGTATGGCTGCTTTTCTGCTGCAGTGGCAGAGTTGGGTAGTTGCGACAGAGACCCTCTGGTCCACAAAGTCTAAAATATTTACTATCTGGCCCTTAACATAAAAAAATGCTGATACCTGCTCTATGCAAAGGGGAAATTAAAGCTTAAAGAGCTTAAACCACGCTTCCCAAGTCACACAGATGAAAACTAGGAGAGCAGGGGATCCATCCCAAATCTGCCTGACTCCAAAACATAATTTCATCCCGTAATGGTGAGAGAACAACTACAAACCCCAGACCTTTTCCTCACAAACTGTCCCACCTGCACCTGCATGATTGATTTTTGAGCCCGCATTCAGGCTGCCCCCTCCTCTGAGGGCATTTGTGGTCACTGCCTAGGTCATGGATGTGAGGGGGTGAGTGCGTGTGTGTTGGGGAGCGAGGATGAGAGTGTATCCTCTCACTTCCTCCCGTTGGACTCTAGACTCGTTGAGGAACCTTATTTACTTTGAGTCTTTTCCAGGGTTGTGCCACAAAGGGCTGATGGGACGATGGTTCAGGCTGAAGAAAGTGGAAAATGTACGAATTTGGGGTTATTTTGTGATTGTCTGGTGGGGCCGTGAAGCCCGCAGCTTATCCTCAATTTAGAAGGGACATGGCCACTGCCAGTCATGCTGGGAATGGCTGCCGGTTGGAAGCAGGGCGTATGGTGGAGCTTTGGTTTGGTGTTGGTGCCATTTCCTCTTTTCTCTGGACCCGGTCTCCAAGGCATGGGCTGTCCGGAAGCCGTTGGGGCTGACATGCCCTTGGACATGGAGGATGGCTGGGGGTGAACACATGAGCCTCTGCTTTTAACCTGGCAGAAGCAGCAACAGCAGAGGAGAGCAATACACAAACTTGTAGGGCGGTGGGTGTGCAGCGCGATCTCCCTGAGGTGAAGAGTTGCCAGATTTAGTAAATAAAAACCCAGGATGCCCAGTTCAATTTGGATTTCGCATGAACAAAAGATACATTTTTAGTAGAAGTAAGTCCCATGCAAATCCTGGGACATACTTATATTAACAAAGTATGTGGTGTTGATCTGAAGTTCAATGTCAGATGGTCGAGGGCGGGGTCTGCCCTTTATCTGACAATTCTCCTAAGGTGGGACTAGGAGTGTGGGAGAAAGCTGAGCAAGTAGAGAAGAGATTTGGCAGTCAAAAGGAAGTAGGAGGGGTTCTAGAATGTTCCTGAGGCAGTTCCATTGTAAGCCCAGGCAGGGAGCATTTTAAGGGAGATAATCCCAGCAAGCAGGCAGCTGGCACAATCAAAACACGGCAGAAAGAGACTCACAGACTTTGAAAACAAACTTATGGTTACCAAAGGGGAAACGTGGAGGGGGGGTAAATTAGGAGTTTGGGATTAACAAGTATACACTGCTATATATAAAATAGCTAACCAACAAGGACCTACTGTAGAGCACAGGGACCTCTACTCAATACTCTGTAATAACCTACACAGGCAAAGAATCTGAAAAAGAAGGGATATATGTATATGTATAAATGAATCACTGCTGTACACCTGAAACTAACACAACATTGTAAATCGACTATACTCCAATAAAAAATAAAATTTAAAAAAAGAAAAAAAAATAAAGCTACTCTACCAAAAAAAAAAAAAAAGACAACCCACGGATATTTGGGTTCCATACCGGTCCCCGCGTGTTCATCTTCTCCTGAGAGGGCCGTCAGGCTGGAGTCCGTGGGCTCCACAGGGACCACTGCAAAAAGAGCCCCCAGGAGCAACGAGTGAGGAATGCAAGTGCCAGGGGTCCCCAAGGACAGGCTGGATGGCTGGATGAGGCAGGAGGATAAGGGGGCTGTAAAAGACGTTCCCAGAAGGGCTGCCTGTCCTGCCTCGGTATACCTCTGCCTCTCGCACATCGCCCAGGACACAGGGGTGCCCAGCAAGTCCCCCCCTCGGGAGGGACTCCAGCCAGGGCTGGGTTCTGGTGGGGAAGGCGACACCATTGGACACAGGCTGTGGCGATGAAAGGGCTGCAAACTCCGAAGGTTTTTGCCTATGGAGTGTGGTCCCAATTTGAGAAGACCTGTGTTCAAAGGGAAGGCAGATGGCAGAGAGAAAAGGGCGCTGACTCAGAACGTCCATAGAGATACAACCTGCGCGCACACACGCAGCCATACACACACGTCAGCCTATACATGCCCATACACAAACCCACACATGCACACACGCATACACACTCATAGGCACAGGCACACCTGCATCCACACACACACAGCCATATCGGCTTCCTCTTTAACAAACACTGCAGTGCTAATTCTGAGAAAGAGAGCCCGGCCCCAGGAAAGGAGGGATGGTTGGCCGAGGTGCACCTCGAACTTCCCATCCCCGGGTACCCACAGTATTGGGACTGAAGGATCGTGGGAACTTTGGCAGACAAGGAATGATGGGCATAAACTTAACTCACTTTTTTCATAAGATGCATGTTTTAGAGTCAGAATCATCCCTTGCTTAGTTCAGTAGACAGTTATAAGGAGGCTACCCTGTCCTGAAAAGTGACCCATGAGAAAACAGCTTCCCCTTCAAGGAGCCTCACCTGGATCCAGGCAGCTCCTTGTGCTGCAGGCTCTGGGGGGCAGAGGAGGGGGACAGCCGGTCTGTTCCCGGGAGGCCTCAGTGGCCAGGAGCGCCCCCAGCCGGGAGGGGCCTTTGCCCCGTCTGAGCACTGGACCCTGTCCTGCTTACAACTATAGGCCGAGAGAAAGAACCTGGGGTCTCCGTCCTAACTGGATTAAATTCACACCTGTCTACGTAGAAAGGGCCATTTGACTTTGGGTGTGAACTGAGTTTATCAGAAGTAATGGCATCTCCGGCTGGGGGATGTGGGCACGTCTTCAGTGCCATGGGTCACTCCAGCTTCGGTGAGGCAGGCCAGGTGGAGGAGGTGTATCCACCCACTCCCATCAGTAGCCGGAGCCCTGTGGTCCAAACAAGAGCAGCTTCCCGAGAAGACCTTACCTCTGGGCAGAAGTGTCAGCAGCTCTTTCCTGCTGGTTGTCTCTGAAGAGAAAGCACATGAGAGAAGTGGTTTTGGAGAATGTTAGAAGGTGCTGGACTTGGCATCTGAAGAAACACAGCAACGATTGGTCCCATACCAGCTCCCGCCACAGATCGCCATCCCCACCGCTGACGCAGGGCCTGGATCTTCCTACCTGGAGGCTGAGCCAGACAGGAGGACGTGTCCAGAAGGTTCAGGGAAGAGTTGATACTGGACTGAGCCAAGCACTCTATGGCAGCCTTGTCACAGGTACACAGCAGGTGCTCACAAGCGTCCCCGGACTCTGTACACAGAGCAAGGGCAGAGCAGACCGGAAGAGCTCATTGGGAATCCTGAGAGGGGAGGCAAACTCTAAAACTGACTCCCGCTCTGCCCCCAAAGCCCTGATTCTCTTGCGGTTTTCTTCATCTCATCCACGCCAGCTCCATGCCTTCAGCTGTGTGGGCCCAGCCCGGGAGCCATAGGCGCTCCTTTTCCCCCGCACTTACACCCGATCCACCAGGCCATCCTACCGGCTACTTTCAACCTATTTGAGTCTGACATGCGTCCCCATCTCCACCCCCGATCACCCCCTGCCTAGGTGATGTGAGTGACCTCACTGGCCCCCCCCGCCTCCTGCCCAGCTGCCCAGCCTCTTCTCACTGAGGGGCCAGAACGGTCCTTTTCAAACCCAGGTTTCAAACTATACCTTTGTGTGTGTGTTCAGAACTTAGAGCAACTTCCGCACTCAAAGTAAAAGCCACTTGCCCCCTGTTCCTTCTCAGACCTCACCTTCTTGCACTCCTCCCCCGTCTCCCCACTTCTGACCCACTGTCCCCCTTGTTTCTGAAACACCAGGCACCTGGACCCTGGGGTCCACCACAGCTGCTTCCTCTATCTGCTCTTCTCCTGAGTAGCCACAGGCTGGCATCCCTTCTCTCAGTCTGTGCTCAACTGTCACCTTCCCAAGGAGGCTTCTCTTGACTTTCTTATTTAAATAGGAACCCACACCCCAGCTCTCCCTATGCCTTTCCTCTGATTTATTTTCTTCCGCAGATCTTAGCATTATCTAACATACCGTATGATTTGTTTCTGACATTTTCGGTGTCTGACAGCCAAGAGGAAATTCCAGAAGGTCAGGGTACCCCCAGCACGTAGGCGATTGTCTTACACTTGGTGTAGGTGCTCAGCGCGCGTGAGTTGAACGAGTGAATGAATGAGTGAATTCATTCACAGTCATGAGTGAATGACTGTGTTCCTCACCTTGTAAACTTACACCCTTCCTGATGCTCTGAACTCCAGCCAGTCCATGTGGCCTGGACTGTGGGACCAGTCAAACCTGGGTTCAAACTCTGCCTTAGCCACTTAGAAGCTATGTGACTCTGGGCAAGTTATTTAATTTCTCTGAGCTTTCCTCGCCTTGTCTGAAAACTGGGGATAATGACCCCCATCTAACAGGGTTGTTCGGACGATCAGAGTTGCTGTGTATAACATCCGTGGCACGTAACAGGCACTCGGAGACGGTGCCCTAATATACTGCCCCAGCTTGCCATGGTCCTCTTCCCTCAATGCCTCTGCCTGTTCTACTTCTTCTGCCGGGATTGTCCAGAGACATGAAATAAAATTCCTGGAGTCACCCAGCTAGTAATGTGGAGGGCTGAGATTTGACCCGACGTGTGTGCCTGATTCCTACAACCACACCAGCCTTATTCATCCCTCGTGGACTCAACTTCTGTCACTGAGTTCTCAACAGATACCAGTCACCATATTAACTGTTTTACACTTAACATTGTTTACATTTTTAAAATGTAACATTGTTTTACATGTAAGCATTACTTAATTTCTATAACAAATCTCTGAAGCAGGTTTTCTCCTCCCCATTTTGAGGTTCCCAGTTGTTAAGTAGAAGGTCAGGGTATTCCCCCTAAATCATACAATGCATAAGTAGTAAGCTATTTGCTCTTCTCAAGCGGCCAGGCTTGGTACAAGCATAAAATTGTAGATCAAATAATCTGCTGAGCAGCTGTTGTTTCAATTCAAAAAGAATTTGTTGTGCCTCTACTCCATGCAAGGTACAGATGCCATAGATCTGGCCCTTGTAGGGCTCCAAGTATACACAGTGATGTTGCCAATCGAGATGATGATGAGGGTGGACCCTGGGAGCCTGGGCCTGCAATCTCTGAACTGTCATTTCTCAGCCCAGCCTCCTGGGACACCTGGAGATGCTCACCACAGGTGATACTCTTGCTGACACAGTTGACATCTGTGCTAAGCTTGGCGGGGTCTTGCAGACAGTCGATCTCAGCAGCCTGCTCGTAACACCTGCGATGCTGGAAGCAACAGCTGTGGCACGATGGGGAAGGGTCAGGGTGAGAGTGTGGGTTAGGGTCAGAAGAGGGGCAGACAACACATGATCACTCTGGCAGTGGCCTGTTCCAAATACTTAGGGTACACACACACCCACACACACGATATTTGAATTTGAATTGTATTACCTATGCAGCAGGTGCTATTATTCTTATGAGCATTTACATATGTGAAAAGTGAGACACATAAAGCTCTGTAAGTTGCCAAGGTCAAGGTTGATCACAGAGAGAGGCTGACACTAAACAAGGGAGTCAGGTGGCGCTCGCAGTGCATGCAGCAAGCAGTGAAAACCAGTGTAAAGGAGAAGACATACAGGCAGCTGTATGGGTAAGCTACTAAGTTTCTCACATTACCCAACTCATAAGAATTTGGGGGAGTCAAGAGAATGTCTATAATAAAGACCCTGTCATGTGGTTGACACTCAATAAACTATGGCAATTGTTTTTGGAATCTGGCGTGCAAGTTCGAGGTGGAAATAATCTATCCTCCAGGAGTCTGGAAATTCCCACCTCCATCACCTGCAACGTGTAAAGTAATTGAAATTGGGTAGGCCCACCATTCTGCCAGTTCTGGCCATCAACGCTTTGATCATTCAGACAGGGATGAATTACTGCTTCATTTCTTTGACTTCTAGGTTTGTGGGTGTTTTAATAACTAAAGGAAATGGTAAGGGAGGACCTGAAAGGAAAACACATTCCCAGAAATGGTTCTGGCGCTGTGCCCCGAACAGATTCAGCCTCCCCCTTTCTGAATGTCAACGGGCTGGCTTATGGTCCCAGAAACGACACACTGTCCTTTTGGTGCAGAAACAGCTTACACCAGTGGGAATCCTTCCCTATCTCCTGGGAGTCTGCGTAGATGAAAGCACACACTTTATCACACTGGATTTAGGCACAAATATAATACCAGTGAGGTGTAGACATGGTCCTGGAGTAGGGGTGAGATGTGGGTTCAATTTCCTGGTTCCACACTCCTGTTGCTGCTGCAGTTACTATAGCTCCAATTACCACTATTACGACTACTACTTCTACTACTCCTACCGCTACTACTACCGCCACCACCATTACAGTTTTATTAGTACTGCTGCTGTCACTACTGTTACTACCACTATTACTATTACTACTACAGCTACCTAGACAATTGTTAGTACTAATGCGGTTACCATCACTACTGCTATTACAGCCTGACTGTGACCCCCACAATACTGTTACTACTATCACCACTACTACCACAGCCCTACTAATATTGTTATCAATCGCAACTACTCTTGCAGACCTAATAAGCCAGGCAAATCCCAATCACTTTAACTTGTATTTGCTCGTGTAATCCTAAACAATAACTCTAGGAGGTAGGTGTTATTATTACCACCATTTAATACATGAATAAATGGAACACAAAGAAGTAAAAGAACGTGCCTAACATCACAGAGTCCCTTAGGAACAGGGAATTGGAGGTACTGGGTTAGAGGTGATAGGCATGAACTCTAACAGATACCACCAACTTGCCCTGATTGACCCTCCTGCTACCAGTAGCTACTTGCCACATCCTTGCTAACCCCGGACGCTTCTAAGATTTTAAAGAACGTGCCTAACATCACAGAGTCCCTTAGGAACAGGGAATTGGAGGTACTGGGTTATAGGTGATAGGCATAAACTCTAACAGATACCACCAACTTGCCCTGATTGACCCTCCTGCTACCAGTAGCTACTTGCCACATCCTTGCTAACCCCGGACGCTTCTAAGATTTTAAAGAACGTGCCTAACATCACAGAGTCCCTTAGGAACAGGGAATTGGAGGTACTGGGTTATAGGTGATAGGCATAAACTCTAACAGATACCACCAACTTGCCCTGATTGACCCTCCTGCTACCAGTAGCTACTTGCCGCATCCTTGCTAACCCCGGATGCTTCTAAGATTTTAAATTTCACTGCACACATCCACATACACCTGCAGACACAAACGAAGCCAAGGGAGTTTTCCGCATCCGTGCTCCGCCCAAGCCTCAGCCGGGCCTCCACGAGCTCACGTTTTGGTCGTGCTCACCTGTCAGACTCGTCCACAGGCAGCCCTTCCATCTCAAACCTGCAGGCACAGCCGTAGTCTTCGAAGTCCCGGGGGCAGAGACCAGCCACACACTTCATACCATTCACGAACTGGAGCAGTGCGGGGAAGTTGGTGAAGACATCCTGCAGCCAGGTGAAGTGAGAGCCCAGGCAGTCTGGGGAGGGGAGGAGGGCGCACCAGGAGCCAGAGTTGAGGAGGGAGCCCCCTTCTCGGGTGGATGGTGCCTTATCACCTACTAAGCGCCTACTGTGTACTTAGGACAATTCTAGACAATTGAAGGGAAGCGGGTTTACTAGCCGTGGTCCCTGTTGGTTGCCCACCTGACAGCCATTCATCCCTCTTCCTTACCAACAAAACTGAAAAGCACTCAAGGTAGGTAATCTCCTCCCCAAGTCCCTGGGAGTGTTTAATAGTCATTCTCGGCTCATCATGGTAATCCCATGCTTCCAAGACAAGGACCCCAAATATGACCCCAAAACCCTAAGGGTGAGACTGTTAGAAGCTTTTGGGAAATATTTCTTACTTAATAAAGCATAAAGGCACGTAAGAGGGTCCTTCTGAGCTACACCTTTCTCCTTCCTTGAATATGGGGAGGATATGTTGGCTGGAATTGCAGCAACCACCTTGCAGCCATGAGGCCCCAAGCCTAAAGCTGAAAAACTATTATGTCCAGGGTAGCAGTGGGGTAATATAGAACAAACCTGCTGGCTCTCTGATACCTGTGTTGAGCTACTGCACCAATGCTGGTGCCTTCAGATGGCTTATGTGAGATCATTAAATGTCTTTATTATTTAAGTCACGATTAGTTTGCTGAATGGATCCCTAATGATACAGTCCTGGCAATAAAGAAGTATAAATCAGTGCAGGAAGAGAAGGGGTGCAGACACTAATCATTTGAGGGCACCTGCTATGTGCCAGAGACTGTGTTAAGGGCTTTATTTTATTTTTAACATCTTTATTGAAGCATAATTGCTTTACAATGGTGTGTTAGTGCTTTAAATAGCACAATAGTTAAAACTGATGGAGTGAGTAATGCTTTATAAAGCTTTCATTTGGTCTGTGATCCCATAAACTTCTTGGGTTTTTTGTTTGTTTGCTTTGCTTGTTTTTGGCAGCATCATGGGCCATGCCAGATCTTAGTTCCCTGACCAGGGATTGAACTCGTGCCCTTGGCAGTGAAAGCTTGGAGTCCTAACCACTGGACCACCAGGGAATTCCCCCCCCATAAACTTCTTGTTAATCCTGTAAGGCAGATGCTATTCTGTCACCTCCCTTTCATGGGCAAAGAAATAGAAGGTCAGAGACATGCCCGAGGTATCCACCAGCAACAATGACTCATCCTAAACAAAAATGCTCTTGCACACAAAATTGGCAAGAAAACAGTATCCACCTTTTTGATTCCACAACTCATGGTCGCCCTCTCTGCTCTCTGCCTTTCTGATCGGATGATCGTCAGGTGCTTAATGAGGTGACCCCATAGCACCGATTTAAACACACAGGGTCATCGTGGGGAGCTTGGGGAGATCCAAAGTTGTTTGTGAGGACCACGTCCACCTCGACTGTTCGCTGCTCTTCTAGTTTCTTCCTACCTCATTCAAACTTCCCTTCCCACCTTTTGTTTCCACACAGCCTTATCAGAAACATGAATACATGGTTCTACGCTGATGGAAAGCCACCCTAAGGTTTATGTGTATGTGTATGTGTTTATAGAAACATGCATTTTCATTCAAGAGCTTCCAGGGCACCTGCACTTAGTCATACATACATTTTAAGTGCAGTTTTACGCGCAGCATTGTCTAATCCCGTAGCAGTTCAGAGTCACCTTGCTCATGTCCATCTTACTATAATCTTATTTTGGGTACTTTTAGTCATCAGTGATGGGAATCATAGTAATGCCGTGTGATTAACAGTCAAATAATAGAAATATAACTGATCAGTGGAATGCTTCTTAAACTTTATGTATATTCAGTAGTTGAGAAGGAAAAATAAAACCACTTTTGTGGAAGGGGACCAAGCTCTGGACTCAGAGGAGACCTTGTCCCTTCTGGCTGTGTGGCTTTGGGCAAGTCCCTAACTCCTTTGGCTTAGTTTTCTTGCCTGTAAAGTAGGGATGCCATTCCCCTCCTGGCCAGGTTGAGGTCAGGATGAATGAAGGAAGGACAACGAAGCCACCTGGCAACTCAGTGACTCACCATGTGCTAAAGGGCACCACTACTCTCATCAGGACCTGGGTCACATTGTTGGGAGCTTGCTGACGAGGCTGTGGGAGCTCAGAGGGCAGAGCCCAAGGCCCTGGTAATTTCCTTAGATTTCCCACACACACCCCATGCCCTGACACCTGGGGGAATAAAAGGCAAGTTCAGATTTAACTTACCAAATATTTCGGCCACTCCTCCCACGTTTTTAAACACCCCGTTGAGGAAAGTCATATCTAAGTGGAAGGAAGAGAAAATAAATTAGAGAGGCTTGAGGTCTACCCCTTTCCCTTCCCTGTCCACCCCCTGTGGGAAGAGTGAGTAAAACCCCTTCTCTAAAGATAGATTTGACCTTGGGCTAACTTTCTAATAACACAGGTTACCATGGAAACCTGATAAGATAGAAACCGTGAACTGTGTTGCTAGACAACAATGCTCCATGGTAAAAAAAAAAAAAAAAGGCCCGTGGATGGTGAGGTGTATCGGACGAACTACAGACACCTGGTGGGAAGTCATCATTTTTGGATCTCCATCAGCGTGACGACTCATTCAGTTGGGCACATCCATTCTGGCATCCTAGAAGTTATACCTATGCGGTGGTTACTAGGGGTACTGACTCCTATGGAGAGTGAAGATTCTAGGCCAGGGCGGGTCCTGGGGCTGCTGCACATGAGCCCCGTTCCCTTGTACCTGAGTTGTTACCTAGGGGATCCTGGACTACTGTGTAGGTTGCTGCCAGGGGTTATCTCGATGAAGAAGAATGGCTGGCATGGCCTGCTGGCACACAGTGCTTCCTGGCCCTGATCCTTCTAAAAGCCAGGTGTGGCCTGTGAGCCTAAGTATCTACCTGAAGAAGACCTCCTAGCGGGCACTGCACTTTCCATGGGGGTGATGCCATTTAGAGAGAGGCCACTAACATTCATGTCTGGATGGGACTGATCACTTAGCTTGCGTGGGTTCCCGCACAAATAGTTCGGCTGACTCAGCTCACCTCTCTGCAAGGTCAGAAACGAACCCTTAACTCAGGGTTAACCTCACCAGCTAGTTCACGATGTATTCTATTCTTCAGCGATGCCTGTATAAGAACCCTGAGAAATATTTACAATCCGTCACCAGGAAAACCTTCCGTTCCCCAAGGAACAATTACAGATCCCTCCTTCTAATAACCAGAGGACTGCAATACATCATATTTTTCTTTTCGTCCTGCCTTGCCTTTTAATGCAGTCACTACATAACCCTCATTCATCAGCCCATTTACTTCCCTCTTCTAGTTTCCCCTTTCAGCTGACCTGTGTCTTTGATGAGAGTTTTTAGTGCTTTATCTCAAAGGAGAGACCAACAGTGGGTCAGACACCAGAGTAAACTGTGAGAGAGAGGCTTTTGAGTCTTACTCAAATCACTTTACCTACAAATGCCACAGCAGTAAATGGCTCTAGGGTTTATTCAGAAGGGATCGATTTCTCTGCCGATATCCTAGACAGCTTTCTATCCAGCTAGGTCTCCTAAGAAAAAAGCAAAGGATGCTTACTGATATTTTCTGAGAGTCCTGGAGGCAGCTCCCATGGAAGATGTGGGGTGTCCAGAGGGTGGGCCGCTATAATCGAGGAGGAGAGCAGGGTTAGCACCAACACTGCCGCTGCCCAAGTGCTGGGCTACAGCTGGGAAGTGGTGGCCGGGCTAGCAATAAGGATGCACATAAATTCAATTCTAGACATATTTTTCTAGTACCTGCTATGTGCCAGATCTCTGTGGTCACCTCTTGAAGAAAATAAAGGAGTGGCTGGGTAACCCAGTGTTTTATGTTAGTTGGCCTTAAGGGAGTGACTTTCTGGTTTAGGATGGGGAGATTTGGGGACTTATCTTGAAGCTGTTGTTGCATATGAAGCATACAATTTTAACTTATATTGCATGTTTGTGAGTTACTTGAGATGAAGGATTGGTGGAAATAAAAGCAGACATGGAAAGGACCCCAAACTCCAAGTAGTTTATAACTGAGGACAGGGGTTTCCCCCAGACTATCAGCATCAAACTCACCTGGGATGCAGGCTCAGTAAAAGGTACCATCCTTGTGCCCTCGCTCAAGTCTGATCCAGCAGGTCTGGAGTAAGGCTCAGAAATAGATATTTTTAACAAGCTCCCCAGCTGGTTTTAAAGTTGATGGCCTAGAAACTGCACTTTGAGAAATGTTGCTTGGGGGAAAAATGATGATTTCTACAGTACCCAAATATTACCACCAACTTTAGTTAGTGTTTCATCAATCCGGGAGGATGGGCAATGGGGACAAATGGATGGGAACTGGAATCTTAGTTCAACCAGGGACCAGCTCCCTAGAGGCTCAGAGGGCTTATAGACTTGTCCATGCTCACATTGCTTTCCCCTCTGGTTATATGCAGCATGTGAGTAGCCTGAAATGTTGAAAGATTTTTGTCTTTCTTCACAAAGTGGTCAATTTAGTCAGGCCCATAAGTTTGACATTGTTTGGAAACCTGCAAATCTGAAAGCCACGAAGGGTTGGCCTTCAAAGAAGCAGGTTAGATTAAATTTATTCAGGAAGATGCCCCCAGTTGGCCCTGCTTGGCTTAGAGCAGGTTTCACGGCCTAACACTATTGATATTTGGGCTGGATAATTTTCTGTTGTGGCTGTCCTGTGCATTTTGTACCCCTGGTTGATATCTGGGGGACTGCAGTGAGCTGGGACAGCTGGGATCAATCCCTCTTGGATGCCACACTCCAACCATCCTGAATTGCTCTCAGTTCCATGAGTGTGCCCTGACCCCTGGGCCTTTGCACAGGCCACGTCCTCTGCCGGAGTACTTTGTCCATGACAGCCTGGCTGAGCTACTCACCATTTAAGCTTAGCTTTAACAATACCATGTGGAAGTCTTTCCTCTCTCCCTCCCTCCATGTTGGAAGACTCTGGCTAGTTGCCTGCCCTCTGAGCTCTCATGCCCACTCCCACCTTCTGGTGACCTCTTCCATGGTACTATTCATGCTGATTCTCAGGGGCTCCTTACTTGTGGGTCTCTGGCATTAGACTTTGAACACCTGAGAGCAGGAACCTCATCATAGTTCCAAAGCCTAGCACCTCATTTGGCGTACTGTTTGCTGAGTGGATTAAAGGAAACCATGAAGAATGACTTGGAAGGGCTGAGATGGGAGGCCCAGAGCCCAGTAAGGTTTAGACTGACTGTACTTGCCCAGGACAGAGAAAACAGGAGTCTTTCTTAAGACTCAAGACTGCAAACCCAAATCTCTCCAGGAGTCAGGCGGATGATTTAAACAAGAGAAGTGGTCCAGTGCTGGGAAACAATAAGGATTGGTGGAGACTGTGGAGAACTTGAGAGCCCCAGGCCACAGTGGGAGGGACAGCTGTCACTCAGCCCCAGGCCTTGGGGAAGGAATCCCACAATCCAGATCTTAAAAAATTTGTTGGAAGTCTGGATTTTTGGAAAAATCTTCCCATTTTAAACTCTTGGCTCAAATTTTAAATTAAAACAGCAACAAAAGCAGGTTGCAGGCTGACTTTAGTTTGAGGGTGAAAGGAAGATACTTTGGGTGTGTGCAGAGGGGCTTGGTGGGGTCAGTACTCCACCTAGGCCAGCCAGGCAGGGCTTGAGCTGACGTACACGTCTCAGCTTTTGGTTCCAACCACGGCTCCTCTCTGCCAGGTTCTCGGAATGGTTCCCAGGGAGAGGAGTTCCCTCCTGACTGAGCGCCATGGGCTGTACAGCGACAGTGCTCTCTCTGCACAATGCAGGCTTTCAGACCAGGAGGGAGACTCACAACTTCAGTTCTGTTCGAGCCCTTATCACAGAGCCCGTGTAACTGCTCTGGCACTTTCTACACTGGGCACAGCGGCCTCAGGAACTGTTTAATTAGCATACCAGCCAACAGCTAAGAACGTCTACTGCCCACTTAAGCAGCGATTGTAAAATACAGCCTGCTGGGCTTCCCCGGTGGCGCAGTGGTTGAGAGTCCGCCTGCCGATGCAGGGGACGCGGGTTCGTGCCCCGGTCCGGGAAGATCCCACATGCCGCGGAGCGGCTGGGCCCGTGAGCCATGGCTGCTGAGCCTGCGCTCCGCAACGGGAGAGGCCACAACAGTGAGAGGCCCGCGTATCGCAAAAAAAAAAAAAAAAATATATATATATATATGGCCTGCTCCTTGCTCATTACTGCACTGGTATTTCCTTTGTGCAACTGATAATAAAATTTCTGCTCTGGAGGGTGGGGAATGATCTTATTACTGACATGGGCTTATCAGGTATGTTTGCCCCCCTACACTCCCACTTACTTTTCGGGATATCGGTGCCCACGCATTTTCATGAGCAGCTAAAAAAGTCACCCTGGATTTTATTTTATTGTATTTAGTTTTATTTTTTCTTTACATGCTGCAATATTTATTCCAAAAATCTTTAAGAAAACCCTACTTTCTGCAGGGAATTGTTACAACCAGTGAACATAACGGAGAGAGATGTTTTCTCTGAGCTCATAGGAAACTGGCCCAGAAGTGAACTATAGCAAGAAGATTGATTTGGCACTTAGAAAAGAAACTTTCTACACCTAAATAGACATTTCTCCGAAGAAGACATACACGTGACCAAGAGGCACCTGAAAAGGTGCTCAACACCGCTAATTATTAGAGAAATGCAAATCACAACTGCAATGAGGTATCACCTCCATCACCAAAAAAATCCACAAACAATAAATGCTGGAGAGGGTGTGGAGAGAAGGGAACCCTCTTGCACTGTTGGTGGGAATGTAAATTGGTGCAGGCACTATGGAGCCTCCTTAAGAAACTCCAACTCCAGGAAGTGCTGTGCCCTGAAGTCTAAGGCAGTGTTCGCACAGAAGCCACAACCTGCGTCCCTCACGGCTGCTTCTAGCCAACAGCTCAGCACGGGCAGGTATTCATGGTGGGCTGGGTTCCTGGGGGACGCGGGACTCTTCTGATGGACTCCTCCCTGGGGGCCTTGCCAAATTTCCTTAGACACACCTGTGTCTGTCTAGGATGCGTTCACCACCACTCCTCCCTGGTCTCTCCTTCACTTGCAGAGCTGTATGACCTCTCCCAGACTTTCCTGGTTGACACTCCATTTTTTTAATCGTAGTTGAAACCTTTCCACACTTAATCCTGTCCCGTCATCAAAGAAGACCCAGACTTCTTTGAGTGTAGTGTGCAGGCAGAGGCCTCAAAAACAGACCTTTTCCCCTACAATGTCACGACCAAGAATTGGCAAACTGGGGAGGTGGGCAGTCTCTATGGTGGCCACACACTCAACCCTGCAAAACTGGAACTGTAGGCATGGCACATTTAAACCCATATATAAAAGGGTATGTTTGCACTTAAACTTTCTATGGTTATACTTTTTTTTTTTTAACTCTAGGTGTTTGTGTTTGAAAATAAAATCTCTCAGGACAAACACAAATGTCTGTGACAGGTTATCATAACAGGATATCATGATCATTTTTAGTATCACAATGTAGTAGTAAACTAAGGGGAAACAGAGTTAAAGCAAGAAGGACAGATAGAAAAATGTTTAGTGGCCTCAATTTTATAAAGAAATTTAAAAATTTAAAAGGCATGTAAGTGGGGGTGGGAGGATATAAAAGGACAATTTTGATCAAAGGGAAATGTATCATTTTGGAAGAAGAAAGTGTTAGACAAGAAAAGAAGTTTAAAAATTATAAAAATGGGTTTTGGTAAATGAGATTTCATTTAAGAGGAAAAAATTAGGGATAAACTGTAGAACATTTCACAGTTTTGTCACCAAAGATGAGGTGAGTCAAGATCATAGCTGGGATCTTTTTTTTTTTTGCCACGCCGCGTGGCATGCAGGATCTTAGTTCCCTGACCAGGAATCGAACCTGTGCCCCTTGCATCGGGAGCAAGTAGTCCTAACCATTGGACCGCCAGGGAAGTCCCATAGTTGGTATTTGATCAAGACCACTTAAGTTCTTGAGAAAGGTTGAGGGGCTGACACATCAGCCCCAGTTGTTCTAGCAATGGGACCCCAGTCATGACCAAAACCTTTTAATAAGAAAAAAGCCACATATGAAGGAAGTAAATAATCAATAGAAGCCCAGCACATTCTGAAAGTGGTTGACCCACTCTGTCTCAGAGGAAAAGTCCGAGGTGGTGTTTGGAAGGATTTGAACTTGAAGGGAAGACTTTGCATCTTATGGAAAGTGGTTATATTCTAATTTCAACCTACAAGCGTCTGGACAACATGCAAACCTCTTGAATTATCTCCTAACTCAGGTCCTGGTCAAGATAAACGATCAATAATATTGTGGGTTCCCTTTGCTTCACTGTCACTATTGGGATTGGAAGGGAACCACAGAGAGGGGAGGGTCAGTGGGTTGGTACAGAGTTTACCTGAATATAGAAAAAGAAGGAGAAAAATGACAAGATAAATGAGTGATCTCAGCAACGACAGTGCCCAAGCAGTTGCAGGAAGGAAAGAAGTGATTTGGGATGTTTAGCTGCATAAATATGCAAATAAGAAAGAGCATAGGAAGGAGCCGGAAGACTCAGATTCACAGCTAAGATCCCAAGTGAACTCGGAGTTATTACCCTGGCTGCCAAGGAGCTTACTTAGATGGCTTTAGGGTTTGGTGGCATGGGCCCCAACTTTCGAATGTGGGGTTGGAAGTATTTGCTTTTACACCAGAGATGCCTCCAGAAGGGGCAAGGGAGCTGTTGCATGTCAGGAAGGCCAACACACTCCAAGGGAATCAGCAAAGCAAGGGACAGCAGCCCCTGAGCAGCGGGGGAGGAGATGCAATACTGGGTGGAGAGGACCTTGCTAACCCTTGCCCTTTGCTCTCCTTGGTGCCCACTTACCCCCATCCCACGTGTCCATGCTCAAAATATCAACTTTAATATCAGTATTAACCCTCAAGCTTATCATTCATGTTTGTTTTCCACTACTCATTAGGCAAGGTGATAAAATTACTAGTAAGCAAATCAGATGGAATTTGACAAGACGGCCCAGGGTTCATTGTATGTAATTATATACTAAGCCAGAAATACAGTAAAATACCGTCACTCACCGCCATGCGGGGCCATTAGCATTCCTACAAGCAGAAGCACGATCATGGCAGCAGAGCAAACAGTGGGATCCTGGCATCAGCTGCGACAGCGTCCTGGGAGAGAAGTCAGCGTAATATGGCAGAAACCATGACACGAGACCCCACAGGAGCTGTTTGTCCCATAATGCAGTGCAGGAAAAAGAGAAAGCCCCGAAAGTGTCTCTGTCCCAGCTTTGCCAGCGGCTTTGTTAGCAATACAACAGTAAGGAGATTATGTTCCCTCTTTGAGACTCAGTTTATCCATCTGTAAAATGGACACCTCACCGTGCGCTCCTTGAGGACGTAGTTCTGGTCTCATTTATTTATTCACTAAATCAATGGTCATTTATTATGGGTCAGGCACATTGCAAGGATCCAGGAAAGCAAAGTGAGGAAAACACACCTTACCTGTGAGTGGTTCACAGACGAATGGGAAAGGGTGGCAATTTAACAAGCGCTATAGTTTGACTTCTGTAAATTGAATTTTGAGCAACCCATACGTTATGACCCACCAGCATTCTGAGCAGCATTCTTTTCTTAAAATATTTTTAACCAGTTTTTAATTGAAGTATAGTTAATTTACAGTGTTGTATTAGTTTTGGGTGTACAGCAAAGTGATTCAGATGTGTGTGTGTGTGTGTGTGTGTGTGTGTATGTGTGTATACTTTTACAGATTCCTTTTCATTATAGAGTATTACAAGATATTGAGTATAGTTCCCTGTACTATACAGTAGGTCCTTGTTGTTTAGCCATTTTATACATAGTGTGTATCTGTTAATCCCAAACTCTTAATTTATCTCCCCCCATCCCCTTTGGAAACCACAAGTTCTTTTCTCTATGTCTGTGAGTCGATTTCTGTTTTGTAAATAAGTTCATTTATATCATTTTTTTAGATTCCACCCATAAGTGATATCATAGGATATTCTTGAGCGGGCTGGCTCTGAACTTTTGTACCAACATCACAGAATAAATCCGGCCATCGCGTGGCAGCGCTGCCTGCTAGCAAACAATGCTTTTGCATACTTTGTGGCAGTCCTAGCAGTTCAAGGAATGTGCCTTTGGAAGGGCCTGGGGGGGAAGGGGCGAGGTGGGTGGGGTCAGGAACCTGCCACATTTCAACTGTAGCTGCTGTGGGATCTGAGCAGTCAATATTGAACTTCAGTAGTCACTTACGGTCTGTTGCCTCAAGCATGTCAACCATGTATTTAATAGGGAAGGAACAACTTAAAGACCAGAGGGATTTAGAATAGAATAGTATTAGCTCCCTGGGAATCTAACTCCCAAAGGAATGTGAGACGGATGATTGACTTACACTATTCAGTTTTAGAACATGTTTTTAGGACACAGTTTGAATGATAATACAGATTGACTAAGCTACCCCAGTGGCACACACAGGGCTGCTGAATACGGTTGTATATGTTGTGCACTTTGCAAAGGTGTTGTGCTGAGTGGGCAAGTAGGGGCTGAAATGCAGCCAGCGCTGAACTCCCACGCTTGCCCTCTGCAGGGCTGTGTCAGCCTGGAGGGAGGGGCAATTTCTGCAATTTTTTTCTCCCAGAGGCAAAGGCTGCCCTGTGTCCTGGTGGCCCAGCATAGGTACCCAGGTCCGTGGTGGGCCGCTCTGCAAGTGGACAGGGCTGGGTACTGGGGAAGGTGTCCCAGGGGAGAAGACATTTGTAGGTTGTAGGATCTCTACTCTGTGAACTTGCTCCAGGGCCCAGCACACCTCTGCTGGCTGGAAGATACCTGTTTGTTGAATGAATACATGAGAAGAGGGTGTGAGAGCTTTGAGATTCACACCAGCTCAAGCATTCTCTAATACTCTGTTTATTATCTGCCAGACATGAGGCTCTGCTTATAACAATTTTTAACCACATAAGTTCTTACAGCAGGTTAACTTTCAAGGTTAGACAGGCTCTCTGATGGCACAGGCTCTCCCGCTGGAAAGTGGCATGGCCTGGGAACTCTGTGGGTGGCAGCTAAAGGCATTTCAGGGGACCCTATTTAAGTCGTACCCTCATGACCGCGGCCGGTGGCACTACCTGGCACTTACTGAGTCAGATTTTTTAATTGTTAACATCACACAGAGAGAGGATGCCAACTGTTTGAGCTCAGAAGAGGCAGCAGAATCATCTAGTCCAAAGTCTCTTTGTACGAATGAGATCAGTGAGGCTCAGAGACTAGCAATTTATGGTAAAAATGCCCCACTCCAGATCCAGTGCTCATCACATTAACAATATAAATTAGGAGGTGTTGTGAGGACTGAATGAGTTAATCCACGCAGGGCACGTACAAGTGCCTGATGGAGAGAAATGGCTCAGAATCATCAGTAATTACAACGATAGCGTCCGGCACCAGAAAAGGCTCAAGAAAAAGCAGCTATTACAATGAAGGCTCCAGTTCCCTGTTGGAGTAGAAGCCCCTGTTGGATGAAATGCAGGAGAGGATCCAGTTGAGCACCATGGATGTTGTTCTTTTTCTCTTGTGATACTCATTTCAGGGAGATGTTCCCTTGGGTCATCCTGACGCTCAGGGAAGGACAGGCTGAGGGTGGTGTTTCTAGGAATCGCAAATATGTTTATTGGACTTTCAAGCATATATTTTATTAGAATGCAAATGAGCAGAAGTGACCTTATTACAGACATAATCTTGACTCGGGTCTAATATTTTTTTAAAGTAGGTTATAGGGGGACTTCCCCGGTGGCACAGTGGTTAAGAATCCACCTGCCAGTGCAGGGGACACAGGTTCAATCCCTGGTCAGGGAAGATCCCACATGCCATGGAGCAGCTAAGCCCGTGCGCCACAACTACTGAGCCTGAGCTTTAGAGCCCGTGAGCCACAACTACTGAGCCCGCGTGCCACAACTACTGAAGCCCACGCACCTAGAGCCCGTGCTCTGCAACAAGAGAAGCCACCGCAATGAGAAGCCCGAGCACCGCAACGAAGAGTAGCCCCCGCTCGCCGCAACTAGAGAAAGCCTGCGCGCAGCAACGAAGACCCGACACAACCAAAAATAAATAAACAAAATTGACTCTTTAAAAAAATAAATAAAAAGTAAGTTATAGGGACGGGGGCGGGGTGATGGGGAGTTTGCGTTTAATGGGGCAGTTTCAGTTGGGGAAAATGAAAAAGTTTTAGAGATGATGGAGGTAATGTTAGCACAACAATGTGAATGCACTTAACGCTACTGGACTGCTCACTTAAAAATGGTTTAAATGGTAACTTTTATGTTATATGTATTTTACCACAATTAAAAGTGATGTTATAAACTCCAGGACCTCATTCCTTTAAACACTACCTTTCAGTGATTGGGTCATTCTTTGTCTTGGGTCTTCACCAAGCATCTCCGTATACTGGCTCATAAGGACATGCTAGAACTTTCCAGGTGAGGAACCAAGGCTCAGAGAGGTCCAGTAACTTGCAAGGCCACCTTTGCCAAAAGGCACCACGGCAGGGGGACCATGGCAGCACCAGGCACAAGATTCAAACTGTGCTCAGCCAGTCTGACTTAAGTCTTTGGTCCAGGTTGTAACAGGGAAGAGGCAAGTCTGACTACAGGCTGGATCTGTTTCTTTTACTTTAACCTTTGCTTTCCACTGCTTTTGTTCACTAAGAGGATACTGTCTATAAGTAATGGCCTGCCTCGGGGAACCCTGCCCCTCTGCCTGAATGTTAAAGTGCCTTTGTTCAGGGAAACATCCGGACCCTGTCCATGTGTGGATGGCTACAGGAAAGAAGAAATTAACACATCCCCTCCCTGAGGCTGGCTATTCTAGGGGATATTTGCAAAACTTATGGCCTTTTCACTTTACTTCCTGGTCGTTTCCTGCCTGCTCTGTGCTATAAGAGAAATTGGCATCCAAAACCCAATAAGATGGTTTTTTGGAGACACTAGTCTGTCATCTTCTCAATCTGCCAGCTTTCCGAATAAAGTCGTCTTCCCTGCCTCAATACCTCGCTTCCCGATTCATTGGCCTGTTGTGCGGCGAGCAGAGCGAGCTTGGACTCGGTAACAAGGTGTTTTACCCTCAACTGCGATGCTGATCATTAACTCTCAAATAAGCAGCCTAGTAATTTTATTCACTGTATAACTGTTGAGAGTTTTGGCAATACTTGTCGGGAGGTCCCCAGAGTGGCCAGCCACTCGCTGGGGTGTGGTGTGACACTGCAGTTGACAATCCCCAGCTGGGAGCCAAGAAAAGGGAAATTGCAGTGCCAGCCAGAGGTGACAGCATGGGCTCAGCCTTGAACAATGGGGAAAGAGACTTGAAGTGGGGGGACATGCACATTAGGATCTGGGGGTGGGATGACTCAGGGCGGCTGCTGAAATCCAGCATCCTTCTGCTGACAGAGTCAGGTGCCCTTGGGGCTGGGGCTGTGTCCACCTGGAGGAGAACAGCCTTTTCCTAAGGAGGCCTCCAGGGCTGTCAGGGACCCTGCGGCAGTGCTATCTTGTGGGACTGAGGGTCCCCAAGCCTCGCCTTGGTCTGCGTGCACTGGAGGCCTGGCTCACCAAGGTGTTCCCTGAAGACTGATTCCGCCTCATCTAGGATGTTTCTAAGAGCAAGGCCTTTCTAGCTGGACAGACCTGGGGTGGAGTCGGGTTGTGGGAGGGGGAGACCAGGGGAGGGGGCTCAGGCTCTGCCTTTCCCTTGATGAGTGCCCTGAGCCAGACACTGAAGCTGTCTTGTACTCATTTTCCTGGCCAGTAAGATGACCATTTATCTTCCTCAGGGTGTCATGAGGATTGAATGGAGTAATCCTTCAAGGTGGGGCCTGCCTAGCATGAACTAGGTGCTTAGTAAGGCCAGCCCATGACTCACGATGGTTATATTTCCACACCAGGTGCCCTAGGGAGAGACGTTGGCCCACACAGGTTTGTAGGACTCTCATTGATGGGTTGTGCTGGATTTTTTCCCCAGGTAAATGCACCAGACGTTGTCCTCTGGCACTACATCTCTTTGTACAAGAGCTGAGTGCCTTTGAGTTTCTAGCTACATCTTGGAGTAGCATCCAGGTCTCAGGCACCCCTTGAGAGCATCCTCCCTCCCTCCCTTTGTTCCTCCCATCCTTACCATCCCTCCATCCTTTCCTCCCTCTTTTTCTCCCTCCCTCCCCCTTCCTCCATTCTTAACGCCCTCCCTCCATCCCTCCCTTTCTTCTTCTTTGGCCCCCTCCACAATCAGGAGAAGGGGGTGCCTACCGTGAAGGTCCCACTCGAAAGCTGCTGGATGCACGATGCTTGGCTTTGAGCAAGATGGAGACTGAGCCCTTTATACCCCAGGGAAAACCCTTAGTCATGCAGTCCCCCTCCCCCTCCTCACATCAAGAGGACAGCCTTTCATGTATCTGGCAGGTGGGCTGCCTCTGAGGGGGAGGAGGCATAATGCTCTGGCTTGGAGCAGGTGAAGACTCCATATTAAGAGGCCCATCTGGAGCCTCAGAGGAGACCCAGGCTCTAATTAGAGAACAATGGCTCCCCTGTTCCACACACCCTATACCTCATCTCAAAGGCTTGGAGGCCCAGAGATTATGTCTCGGGGTCATCAGGGGAGCTCCAGTGAAATTCACAAGAGCTCTCCCTCCAGGAAAAGGGCTGGCTTTGTCTAGTCTAGTTAATTTTCCAGCAAGAGGATCTCTGGGGTGATTCTTCTTCTATGTGCCTGGCCTGGGGCCTGGGAATTTGATACCTCTTTCCTTTAGGGCTTTTCTGCACAAGCTGGTGGGTAGGGCGAGATGGGGCTTGAAATCAGACATCCTAGGTTCCAGTGCCCATCCTGCTTACTCATTACCAGAGGGATATGGAGCTTGGAGCTTGTCACTGCTCAGCCTTGACTCCACATCCATGGGGAGTAATCCCACGAGGACCGTGAGAATGAGGTGAGCCAGATAAAGTGCATGGATGGTAGCGGGGCCCATTAAATCCTAGTTCTTCCTCTTCCCTTGATAGCCCCCTTGGGAATTGTTTCCTTTGCAGATTTAACAAGGAGAGAGAACATTTATTGAAAACCTATTGCGCACCACAAATGTTTTGACAGGATTTTGTCCTCATCATCCTGACAGTGGTAGGATACAGCACTAGCTCCATTTTACAGATGAGACAAACAGGGGTCGTCGAGGTTTGAGGAGTTAGTCCGAGCGCACGTGTGATGGGACCATTCTTGGCTTACAGGTGAACCTGGCTGTGAGCTGTTCCCTCCACCACTGCCTCCTGGAGAACCAGGGCTCATCCAATGATCAAATCTGGGAAGAGCTGAGCCTTTACAGAGCCCACTGAAGGGTTTCTTCAAATCATTAGTTGTCCTTGTGCATCGAAGCTTTGTTTATAGATCATTAATTATTGCTCAGTATCTCAGGTACACAGGGGAACGAAGCTATGCTGTGCCCATCCTTTCTCACTAATACAGAAGACGCACCATCTCTAAAACGATTACGTCAAGGGGGGTAGATGGATCAATGTGGCAAAATTCATCTTTTCAGCATCTCCAGAGCCCAAGTTCTGCTCAATGCCAAGGGGTAATAACAATCTGCATACGTGTGTTGTTCTAGACATTTCTCAGGATTTGAGAAGCTCATCTTCTTCCCATAGCCAACAACAGGGTATCTCAACCTTAGCACTACTGATATTTTCGTCCAAATAAGTTCTCGTTGTTGGGGTCTCCTGTGCATATTAAGGTGTTTAGCGGCATCTTGGGGCTCTACCCACTAGATACCGGTAGCAGTCCCCCTCCCCAAGTTGTGACAAACAAAAATGTCTCTAGATATTGCCAAGCAAACATCCCTGGGGGTCCAGATCACCTCTGATTGAGAACCACTGGCCTACAATATCCCTGGAACCTTGGCCTTTTCCTTATCTGTTGATGGAACAGGGTGAGAATCAGTTTTCACAAGAACTCAGACATAAGAGAAAAAAGGCTGTTGTATGGGAGTTTAAAATTTAAGATTGCATTATGATAGCACCCTATTTCCTCACTCACACAAGCCCCCAACACAGGGCACCTATTCAGAATAGGTGGACATAGCAACATGCACACACGAACTCAACGGGACTAGGAAACACGCACAGAATCCCTTTTCCCCTCTCCTTCTCCTTCCCCCTTCCTTTCTTTCTCTTGCTAGTTTAGCTAGCCTTTTGGACTTGAGTGAAATAGACAGAAATGCACCTGTGCTTTGCCTCCAGGAAGAATCCTGGTTAATGATGTTACATGTGTAGCTGCATGGTCTCCTTCATTGGCTGAGGCACCATAACTGTCCTATCTCTCTACCTCATCAGTAAACCACTGGTGGCCACATATGTACAAAAGAGTAGGAACGCCAGTGTGGAAGCACCCCCTGAGGCCTCCTCATTGCCCTAAGCATCCGCCACATCAGGACTTATTCAGCCCAGGAGGGGCCAACCTCCCCTCACAGTCCAGGAGGCCATGGACTCCAGGCTCCAGCCAGTTTTCCTTGGGCCCTATTTACTTCCCGCCATGGCTGCTGTTGGGATAGTGTGACCCTAGAAAACCGGTCCCATGTGGTGCTCTGAGCCTTTGTCCCCGCTGCGTGGGCCTCAGACGTCCCCCACACTCGGGCTTTTAAAAGTTGTGGTCGTGCGTAATCATTATCCCTAAAGGATGGTTGGCGGGTTCCACACAAGCGGATAGCGGGGGTGGGGACCAGGTCATTCATCCTCTACCTTCCCTGATGATAAATTACACTCTGTGGAACCTCAGGGATCATTTCCTGCCAAAGGTCCCTAATTAATATCAATTTGATCCTTTGCAGAGGGTAGGGTCAGATTAACCCACACTTAACGAATGGTGCTGTTTTCTTGATTCCTATCCAGGTACGAATCCCTTCGCCTTAGCAAATTTACTGTATCCTCCTCAGCTTTGCAAACAAGGGGCTCTTCGCAGGCCCTAGGAGGCCCGACCACAGCTGTTTATGAGCTTGACATTTGAGTAACTTTGAGGGCCCCTCGGGTGTCCTGAGGATTAACAATAAATCGTTCTGTGTTTGACCAAACAGGGAAGCATCGAGCTACTTCCTTCACGAAAGAACCTGATGTTCACTGGTCGTGCAAGGACACTCAGGGTCTTCCGAAGGGGGAAAACTGTCTCCACGTGGATGCTACTTGGAAAGGCGGGCATAGATCATAAAGGAGGGAACGCTGGTGCTCCGCAGCGTGCAAGGTGAGTGAGTGGAGGGAAGCTGTCCCTGCAGTGAGGAACGAAGGGGTCCAGACGGGGCCGCTGGAGAGAGCTTAGTAATGCTCTGCATGGACACTCAGCATTTACAGAGATACTGGAGCAACCACAGACATGGAAATAGCGTACAGGGGCCTGATCCCATAAGGGGGATGACTCATTGTGTGAGTGTGCAGTAGAGGGTTGACTCAGGAGGGCATTCAAACCATGCAGCTGCCAAAGAACGTTCTGGTCCTTGAACAGTTCCTAGGACGTAACCTCTAAACCCTTGGGATATATTGCTTGGTAAGTGTCTTTGTATACCTGGGGCTTTGGACCATGCCAGGTAGTCTAAGCTAACAAGGTGATTTGTAGTGGGCGCCATGAGTCACACAGTGTCAGCTTGACCTCTGGTGGGGCTGGAGCCTGAGTAACTAAGCATAGCCATGTGGGCACTTCATGTCCCCGCATGGCTGACCCCCAGCAAAACCCCTGGACTCCATGGCTCGGATGAGTTTCCTGGTTGACAGTACTCCATACACGCTGCCACACGTCATTGCTGGAGGAATTCAGTGCTGTCCATGTGAGTCCGCTTGGAGAGGACACAACCAGGAGCTTGTGCCTGGACTCTGCCCTCTGCACCTTTTCCCTTGGCTGACCTTAATCTCTACCTTTTTGCTGCACTCGATAGTAAAAGTGACTCTAAGAACTTTTCTGACTTCTGTGAGTCCTATCAGTACGTCATCAAACCTGAGAGTGCCCTTGGGCACCCCCAAATACAGTGGGATGCACAGAAGAGAAATCAAGACCAGACATCCACAACACAACACTCTCCACCTCCCCGTGAGGGAAGGTTCTCATCACCTCCTGTTTAGGGGGCTTGGAAGGTTATGTGGATTGATAGTACAGCAAGTCTGATGAGTTGTAGATAAGCAAGTTTGAATAAACTGTGCAGAGAATTCATGTGTGACTCTCTCCAGAGGACGGGTTCAGCTTTCCTCATTTATCCTTGTGTTGCCTTCCTGAAGTCCCAAGTTGAAGCCATGTCAGAGTCTCAGTGCCTGGACTGGTTTGTTCATGCTAGCATGACACCCCACATCCCATTTCTTCAGTCTCAGTCATCATGGGAGTCCCTTGAGCATAGCTACTAGGTTTCCATGACCTTGGAGCAGGCAAGGGAGTCAGCATCACTGCATTGATTGTGAGAGCTCTAACACGTGGTCTTCCACATTCAATCCCTCACACAGATTCACAGGAGAGAAAGAATTGCTACTTGCAAAAAGACCCACATTCAATTAATTGACGATCTGGCTGAATTCTGCAAATGCAGAATTCTGCACATGCAGCCAACTTGGGCCAGGGGCCAGGGTGAACAGATGTTGCCCACCTTACTGTTAGGTCCCATTGCTTTTTCAAGACCTCAAACAGACTTGCAGATATTCTCGAGGCATTTTTGTTTCAAGGCTGGAAAAAAAAAAAGAGAGGGAACTCATGGTATGGAGAAGGAAATGCTACAGAGACATAAATTCTGACAGCGCCAGCGATGGCTCAGGCTCTTCCCAGGGGGCCAGTATATGGCAGTGCACAGGACAGGGTGTTACTCAGAGTCAACGTCAGAGAATGAAGGAACTTGTGCAAGACCCCCTTGCTAGTTAGCAGGAAAGTCGTGTTGAGAACAAAGCCTCATTTCGCCAGTCTCTGCCCAGTGATGTTTTTCTAACACCCAGCTGTACCAGCCTCATCTCCCCAGTTTGCACAGTGCTAATCTGAACTCGTTATGATGTTCCGTAAATGTAAAATGCCGTTTGTGTGGAGATTTTAATGTGGTGAGGACAATAGAAGAGCTAGTCAATATGCAGTTTGCAAGATTTCCTATTCCCTCTCCCCACACCAGGTAAATAGATTTCTATTTTTGACTACTGAGCCCCTCCAACACCCCCAGTCCAACTGCTTGGCTTTTATGATGCAGAATAAAGGTGACGGTGGAAGGAAAAGACAGCGGAAGGGGGGTGATGGATTTGTATAAGAAATAAGGAAGCTGTGTTTGAGAGATAAAAAAGTGAAAGGCAAAAGGAAAAGAAAATAATCAGAGGAGATATAAGGAAAGAGAGAAAGAGCCAGAAAGCTTGATTTTAGGAAAGTTATTGAGTGATACGTTGGAAAATGAAGCCTAAAGAGAGGTTTTGAGACGGTAGCTTGTGGGAGGTGAGAGATAATGGAGGGGCAAAAAGAATAAGAAGAGTTTCTACGAAGTGTCATCATGGATCTCATCTGATATTCTTCAAAAGCCACAAGGAAGGGCTGGGCAGCTAAACTGTGTTTTGTTTGATTGTTGTTATGTAAAGCATGGCCGTATGACCACCTGCCTTATATTTGGGTTATACTTAGAAAGGATTTTTCACAGAGTTCAGCCTGGTTCCATGCTTTTCAGAAAGCCAGAGTCCCTTGACCAGACAGTTCAGGAGGGTGGCACAATACAATGGCCAAACTACTGGTTTTGGGAACGGACAGACTACGTCAGCCACTTTTGTCGGCAGGAGTGGAAGAAAAAAGATGTCTGGCATCTCTGAGAATAAAAGGGGCTCAGATGCCATGAGGACGAGGACGGAGGTACCATACACATCCACTTCTAGCACTTCAAGCTGCCGTCTTCTTCTTGAATTATTTGTATACATTTTGCTTTGGTCAGGAATTTGAGTGCTTACATGGTGAGTGTCTCCTGTTTCATTTGTCTTTGTCTTTTTGGCTTACATGGGGACTCAGAGAGGATAAGAAGCTTGCCCAGGAGCACAGAGAAAGCAACAGTGTTTGGCTGGGCTGACTCCTGCATTTTTTTTTTTTTTTCAAACTGTTAGGTGAAGGGGATTCAGAAATACCCTAGACTCTTTTTGTCTAGGATTCATGATCACTAGATGAGTTATACTTCCTCCTACTGACCCCGTGCTAAGGCAGGAACATCACTCAGAGTTCTAGAACCTTTTCTTAGAACGTGATTTACAATACAGTCCGGCTGTGTACTTACTGTGTGAGTGGAACACCCTTTTCACCCTCTGACAGATGTATGTTGCGTTCTTCAGAAACCAGGAATAGTATTCGAGACAATACCTAAAGATTTAAATCAGGGTTGAACGCAATTACTATCCTTTGTGGCTATAAGAAGAGAACCATACTAAAAAGAAAAAAAAAAAGTCATAATGGCTAATTATTCATAGCAAGGAACTCCCTCTCCATGTTTATAGGCTGTGGGAGGAGAGGTAGAGAATGAGTCTGAGTAGGAAAAAGCTTAGACTTCAGAGTCAGAAAGACTTACTTGTAGTTCTACCATCATTACTTACTAGAATGTATGACTTTCAGGTTGATTACTTAATTCTCTGGGCCTTGGTTTTTTCATATATAAACGAGAGGCAATAATAGAATCTACACTCATAGGGTATCCTGAGGATGACATGAGATAACATTTGCAAAGTTCCCCAACGGTGCCGGGTGTATCATAGGTGCTGGATCAATGATGATGTTCATTTATTTATTTTTGTGTGAGGTGGAGTAAAAGTGCAGGGCTGTTATAGTCAACAATGTAGCAAATACTTAGCAAAATAATATCCTGCTCTTGGCTGGTGGCCGCAGGGATTGCTTCAAAAGGCTTCAGTGAAAAGGCCACACATGTCATTAGGAAGAAGAGTTTTCAGGACAGGCTGTGTCACTGGCTTCACATAGGACTCTTGGGAATCCGATTCCCTTTCAATCCTTTGCCTGAGCTATGAGGAGGTTGGGCTAAATATTCTCTAACTTCTCTTCCATCTGTATCATTCTGTGATTCTCGTGTATTCTGGGGAGCAACCAATTGCTCATGTAAAGCTGGCTGTGAAGATTTCCCAGGTTCTGTCACCCTCAATTTACAGGACACTATAAAACTCTGGAAACCGAGGCACAGAGATGTTGCTGCTGGAACTCTGGGAAAAGTCAAAACTCATTTGCAAGACCCAAGTAGATGTTGGGAAGGACAGGGTTTCCCGAATAGGGACATATGCTAGGACAGTGGAGCTCCTGTTTTTGCTGTAGCTACCTGGAACTCTCCGTGGTCCTGAGATGTTCCAGTCTGCCTCTCACTCTCCACCTTTTTTGCCTGGAGTGGCCTCTCCCATTTTTTGCCCAGCAAACTCCCATTCCTCCATAAGCCCTATTAGTTATTTCCTCTGGGGTCCCATGGCTTGTATTCTGCTATATGAGCTTGTATAGCAGAGCTTGTATCTGCTATAGCATCTGTCACACTTCTTTGTAATTTGTCTCTTCACATGGCCAACTGCCCCACTAAACCACAATTTTTTTTTTTGACCACAGGGGCCGTCCTATTCAACAAGCACACTGAGTAATGCCAGCCTCCTACTCTGTTATTCTTATCCCATATTCAATGCTTACTATACGATTATAGAACAATTCACTATTAACTTAAAGGGGAAAGAAGGGATAAGCTCAGCTTTACAGATGCTTCATTTCTCTAAATTTAAACTCAAATTTATTTCTGGAAATTTCTGCCTTCCTCATTATCCTTCCAGCAAATATGCAATATGGATGGTTCAAATCTGATTTTCTTCCAAGGGTATGAGATTAATAGGTTTTGCCTGTGTGCGTGACTTGTTTTTGTCACTTCCTATGTCATATTTTAATGTGTGTTTATGACCATTTATTCCCCCCAACTATGAAATCCTCAGTTTCTGGGTTTATTTCTGATTTGTCTCTATATCCTGCTGGCTCTGCTCAGTGTTAAATTGGTACATAGTGGAGACTTGACACTTGTTATTGATACAAAGAGCTCGCTAGATAGAGAAAGAAGGAAGGAATAGTGGGCTGATCAAGTAGGAAAGTATTGTTGCAAAATGTCCTCTTCTTTAGGATCAGCCTGTGCTGTGGAGAAGTGCCTCCACCCTGCTGGCTAACACCTTCAGGTCTGCGAATCCTGCGTATCTCCCTCTCTGGGTGGAAGAAGCATCCACTCTGATTGGGAGATCCAAGACCAGGGCCAGAAAAGAGTGATGGAAAAAGGCTGCCAACCTGACCTTGGGGCTCAGAGCCCATGGATAATGGGCATTTAAAAAGCTGAAAGATCTCATAAGTAGATTTTGAAAATAACTTTAAAGATCTGAGAGATTGGCCTCCTACTATTGGAGCAGAAATATTCATCTACCTTGTTTGGCTCTGGGTTTACAGCCAAGGATAAATCCCAGAAGAAAGGACAGTGTGTCAGCTTTCCCGGGCAGGAAAACGTCCACACCTAGTCCTTCTTAATATAAGATGAGGTCTGCCTTCTAATTTTCCTTTTACGTCTTTATTATTGAGTCAGCAAATGACTGCTAGGGATTTATGAAAAAACTGGAATTTAGGTGGACATAACCTCTGATTAGTCTCTTCTAGCAAATCGTGCCAGGCTGAGGGCATTGGGGTTCCGGGACCACTCAAAATCCTCTGTAATTATTCCAGCAGATGTGACACAGCACAAGTCAACTTGACAGCACTGACTGTGTCATGGCCCACCCTTGGCTCTGGGGACCCAGAAATGAAGGAGGTTTCATGCTGGTTCTCAAGGAGGTGACAGTGCAATAGAGGACTCACTGGAGTGTGCATTCCTTGAGGTACCCCTGTCATCTGTGTGTGGATTACTTAATGCCTCATCACTTAGTGGCCTGCAGAGGAGTCAGGCAGAATCAGAAGCCTGTAAATACTGGATGTAAAAAGCAGTGAGTGGCTCAGGTTACCTCACTGCCTCCATCCTGGGGTCTCTCTTCTGGCTCATGCAGAGGCATTGCCGGAAAAAGCGGCACAGCTCCATCAGGCAAGGGTTGAGCTTCTGAACGGCCAGCGTGAGAGGAGCAGAGGTCATGGCGCCCTCCTTGAGGAGCGGCTCAGGACACCCTAGAAGATGCAATCCCAGACCATTCACATCAACAAGAATTTAGCAAGCATCTTCCCTTTGTTAGGGACTGTGCTGAGTGAATACTGTCTTGCCCCTGATCTCAGGTAGCTCGAGACCAACAGGTAAACATGGCCTTGCTTCACCATGTCTGGTAAAGCTGCTTGTGAGACTTCCCAGAGATAGGTAGAGAAAGGAGGGGGTCTGGTTCCTGGAAGGAATCAGAGATGGTCTCACTGAAATTTTATTAAAAATAAAAGTTCTAATGAGAAATTTTATATTTCTCATTAGATGGATGGAAAAAAATAAAAGTTCTGGGCTTCCTTGGTGGCGCAGTGGTTGAGAGTCCGCCTGCCGATGCAGGGTACACGGGTTCGCGCCCCAGTCCGGGAAGATCCCACATGCGGCAGAGCGGCTGTGCCCGTGAGCCATGGCTGCTGAGCCTGCGCGTCCGGAGCCTGTGCTCCGCAACGGGAGAGGCCACAGCGGTGAGAGGCAGGCCGCAACAACAACAACAAAAAAAACATCTCCTGTGAAACATCAACTCTACCGAATAAAAAGCTGGTAAAAAAAATAATAAAAAAATAAAAGTTCTAATGAGAAATTTTATATTTCTCATTAGATGGCTGGAACTATGGATGGATGGATGGAGCCATACAGAGATACATGTATAGATATAGATACAGATAAATATAGTCAACTTGTTTTCTAAAGCTCAGTCTGACGACTGCCCCCATCTGCACCACTCCTGTGTTTCTTTAGAACCTGGAGAAAACAGGGCTATAATTTCCTGTGGTAGCATAATCACGTCTTTGTGTCTGAAAGGTCCATTCACCATTCACTGCAGGTTGAGAATGGGGCTGAGGCAGATCTTAGGTCACATGAAAAAGGAGACGGTGCAGGGTCCAGCAGTTTAATAATGCCCCGTTGACATATGACTAGAACATTCAGGTCCAGGAATATTCAGGAGAATCATATTGAAAGACATCTAGGAGTGGGAGGGACCTGAGGACTCAACCAGCTTTGAAGGACTCACTTTGTGTCAATTTCTCTCTCATGGAAACTGGCTCCATGGGAAAAAAGGAGAGATTGCCATCCAAAAATTGGAAAAATGCAACGTAAACCACAGAAACTCCCAAGTCCAGAGCCTCTGTCAGGGGTCCTGAAAACCCACATCCAAGCCCAGGAGAGGGATTCCCCTAGAATTCTGTAAGAATGAAGTGTCCAGGAATGTCCTTTCACAGGGAATAGAAGTAAATGGCACCCAGTGGCTGGGGATGGACTTTTGGAGTCATCCTTTTTTCCTTCCCCTCTTTCTGCTAACATCATGCTCATTGTAAGACAGCTTCCGTTTACAAGGTGTGCAGCACATTCTCAGTGGGTGTCCATTCAAAAACAGTTGATTGAATTAAGTTATATGGAGCTCTCCAGTTCCAGACCACTTCCACACACATTATCTTACCTAATACGAAACGCTGCAGAGAAAGTACATTTTTAGTGCCCACGATAAATGTTATTATTCGTGCTTTACAGCGGAGGAAACTGAATTCTGGAATTTGAGCGCAGGAGGTTACCTCACCAGTAAATAGCAGAGCTAGGGTTTAATCCCAGCAGTCTGAATCTAAACTTATCAAACAAACCTCTTTTTATTATACTACACAACTTCGTCCAAAACAAACAAAAGCTATAGGAGCGACAGGGCACTGGTACGTACTTGAAACCTGGTGGGGTCCTGGGACGAGGGCTGGCTCTTCTCCAGGGATAAAGGGCCACGCAGCAGGGAGATCACCTGCAAGGACAACAATGGCCTCGCAAAGGTCAGAATGAGATGGACCTGGGGTATACACACGAGTGGAGAATCATGGCATCTTAAAGAGTTCTATAAATCCATAGGGAAATTGTAGTCAAGAAAGAGAGAGTGATTTATGCAAGATCCTGGGGTGATTTAATAGCACAGCAAGACTTAGTTCTCCTGCTCTCCTCCTGCTGAAACCAATAAAATACAATAACAAGCTTAGTCTGCCTACAGGCACCCCCGTCCCGTCACGCCCCTGCCCCTGAACAATATTTTCCACCTGGGGTATTGGGTTCCTCTTTCCAGGGCCACATTCTTACCTGCCTGTGGATATCTGGGGGCCGGAGCCTTGGTGGGACTTGGAGTCTGTGTGCCAGGGGTGAATGGGCCTGGGATGAGAGGAGAGAGAGGTGAGCTTGAGTTTCTTCAAAGGATGCATGAGCAGAAGAGGCCCCCTGCCACCAGTCCTGCCCTGTTCATCCACTGCTGCTTATCAAGCCAGGTAGCTGGGGGTTGCCGAGGATGCAGAAACGAGTATGAAATAGACTCTACAATGGAGGCACCCCCAATGTTAAGGAGGAAATGGGCAAGTCCCATCAGTAACTGTCATACAGTGTGGTGGTGCCACTGGAAACCCGCTAACACTGGTATGGAATGGGAGAGGAGTGGACTTGCATGGGCCCTGTCCCAGCACGGTGCTCCTAGGCAAAGAGGACACGAGATGCTCTTCATTCGCCTGAGTCTGGTGTGCACACTTACTCCGTCCCCACCCTGTACACTGCCCAGCATCATCATGATAGAATGTGGGCTCATCTCAACAATTCTTTTGATCCTCTTCATGAAGTCCTGATTTAAGGACCGCTTTGGGAAGCGATCCTGCTGTCAAGATGAATGCCTCTGGCAAAACCAGCAAAGCGGCCTTCTTACAGAAAATGAGGGAGAGGAAGAGGAAACAGGCACTTTCCCTCGTGTGGTTAAGCGGAAAGGAAAGGGGTGAGGCTGGGAGTGCAACATGAGCATGGGGATGGGGGATGGGGGATGGGGCAGGTGACGTCTTCTCTGGAATGGAGAAAGCATAGCCGTAGGTGAGGGGAACAGGCCTTCCAAGCAGAGGAAAGTGTGTAATAAGCAAAGACTCAGAGAAATGAGTGGAAGGCCGTTTGCTATGGCTGGAGTCTGAAGGAAGATGTGGAGGGGTGGGGTGAGGTCTCAGAGCCTGGGCTGGACCCAGTGCAGTGTGGCAGTCCTGCTTGTTCCTCGTTAGGCTCCTCTGCTAGGATGGTGGGTGTGGTAGCGTTGAGTTCAACTGCCTCAGTAGCAGAGATGGGCAGCAGGACACATTTACAAACATAACTGTGGGCAGGACGCCCAACTCCAGGGGGCAACCTGGTCGTTTTCTCAGAGCCGGTCAGCATCCTCTTGTTTTTTGTTGTTGTTGTGATTTATTTTATTTATTTATTTTTGGCTGCGTTGGGTCTCGGTTGCTGCGTGCGTACTTTCTCTAGTTGTGGCGAGCGGGGACTGCTCTTTGTTGCGTTGCGTGGGCTTCTCATTGCAGTGGCTTCTCTTGTTGCGAAGCACGGGCTCTGGGCGCGCGGACTTCAGTAGTTGTGGCTCACGGGCTCAGTAGTTGTGGCTCACGGGCTTTGTTGCTCTGCGGCATGTGGGATCTTCCCCGACCTGGGCTTGAACCCATGTCCCCTGCATTGGCTGGTGGGTTCTTAACCACTGAGCCACCAGGAAAGCCCTCAGCATCCTCTCTGGATTCCCCTCCAGGCACTGACTGTAAGCCCCTGAATACAGAAGGCACCGCTGACGCTCGCTGCCTGGGTGTGTTTCTGTGTAGTTCTGGAAGATGAGCAGCCTTAACTCTAACCCAAACACAGAGCTGACTCGTCTGTGGTCACTGTTCACAGTTTAACTAAATGACTGCAGAATCACAGAGGGTTGGAGCTGCAAGGGGCCGAGGGCAAAAGCAGACACATGCTCTCCTCTGGTTGACACCCGCTTTGCCACTAGCCTCCTGAGCATGTGTCCTGAAGCTGGCTGCTACGCTGTCGCCCTGGGGGCAGTAGGACAGGGCAGTAGGCGTTGCCATTGACTGAATGATTCCAAGGTGCTCCGTGTGGAGCTGAACACCTTACAGACATCGCTTAACTGAATCAGCACAGCCACTCTGAGAAGTAAGCATCACCTTCCCCATTTCGAAGATGAGAAAACCAGGACTCAGAGAAATCAAAAGAACTGCCTAAGGAGACAGCAGTGGTGGAGTCAAGATGTCAAAGCTACTGTGTCTGAAATAAAGGCCAGAGCTCAAAGCCTCAGGGCTGTGCTGGCTGCTGTTGCCTGTTGGCCAAACCCAAGTATGTTAGCCTGTATTTTTGCCGATGCCATTATGTCAGGTGTTTCTCTGATTTAAGCTATCAGTTGCATTCCCAGACCTGTTTGTACAATTGAGATTTTGCGCCTAAAGTTAAGACTTTACATTTGCACCCTTTGAAATTCATTTACTTCTTCAGAAATTCAGGTAATTCAGCAAGCTTTTACTGGATGTCTGCTGTGTTTCATGGGAACTGGAGAGTAAAGACACAGGCCTTTAAAGAGAGCATAGTCCAGAGGGGAGAAAGGTCAAGTTCATGGCCCCTAACAGCACAGCAGTGATGAATGTTAAGATCCATTGAAAACAGAAGCATAGAAGAAGGGCCTCTGGCTGCAGAGATCAGAGGAAGTGATTTTAAAAACAGGTAAACCATTTTTGTCTGATCCTAGGAGTAGAAAATATGGAAAATTCATGACACTGAAGTGAAGAAAAATCGAATCTTATCTATTGATACTTCCCAGATATCGTCAAGGTTAACATGTTGTGAATTTCTTTTCAGTCTTATTTTGGTTAGTTTTTATTTTCTGTGTATCTGTATCACACACGCACACACATACACACATAAATACATAGACAAACACAAAATTGGAATCACACAGGTTTTCAGAGCTCAGGCCTTCCTCACACTATATGATTACATTTTAATGTGCCTGTCACTATATTTGATTATGTAATTAGTGGTGTAGGAGCGAGCACCCTCTCTTACCTGAGGTTGGGCTGGTCCCTGGTGGGCTGTCAGGCGTGGCCGCTGTCCTGGCAGGAGTCTCGGAAAAGTTCCGTGTGTTCGTGGCCTTCTCGGCCTCTGCAGGAGATGTCGGCGGGGAGGAACGTGTTTCCCAGGGAAGCCCTCCAGGTGTTTTCTCACTGGTGGCCTGAGCCCAGGGCACAGGTAGTGTGGAAGCCCATGCCTGCTTGCGGGCTGTCACCCATGGAATTCCAGCCACCTTCCTGGTAGCTGCACAAGTGACAGTAACAGGGCACTTACTGCTTGCCTGCTTTGATCCAGATGTAAAATTGACAAGACATTGACGTATAGTCAAAGGGTACATGCAGTGCGCATGCATAATATAGATAATCCAGGGACTTCAACCCTACCCTGAATTGGAATAAGGGGACCACACTAAACTTTGTTTTCCCAACTACTAATTTAAAAAAATTCTCCAAATTCCTAGGACGTTGAACAGTCAGCTAGGGTGTGTGTCCAGAGGACAGTGGACACTGTCAAATTTAAGAAATACTGATTCTAGTCATGTGATACAGTGGAAAGGTTTAAGGTAAGGGGACCTGGAGGTGTACGTTCTGCCCCCACCTCCTCCATGCTGTGAACTCTGGGGCAAGTTACTAAACTCTTCTCAGCGTTACCATTGAAATGGCAGTGTTGATAATGATGACACCTGACTGACAATATCACAGGACGGTTATTAAGACAAGTCTTCCCTCACTGGTCTTTTAAACAATTGCCAGGTGTTTTCACTCGTTCATCCCCATGTTAAGAATTAAAATACATTTTTTTTAGGTTGTACAAAACTTATCCCCTGGGAGGATTTTAAATCTATAAGTTAAGTTGGGAACAGTTGCCATTTTAAACCTATTCCGATTTCTCATCCAGAACATGGTATAACCCTTTATTTATTTAAATATGCTTTTATTACTCTCTTGAAAGTTTTGTAGTTTTTCTCATGCAAAACTAGCACTTTCCCTCTCAGAGTGATAGCTAGATATTTTATGATTTTTCTTGCCACTGGCAATCACATCCTTTTTCACATTATACTGGAAAGCTTTCTAATTTTGTATAATTGTCTTGATGTGGATATATTACTAAAAAATTTCTAGTTAGTGAATCTGATTCCTTTTCCTCGTTCTTCTTTCCCTGTCTGCTTGCCTTTTATCAGTTCTCAAGCTCCTCAGGGGAGCTCCCTCTCTGGGCTTTCCAGGACAATAGCTCTTTGTAGCCTGGATAATAATTACCAGTTTACTTGTCTATGTCTCTCTCCCAGATCTGAGAGCTCAGGAAGGAAAGGGAATGTTGCTAGAGCTGTGTTTTTTGACAGCTAGCCTGGGGTCTGATATTAAATATACGTACTGATGAGTGAATGAATGAATGAATGTATTCTGATGACTGTGGTCCATTGTTGGAACTCATTGAGACATAATCGTCTTTTAATGAAGAGTTAGCTCAGTTGTATCTTATTGCAAATAGGATAAGCATGCCTTTTACATCTTCAGTGGCAACACCACTGATCAGTGCCCACAAAAATGATGGGAAAAGAAGAACTTCTCAGCAGGTCAGCAGCAGCCGTTTTTTACACTGGCATCAAGTCATTAACATATTCTTGGCAACATTATCCAGCCAGCTACAAATTAACCTAACCCTGCCTGCCACAAAATGTTGACTGCATTTCACCATTTAGTGTGAATTTCAGGAGAGATATTGCTACCTGCTCTGTTAAAATGAAAATACCTGATGTTACCATATACCACATTTATATTACTATCGGGGGATGCTGGGTGCAGGGTGTGAGGGAATTTTGTACTATTTTTGCAGCTTCCTGTGGGTCTTAAACTAATATAACCGATTCACTTTGTTATAGAGGAGAAACCAACACACCATTGTAAAGCAATTATACTCTAATAAAGATGTAAAAAAAAAAAAAGCAAAATAAATAGAAGTCAGGATGTTAAAAAAAATTATAAAATTAAATGTTAGAAAGACATTATGCCAGTGACATTTGTTGCCTTTGCGTATAGGTATCATACCCATACTGGTTCACATCTATCTCTTCTTAAAGGGCTGCTGAACAAAGAGGTTGGTGGAGAAGGGATAAAGGAAGGATTTCACTTATTTATCTGAGCCTAGAGGGAAGTGCGGGGAGAAACAGGACAGGAGAGGATGGGGTGAGAAATCTCACCCCAGTCTGGGAGGGTGGGAGAGGCGCCGTCCAGGGCGGCCGGGGCTCTGCTGTGACCCTCAGCATGCTTGTTTGTGTTCATGGTCTGTTCTCCCTCTGAAGGAGGAGTTGTCTCTGTCCTGGGAGAGCTTCTCAGAGCAGACACTCCAGCGTTCTGGGATCCACGTGGGGGGCTCGTCCTTGGTAGTGTTTGCTGGCTTGTGGGTGTGAGCTGTGAAGTCAGGGCTGTCCCCCTGGTAGCTGCACATTCAAGGAGACAGTCAATGGCAGCTTTGCTATGCTTGACACTTTGCACACAGAGAACTGTCGAGCCACTGAAAGGTCACTGGACAGCAAATATACAGAATGCAGAGATTCAAACCTTACTCGGAGCAGTATGTTATGTCACCAAGAGGAGGGTTTCTCCTTGAATGACAGATTAAGCTAAAATATCGAGGGGTGAAAATGCCACAGGCAAAAGCAATGTGCACAGAATGCAAAGCTGTCAGGCCAGAAAGCATCAGACACTTGAGGTGTTTCCTGAACAGAACCTGGATCCTGTCAGGGTCCTTGCCCACTTCACAACCCTCAACCCCTCCACAGCTCTGGCACTGGTCCCAGGAAGAGGGATTAGGTTTGCTCATGTGCCCTGTGGGTCTGACTAGGGGCCAGAGGTGAAATCTGGGGGAACTAGGGGCTGCCAGTAAGAAACCCACTTGAAAGATGGCCCCCCACAGAGACAGAAGGAAGGCTTCATTCAGAAGGAGGTCTACACAGTGCCCTTGGATTCTCCATGAGGAACAGGAGGAAGCCGTCTAAGTGTTCATGAAGCCTACCTCGGGAAGGCTTAGGGGATGGAGGCTGCATGTTAGGATAGGACAGGCTCTCAGTAGCCCATAAGGTCCCCTCCTCTGGGTGGACAAAGCCTGGCCTGCAGACAGGTGGGATTTCGGCCCCTACTTGCCCCTTTGGCAGGTAACTGTGTGTCGGGCACAACCAGTGCAATTGCAGAAGGTGGCCCTGCAGCCTCATTTCCTCTCTCCTGCCTTACTTCTGAGCTCAGTATCACCCCACATGCACCAGAAGCTCTCAGATTAATGCACGTGGGACTGAGTGCCTGCCAATCCATCTGTCACTCAGCCGGTGACTGGCTATCAGGCACATCAACTTTGTGTCAACTTGTTCATATGTTCTCTCTTCTCAAGCAGTTGTTGCTGGGAAAACTTTACAGGAGCACAGAAGGGGAGACATCATTGAGACTGGGGGTCAGAAAGTCATGAAAGGACTCTCTGAAGAAGTGAGATTGACTCAACCCTCAGATCTGTCCTCAGAATTGGGTAGGTGAGGGGAACCCACCAAATGCCCATTTCTTCTCCTTATCAAGCAGCCTTATTCCATACAGTTGAAGTTCCTTCCTCGGCATAACTAAGAGATGCCCTACAATAAATACCAACCAAGGCAGCCCTCTGGAGTGGAATTGGAGGTTGACTGTAAACTTCATTTCACTCCAGTAAACACGGATAAAGAACCTACTATGTGCAAAGTACAGTGTGAGGCACTGAGGGGAAAGCAGACTATGGAGATGAAGGAGACAGTCTCTGCCTTCAAGTATGATTCAGTGAGGAGACACACAGATGAGGTCATCTGTCGTACAACCTGGAGTAACAGTCCAAATGACTTATAAGTGTGTGTTGTAGAATCATAGAAGACAGAAGACTAATTTTGACTGGGGGAGTTTTTGGAAAGAGGAGGCAGCAGCTGAGCTGGCCATTGACAGACAAATTGGATTCTGAAATATGGAAAAGTAGGGAGGTTCCATTCTGGTATGATAGCGTGAGCAAAGTTGCAGGGGCATGGAGATGTATGCCGTCTGCAAGAAGGGCAGGGATTTCAGTGGAGTCTTAGCAGAAGGTTTATGTAAAAGAGAGTAGGTAGGGTGGGCCTGATGACAGACAAATGTATACTCGATGCTGAGGACGTCAGACCCACTGCTGCTGACTTAGGAGTTCTGAGCAATGAAGAGACATAACCTAATTATTTTATCACTCTTATGACAGTGGATGGATATTTCAGAGAAATAAGAGACTAGGTCAAAGGAGACTGGTTCAGAGGCTATTATAGTAAAGATAGATGACAAGGACTTTAACTAAGATAATCATAGCAACAGATGATGATCTTGGAAGACCAGCCAGATTCCAGAAACTTTATTCAGCTAGAAATGACCCATAAGTGTAGGGGAGAAAGATGGCTTTAAGGTGGTTCCAAAAAATGCCACCTGATGCCAGAGAAAAGGCAGGAAGATGGGTAGATGTGTGTGGAGGGGTAGAGGATGGTTGGGTACGGTCTGTCTATTATGGAGTGGCAATGTCTACAACAGGGTCACAAATTCAAATACCTACAAAAACCAGGTGGTTTATATGAGAAGAAAGTGCAAGGCAACAGGGAGAAGTGAGGGCTATGGAAAAGAGGAGAAAGGTGTCTCTCCTAATGGGGAGGATGGCAACTCAACCCCAGTTGCCATGGGCGAGGGGGAGGGTCCAGGGCTACCCAATATTTTGCAAAAAAAAAAAAAAAAAAAAAAAAAAAAAAAAAAAAAAAAATCTAGAAATTCAAAAAATTTTAATGATGAAATCCTCTGATTTTAACACAGTACAGCTAAATAAAATACCTGAGGGCAGCATTCAGTCTTCAGCTTGCTAGCTGGGACCCTGGTCTGGAGACTCTATAGTAGGAGTTTGGGAGGGTTACACTCACCCAGAACACCAGACATGCTGCTGGTAAATGTGTAATTGATAACAGGAGATTTTTCCGCCATCTCCCAGAAGTCAGAAAGATTCCTTCCTGCAAGAACCACACCAACAAGGTCAAATCTCGGGCTCACCTGCTGGAGGGCTGTGTTTAATTCTCAGCTCAGAGAGCTTGTCAAAGAACGGCTGGTGGTTCACCTGACTTTCCTGACATCACACAGATGAAGATGCAGTCAGATTCATTCACTTGACTCACTGCAAGACAGACCAGGATACAACAGGACTTAGCAATGGGCCTGAAGCTGTTAAGTCTTTGGTTGAAATGAAAATTAAGCTGGAAATCTCTAGCTCTGGATGCTATAGGAAAATAAAGCTAACTCCTTATTTAGGAGCCCTGATTTTCAGTCAGCCCCGAGTTTCTGGTTTTCATTTTTTTGACAGAGGGAAGGGGCAGTATAAGGTAATGGCTAAGGGCAGAGCCCCTGGGGTCAGCGTCCAGGATTACAGCATTAGCTCTGGCACTGATTAGCTAAGTGAGCATAAATGAACTGCTTGACCTCTCTAAGACTCAGTTCACCTATCTTTAAAATGGGGAAAATTCAAATCCCACAGTACCTTATTTGCACCTTCCAGATCCCCAAATCTCCGTAAGGTGGAAGGTTTTTGTGTGAGTTTGGTACCGACTCATTCAGTGGCAAAACCTGAATTGACAGATGCAAGGCTATAGTAGTTTATCTATCCTTAGTGTAAAACGGGTGAACCATTTTGCTAAATGAATATGAATGTGTCTGATTTACAGCAAGCTGTCCTGGATGCTGCTGGAGGTGTTCTGTCGGGTGTAGTGTAGACACCCTATTACCCCATCAAAAATCCGAAAACTTCTGAGTTCCTAGGTATACTTGTCCCTGAAGATGCTGCCTAAAGGACTGTGGATGCGTGGTTGCACATCTCTGGTAGGATGGCTATGATGATCCAATGAGACAATGTACGTGAAACTCTAAGTATGGTGCTCGGCAGATAGAAGAGCTCAGTAAATAGGCATCATAGTAATAATGGTTCTTGTTAATGTGGCCCTATTACTATATGTATTAATAGTGACCAAGAGCATGGACTTCAGAGCCAGATCACCTGGGTTAGAATTCTATCTCTGCAGAACGATCTTGGGCTAGTTCCTTAAGCTCTCAGTGCCACAGTTTCCTCACCTGTAAAGTGGAGATAAATATAGTAGCTGCCCTATATGGCTGTGGTGAGGATCCAATGAGGGAAGCCCTTAGAAGAGTCCCGGGCACCTGAATATATCTATTACTTCTCTTTCTTCCTCCCGCACTGCTCCTAAAACAGTAGTTGCTCCACAGTTGTAGGACGCCACCTTTCTGATGAGACCAAGAGTTGGGCTATTGACTGCATCTGTGCTTTTCAAAGTAGGCGCCCAGGGGAGTGTGAATTGCCTGCGGGTTATATGAAGCCACCTTATAACTGAAGCGTATCTTTCTCAATTGTATGTCAGACATGAGTTTAGGCTCCATAGAGATCTAAATTTGAATTCTGAGCCAACCTTGAGCAAAATATTCAACCTCTCTGAATCTCAGTTTTCTCATCTTTAAAATGGGAGTATAGCTGTCCAGTAGATGCTGTTTTTTGAGTCTGCCTAACTCCCCCCAATGCTGAGCCTCGGATTCTTCCTCCAACTTTTTGGACCCCAGGAATAGCTTTGATAGGAAGATGGAAGCTTCAAATACTATACTGGTGGTTGAAACTGTACCACGCTGATTGTCTAAATAAAACTTACATTAATGTTCCTGGCAGCCCGGCCTATGGTAGGGATCGGGGTGGGAAGTTGACTAGGTTTTATTCCATGATGAATGCCAAATCTCAAATTTGGCAAGCATTTTCAAGATGAGCACACCTGAGAGGATGGAGGTTGACTTTAAAATCTCTGTGAGGTAGCTGGTAGAATTTCCAGTGATGTCCACCAGTAGGGCTGTGAAATCTGTAAGACAGATTGAGGAGGTTTAAATTTCTGAGACTTGGTTTAAATTTCAGAGACTTGAAGGGAAATGTACATTGTATTTGGATTTTTCAGAGTAGATTTTACAAGTTTGATTTCGTTCGGTGTATTGGGGATTATTAACAATCATAAAAAGAAATACTACTAGTTATTTTTCAAGGCTTGATTTCAGGCAGGCAGAAAACTTTTGGATCCACCATCATCATCTCCTTTCTCCTCCATTTCCCTCCCCCTACCCCAGATCCTTCTCTGCCAGCACCAAAGAGCTTTGCAAAACCATAGTGTTGAATAATGGTTTTTCTGATTTGTTCCCCCCCGCATTATTTCGTCTAATTGATTTAGAATACCAAATTCATTGGATAGGAAGCAGCCCTGCAGACATGGGATGTAAATTTACATAACTTCAGATTTTCAAAATGATACCAAATTTAGTGGTGGATTATAAACTATGAACTATCAAAGGAGACAAGGACTTTACACAAAATAGAACAAGGGAGCTCTTCTCCTGCCCTCCACATTCAGAAGTCTGATGGGAGGAGATTGAGATAATTTTACAACATTTCAAACTATAAAATCTTTGAGGATTTTCTCTCTGAGCACGTTCTGAACAAGTCTTGACATGGTGGGTGCCATTGACCAATGAAAGTTCCTAATGCACTTCCTACCCACACAGCTGCTGCCTCTTCTACTGTTCAGTTATGGTTTTCCAGGACCCAGTAAGTTCTTGGCTTCTAAAACAAGGAGTACTTATTCTAGGAGCCCCAAACTGTGAATTTCTAAAGAAGCTTCTGAGGTCCCATGGATAGTTTCCCGTCGTGCCTTGTCTAAATGCTTCTTTTACTCAGTAACGGGGTTATGAGCTGGGGTCAGGGGCAAGCTGACTTGAAAATATAGAACCCAGACCATTGAAAATATAGAACCCAGAGAGGCATGAAAACGTGATGTGACAACCAGTGGAATGTATAGCATGCAAGGCCAACAGGAGGTGGGCGCTACCCTATGTGAGCCGGAGCCATGGTGACATGCCACCTTACCACACTTGCACGGATGCGTGGTTAGTCTCCTAGAGGAAGATGTGGTGGGCCACCTGTACAGATGTGGACACGTGGCCATGCAGAATGTAGGCATCCTTCTTTATGTCTCTTTCGACTAATCTGTTTATAGTCACATTGTAGAAACTGAAGAGGGGTAGTATTTCATTACTTATGCCATCTATTTTCTTTCTAATTCTCAAAAGTCTCCTTTGTTTATTAATTCATTCATCTAATAAACATTCATGGAGTGTTGGAGTATGCCAGACGTCTTTTAGGCACTGGAGGATTAAGACACCATCTCTGCTTACCCGAAGCTGAGATTTGTGAGAGAGAGAGAGACTCATAGATAGACAAGAAACTGCAATCCACTATTTATATGACATAGAAGCTATGAGCATGGCTTTGCAGCCCAGATACCAAGCATGGAGTCCAGTTTCTGCCCAAGTTTCAGAGAAATGATGGAACTTTCCCAAGGTCCCAGAGCACGTGGCAGGGCTTGAATTTTATCTGAGGTCTGCCTTGTGCTAAAGCTCCTATTCTTCCCAAAATTTCCACCACTGCTCATACAAGTCTCCTACTCAATACATTTGTCAACTCTCCTTTTAGAACTGCTTTCACAGTCGGGTCCTAGGCTTGGAAGAATATCAGTTATCACTGCCTCAAAGATATTCTTTGTTTTGATGAAAATATGAACTATCTAATTTACTAGCAACACACAGATGAATGATTTCTGACTATTTTCATATATAAATAGAAAATAGGGAAAAAACCCTTTTGTCTGTCTTAATTGGTAATGATTTAAGAATATCTCTTGGTACTCAGTGTTGGCGAGGGTGTGGAAAAACACACACTTTCAAACATTACTGGTAAAAGTGTAAACTTATGCAAGATTTCTAGAGGAAATTTTAGCAGTTTGAAGCATCACAAAATCCTCTTCCTGTCAGACAGCAGTTCTATTTTGAGGACTGTATCCTACAGTGATAATCGGGCAAACACTGCAAGTGATTGTATACAGGTTCTCATCACAGCATTGCTGATAATTGTAAAAAAAAAAAAAAAAAACGTTTCCATCAGGAGGAGATAAATTATATTACAGTACATTCTTTCAATGAATACTATGAATTCATATGAAGGATGAAGCATATTTATATCATTGAATGGAATGTTTTTTAAGACATGCTGATTAGTTGAAAATGGAATATCAAATTTCATAGAAAACATGGTAGATACTGACAGCTGTCTCCCAATATCCATCCTCTCATTTTCCTTTAGTAAGAAAACATGAAATTTCACTTGGGCACATGGTAGTTTAACATAATTGAAAATTACATTTTCAAGCCTGCTTTGCAGGTGGGTGTGGCCATGTGACTCAGTTCTAGACAATAGAATGTGAAAAGAAGCAATGTGAAAGGTTTCCAGACTGAGTTTATATAGTGAATGGGCGTGCCTTCCAGTTCCTTTCTCCCCTTCCTTGTAGCTGGAATGTGAATGCGGTGACAAACCACCCTGGACTATGAGAACGAGGGCCAGACCTTGTGGAAGGCAGAGCAACAAGCTAGAGGGAGCCTGGGCTCCTAAACTGTCAAACCATCAGAGCAGTCCTGGTGTGCTTACCTAGCCTGTCACACATGAAACTTCTACCTTCTGTAAGTCACCCTGTTTTGGGGTCATTTGTTATAATAGCCTAGCTTGTTTTCTAAATAATATAGGGAAGGTACAGTAGGATGGGTAGATAGATGGCTAGATGAATGGGGTAGGTAGGTGGAGTATATAGGTAGGTTAGAGAGGTAGGTTAGATATGTAGTTGACAGATGGCTTAGATAGATGAATTAGAGAGAGGTGGCTTAGATCACCTTGGGTAATGTGATTACCTATGGATGTTGGGATATCAGGTGTCTCTGATATTTTGATTATACCTTCCATGTTGTATGGAAGGTATAATCATACTTTCCATGCAACACAATATATTATTTTTCACATCACAATATATTATTTTTAAATCAAGAAAATTTAAGCTCAGGCTTCCCTGGTGGCGCAGTGGTTGAGAGTCCACCTGCCGATGCAGGGGACACGGGTTCGTGCCCTGGTCTGGGAAGATCTCACATGCCGCGGAGCGGCTAGGCCCGTGAGCCATGGCCGCTAAGCCTGAGCGTCCGGAGCCTGTGCTCCGCAACAGGAGAGGCCACAACAGTGAGAGGCCCGCGTACCACAAAAAAAAAAAAAAGAAAAAATTTAAGCTCACAATATATTATTTTTTAAATCAAGAAAATTTAACATCACAATATATTAACATCACAATATGCTTTATCATCACAGTATATTATTTTTTAAATCAAGAAAATTTAAGCTATTTTCATTAAGGAAAAACACACTCAGAGGAAGGCTATATATCAGAGTTGAGAATATTCAGAAAACAATCCATGTCTGAAGATTATCCACAAACACATCTTCCCCAAAGGTTTTGAACCATGGCAAGATGTTGGCCAAAGTGTACAGCCTCTCAAGGTAGCAGTTTGAGGGGAATCAGCATTAGGCGTGTTGTGACATGTTAAACCTTGTGAAAATCTCTGTGGTTTACCAGGGGAGCAAGATGCTATTTTATCAGTGGTAACGATCCATGGATCAATTCTTTTCAAATAAGCATTGCATGTGTATGAAAATACACTTCAGCTCACCAAACAGAATTACAAAATTCCCCAGCAGATGTGACTCCAATTTTTAAATTTTATTTTTATCTTTCACACAATCAGGGCAGGGACTCAACACCAGACAAAACTTGGCCTCTAGCCGAGGCTAATAGATGGTGAGAAAGCTGTGATTATGAAGAACATTTTCCCTCCCAAATGTAGTTTGTTGATGAGATTCAGAGGGTGAGTTAAATAAGAAGGTGGATATTAGGTACTTATTGCAGAGTGTGGCATCCAGTACTTATTAAACAATAATCATTATCCTCTTTGCACAACATTTGGTCCATAAATTCCTCCTTGGGGAATCTATCCTCAGAAAGTAATCTAAAACAGGGAAACGTTTTAGACACGAAGGTGTCTAATACAGGGTTTTTTTAATATTAAGAGAAACCTAGAATCCACCCAAAAGTTCAACAGCATACTAGCTAAGAAAATGCTCACATTCATAGGTTATGTAACCATTACACGTTTGCAAAGAGTTTGTAATATCATGGAAAATATTTTTAATATTATGTTAAGCGAGGGGGAAAAAAAGCAGAAGACTTTTTCACCTTGAGTCTTTGCTTCCCTTACAGACTATTCTTTAACAAGCAGCCAAAGGGCTCCTTTTAAAATGTAAGTTAGATCACGTCACTCCTCTGTGTGGACAATCACAATGGCTTCCTTCTTATTCATAGTAAAAGTGGAAAACCTTGTGGCAGACTATAAACTTCTACATGATCTGCAACCCCTTTCCTGCCTTGCCCCCACAATTCTGAGCTCATTTCTCACGGCTCTCTGGCTCACTCACTGGCCTTTCTGGTCCTCACTCTGCCTTTGCATGTGTACACGCATGCATTTATGCATTCTCTATGGCTGTCTTCCAAGCTTTGACTGTACCGTAGACTATTCAGCCATTTTCCCGATGATGGATGTTTAGGTTGTTCTCAGCTTTTGCTCTCAAACAATGCTACCTTTTGTTCTTGCCCCTTTGCGCAGATGTAACTATTGCTCTAGGGTAGAAAACCAAGAAAGGAACTTCCCAGGACAATGAATGTGCACATATTTAAGCATAATAGATATCATTTCATTTTCTGATCTTAGTCTAAGGAGAAAACAAATAATTCAACCTTATTTAAAAGGGCACAAGCAAAATCAGGGCAGCCTGCAAGCTTCAAAGTGAGTTCTACCCACCTGATAAATCGTTGGTCCGGTTGTTTAAGCAGTAGCAGTACCGTGTGGGGAATTTGGCCGGGTCCACAGTCTTCAGGTTAGAAACTGTGAAGAGAAACGAAGCACATAGCAACCCTGACACAGGGCCTGGCCTGCCTACCCAGCGCTTACCATTCTTGCCACCGAGAAAAGATGGAGGAGGGGGCATAGGAGATGGATGGATTGGGAATTTGGGATTAGCAGATGCAAACTATTATATTTAGAATGGATAAACAACAAGGCTGTACTGTATAGCACAGGGAACTCTATTCAATATCCTGTGATAAACCATAATGGAAAAGAATATGAAAAAGAATGTATATATGTATAACTGAGTCACTTTGCTGTACAACAGAAATTAACACAACATTGTAAATCAACTATACTTCAATAAAATAATTTTTTTTTTTAAAAAGGAAGGAGAGCCAGCACTTACTGTTGTAAATGGCCACAGAAAACTTATGGAAGGCAAAGGAGCTGTAGGAAGTAACACTTAACAAGGAGAAAAATTTCTTGCTATCTGTCAAAGACATTGAGATAAAGAAACAGTAAATGCCCACTAACAATAATAACAGTAATAGAAATTAGCAAACTGATCATGGAAATTAATAATACGATGAACAAATAAAAATATAAAAATAAACACTGAAGATAATAAACAAAAATCAAATCAAAGCAAAAACAAACAAACAAGGCAAAAATACATGTCCCTTGGCTATATTTCCTAATCTGTCCTTAAACTCTTGCAATTGTCTCATAATATAGTTATGAGTAGAGATGCCGACACAGATGCTGTGTTTGGAGCGCAGCTTGCTCTCAAAATGCTGGCAAACCTCCTGCTTCATCTGGATGTTTTCAATCTCATCATGAGTTAGGCAGGACACACATCCTCTGCTCTGAACACAGAGGACCCGCGACACACAGAGACGTGGCGGGTCTTGCCCAGGTCGTGGAGAGTCCAGAGGCGAAGCAGGAACAAGATAAAAATGGGCCTGGATTGTGCTTTTAAAAAAATGGTTTACCTTTTACAGCCCTGATGAGCATCCCGTTCACCAGCTCTGTCAGGTTAAGCGCAGACAGATCAGCCGACATTGCAGGCAGCTCTGAAAGAGATTCAACGGTAACGTCATCAGCAGGCCTTTCTTGGCAAAAGGAAGAGTTCCTCATTTCCGACATTGAGGCAGATGTGCCTCCTCTTTGGACATGAACTCACACCCCGTGCTGGGCACAAGGAGTTGGAAGATAAAAGGCAGTTCCTGTCCTCAGGAGGTGACAGCTAATGGCATATACTGTGACAAGCAAGAGTAGGTAGAAGAAGTTTGGGTGAAACACAAGGAATGCTTATTTTAGGGAATATTTTCTCTCTGCATTGGAGAGAGTAGAGATTGGTGGGAGATGCTTATGTATAATATACAATATAAGCCCTAGGAAATTGCAGGAGTTCTCAACGTGCTGTATAATATAAATAATGACATTGTCTAACAGAGGAGCTGGGGGCTTCCCTGGTGGCGCAGTAGTTGAGAGTCCGCCTGCCGATGCAGGGGACGGGGGTTCGTGCCCCGGTCCGGGAAGATCCCACATGCCGCGGAGCAGCTAGGCCCGTGAGCCATGGCCGCTGAGCCTGCGCGTCCGGAGCCTGTGCTCCGCAAGGGGAGAGGCCACAACAGTGAGAGGCCAGCGTAATGTAAAAAGAGAAAAAAAAAAAACAGAGGAGCTCGGATCCTGGCTGGCCCTTGGCATCACTGGAAAGATTTTTTTTCCAGTTCCACAATTCTGATGCTTGGGCTCCATCCTCAGAGATTCAGATTTAATAGGTCTGAGATGTGTCACAGACATTACTACCTAAATCCATCCATCCAATTGCCGAGATACTGGTAGTGTGCAGCCAAGTGGAGAGGCGCTGCTTCTCCCAGCTATTCCCTGAAGACTTGGAAACAGCAGTTGACAAAGGGGACATAAGAGCTTGACGCTGCTCTTCATGTTTTGGCAAACACTATCTTCTTCATCTCTTAATGTTCAGATAATTGTGGCTAAAGCAATCTGAGGATTGGAGGGATGCCGTTGCTCTGCTGCGGGGGTGAGAATGGAGGTCCAGAGAGGCGGGAGAAGTAATCTCAGCGGCCCAGGCCACCCATGGAGCACTGGGGGTGGGGTGGGCAGTACTCACCTGTGGTATCCAGAAAAGCGACCCCCTTTTCTCTACTCTCGTCTCCTCTGAGGCCAGACACTGGGAAGAGAAAAGGCTTCAGGAGAGAAGTAGAGCCTTCGACCCCAGCCCCACGTTGCTGGAGGCGCCTTGAGGTCTGTACTGCAGCTGCCCTCCGGTTTAGGGAAGGTCTGCATCACCGGGGGCACTGTGGTCCCTCCCCCTGAGATTCTAGTCTCCTTGAACTGGACGTGGTCTATAAATGCATATTTTAATAAATGGACAAGGTGATTCCCATGCAGGGAGCCTAATCCACCCCATCTCTTTACTGGGTTGGGAAACCAAGGCTCAGAGAGGAGAAGAAACTTGCCTAAATTTGCACAACTGAGTCCTGGTAATGAAGGGCCAGAACCTACTTCCAGAATATCAGGCCACTTGCCCACTCAGCAAATTTCATGCTGCCAAATAAGACAGTGTCAAAGGAAATCTTGAAATACCAAAGGCGTTCATTCATTCTTTATTCATTCGATAAATACTCACCTAGGGCTAAGCAGTATGGTAGGTGTTTGGTATAAAGAGGTCAACAGGAAGGGACTGAGTCTCCACGGCTGCAGAGCCTACTGTCTGTGGCTCAGAGGGAGGAGGGAGATTCATGTGTAATCCCATGAGAAGAGTGTCAAACAGGGACCAGCAGGATGCTGGGAGCACCTCTGTCAGAGAACCCAACCTGGTCTGGGGGATGGAAGAGACCTCACTGCGGAAGTGACGGAAGCTAAAACCTGAAAAGTCAGCTCTTTTGCATTAGATGCCATTTACTTATATTGCATCTGTTACTATTATTGTTGCAATGATTATTTTTTCATGTCACATTCCAGTGGAGAAGGTGATTTATATCCATTTTATAGATGGAAAAACCAAGGCACAGAGAGGCTGAAAAATGTGTTATAGTGTCACAGAGTAAGTCAGCATTTAGGACCGGTCTAATTACCATTGCACCAAGGAAAGCCCCATCTTTTTCCTTCTTAACTTCTTTATTTCCAGACACTGAAATAAAAGTTTTCACGAATAAAATAGTACCGTGGAAGCAGAGCCTCAGCAATTTATAATATCCTTAAAACTCATCTTATCCAATACTACCTTTGAAGGATGAGAAACTGAGACCCAGAATGTTACGTGATGTATCTAAATCCCACATCTGGCCAGTCTCCCTGTGTCCACCTCCTCCCAGACCCTGGCAAGCACCTTTCTTCTCTCTGCTTCTATGAGTTTGACGATTTTAGATTCCTCATAGAAGCAGCATCATGTATTTGTCCTTCTGTGACTGTTTATCTCACTTAGCAGAAGGTTTATCCACATTGTGGCAAATGGCAGGATTCCCTTCTTTTTCAAGGCTGCATAATATTCCACTGTGTGCATATACTCCATTTTCTTTATCCATTCGCCAGTGGATGAACATTTAGGTTGTTCCCTCTGCTTTCTATGTACCCTGTTGGGACTTAGGTTCAGTCAACTGTTGTCAGTTTGGCCTTTCACAGATGATCGGGTTTTTTGGTTAAATATCAGAGCTTTGGGGTTAGAGGTAGGGGGAGTCTGTGGATGTCCTTCTTTACAACACAACATGGCTACTGGAGGTGGCGGTTATGTTCTCGATACAATTAAAGGAAGTCTGAGACAGATGTTTATTACCAAGCAGGCCTGAAGCTGTCAAACAACCCCCCCCACCCCGGCTTGGGAGAGTCCGTCCGGCTCTCCCCTCTCAGGCACACTGAGGGGCCCTTGACGCCCACAATCTACTCTGAAGCAGCTGCAGGGAGATCTGTAGGAGGTACCAGCCGACCTCACCTGTTACCTGACCAGGAAGCAGAGCCCTCTGTCAGGGTGAGGGACCAGAATCATCTGGGCTCTGGATTGCCAAGCTCCAGGGATGCTATAAGCTGCTGGGTTTGTGGGATTCTTAACACCTGTCAAATCCGAATGATGAGCCCTGGGCTGCAGTCTTCCTAACCAAGAGCCTTTCTTAACACTGCTCATTTCATTAAGGAAAAATTATTTCCACCACTTCTTTTTATAATTACAAACCCATGGGTGGATTTTGGTAACAGTATTTGAAGTGTGATCTAAATACCCCAGAAGCAGGGACTTCTGGATAGGATGCTATAGACATTTTTCCGGTGAATTGCTGGGCAGATAACATAAAGCTATTGTTCTCTTTTTGGATAAAATGACCACCATAGTAGTATCTTTAAGGTAGATGGTATTAGCACTCTTCATACTTAGTCATGCTTAGTATTTTATTGCTTTTCATGGTTTATGATTACCTGTGAAACAGGAATCGTTCCCACTTAAAGAGAAAATTAAAGACCCAAACGGGAAATATTTACTGAAAGTTACCCTGCTTATAGAGAAGAAATTGGTACAACTGGTGTCTTCTGGAGAAGGAAGTGGCTGACTGGTAGAGCATTTAACTTTTACACCTTTGTACCTTCTGCATTTTGAACTATATGAATGTACTAACTAATTAAAAGTAAATTAAAAATTTAGCATAAAGAGTGATTCCTGCTACCACTCCCCATCCCCAAATTCAAAAGTATTAAAAAAATTATCCTGCTTGTTTGCCAAAACGTTAGGAACAGAAACCCAGCGCCTGACTCCTCTGTGTCTTTTACCTTGTCCTGCATTCATTGTCTTGCTTTACAACCAAATTCATACCATCAGAAAAAAAGTCAAAGAAAGGTGGGATTATTACAAAAGTGATGATGTCAAATAACAACATCTCCCTTTATGAAATCTTCTATTGCTAATAGAAGGTCACAGCTTTTGTGGATTTAATAAGGTCATGAGAATCCGGGTGTACCATGAACCATAAAGCAATGAGCAGCTCATGGGAACTATTGCTATGACTGTTAGAGCTGGAGATACAGGTACAATCTCCATCTTACAGACAGAGAAAGTGAGGCTCAGAGAAGCCAAGGAATTTACCCAAGACAGAGTAAACTAAGAAGGACCACCTGCCCATTTACATGTTGTAAGTAGGAAGGTCATGACATTTTCCTTCTTGGCTTCCCCTTTAAAGGCAGACTCTAAAGGAAGAAAAGATTTCATCAGAGAAATTATAACCCAGACATAACATCAGAGAAAATTTAACCCAAAATAATCCTTCTAAAGATGAGAAAATTATGATGTGGACTTACTTAAAATCCCACATGTAGTTTGCTCATTCATTCGGTCATTTAGTCACTAAATATTTATTGACTAACTACAGTAATACTAATAGTTGATCATGTTACTAAGCCTCTAGACTTTAATAGGTGCTGTGTGTGTTAGATGCTGGTATAATATGAGCAGACAGATACAGAATCCATCCTTATGGAGCTTATATAGTCTAGTTGGGAAGGCCAACATGAAGGAAATTAAGACCCATGGATATTACTACAAACAATGTTAGATACTTTGAAAACGTTTTGAGTGTATGGAACAGGGAGCCTGATCTAATCTCAGGGATCTGAAAGCCGTCCCTGGGAGGTGACTTTCAGCTGAGATCTGAAAGACGAGTAGTGTGTGAGCAGGACGTACCTGGCTGAGGGGGTATTCTGTGTACAGGTAACAGCCTGAGCCCGGGGTCTGAGACGGGCATGAGTATTATTTTATGAACTGAAAGAAGGCCAATGTGATGGAGCATAAGGAATGAAGGATATGAGGGACTGTAGACGATGGGGAGGTGGGCTGGGTCATGTAGAGGACATAAAGGACTTAGGATACTGTCCAAAGAAAAGTAGAAAGTCATTGATTACTTTTGGGGAGGAGGAGGGAGAAATGAGGGAGGATTGGGAAGGTGGCTTAATGAAATGTATGAAAAGATGGCTCAGGCTGGTGAGTGGAGAATGGATCATTGAGAGACAAGAGGGGAAGCAAGGAGCTGCTTTGGGAAGCTCTCCTGGTGGCCCACCAAAGAGAAGATGATGCTTTGGATAAGGATGGTAACAGTGGAGGTGAAGATAATTCTGTTGCATAAATGGGACTCAACTGCAACAGAATAAATGGGGAATTTATTATTGCCATTTTTATCAAACTCGTTTGGATTCTGGGCTGAAACGCTGGCTGCTACAATTCTCTAAAGCACAATGAATACCCAAACATAGTATACAGAACAGACACTTGAACTTCGACCAGACCCACCTGTGTTGTAAAGGGACAGGACACATGCAAGGCCCATGCACAGCCTTACCAGTGGACCATGTAGCAGGAAGCCTGGCATGTCTTGGATACTCTGGCCCACCTGGAAGCAAGCAAGCAAGCACTTGGAGGAAACCAGCTGGATTACTAACCACATTGATGCAGAATATCCTTGAGAATACTGCATGGGGAGTCATTGGAAACACAATTGATGAAAGCCATTGTATAGTTAGGATAGGTGAGGTTATGCTGAGGTAGCAAATTAACTCTGCAATCTCACTGGCTTAATTCAGCCATAAAAGTCGATTTCTTGTTGATAGTCTGTACCCTCTGCGTATTGGTGGGGAACTGCCCTTCACGCTCACTCAGGGGCCCTGGATGATGGAGGCTCCACCTTCTTGTAGGTCTCCATCCCTGTGGCCTCCTTAGTCATTGACTCATAGTGGCAGGGGAAGGGAGAGACCTGGAGGATTATGCGCCAACTCTTCAATGCTCTGGTAGGAAGTGACACGCTTACATTCATTTACAGCCTCCGCCAGAATTACTCATGTGGTCCTGAATAACTGCAGGAAGTCTGGGAGGGGTGCATGCATATTCAGGGAGAATCAGTGTCTCTTCCATGGGTTTTCCCGCTGTTTAGATGGAAAATACCCTTCAAATACAGCATCACTGCTGCTTATAAATAAGAAAATAATACTAATACACACGTCCACTTGAGTGTTCACACTCTCTTTCCTTCACTGCAGCACTGTGTGCCAGGCTTTCACCTGGGCATTTGCTGCACAGAATCAGTATGACAGTTAAAAGCCGCAAAGCTGAGACTAATAGGAAGGATGGTGAAAATTTATTGAGTGCTTTCTGTGTGCCAGACACCACACAGAATGCTGCCTGACGCACACTGTCACGTCATAACTACACAATCTTGATGTGTAGGTATTAATGTATTACCCATTTAATAGGGGCTGCGCAGACTTGATTTGAAAAGAGTAGAAATTTGCCAGTGGTAGAGAACGGAATAGATCTGGAAGGTGACTTGGGGAAGAGGAGAAATGTCAAGAGAAAGTGCGCTGGGGGGAAAATTGTCTCAGGAATTGAGCATCTTCACGGAAAATTATATTTTAAGAAGTTTTGCTACCCATTAGGGATAGAACCACCTTTGGAATTTTCTTGAAAGATCCTCGTAAACGTTTAAATTTGCTTTTTAATTATCGGTAGATACTTCAGTGGTGTTTCTTCTGGATGTCACCCTGGACAGAGATAGGCCTCACAAGGCTGGGGGGTGCTTCCTTGGAGTCCTCTCATTCTCATAAATCTGTCTACTCTTTGAAGCTTGGTTTTCCTCATCAGCAAAATGGGGATAAGAGAACCTAGCTCATTAGGTCTTTGTGAGGATTTAAGATAATGAATCTAAAGTATTTAACCCAGTGCCTGGCCCATATAGGTGCTCGGTACATAACACCAGTCATCATGGGCAGGCAAAGTCCCCCTTAAGAGCCTGGGCCACCGTGGGACACTAGGGCAGAGGACGGAGCTGGGGTTAGGGTTTCACACACTTGATTTGCATCTTGAGTGCCCTCTGGCTCTAGATACTTAACCTGCATTCCCTCAAAAAATCTTTGTTGAGCTCATGGCATTGGTGTTACAAGCACAGACCCTGGAGCCCAGCTGCCTGGCCTTGCTCCTTGGTTTGGTCACTCCTGCTATGCAAGTTATTAAACCTCTCTCTGTCTTAGTTTCCTCACCCAAGGCTGTTATATTTATAAAATACAGTGAATGGTATATGGTGCAGAGCAAAGGCTATGTAAATTCTTAACAAATAAATAAAAGTGTTGGGACCTAAGAAGATGGTGGTACTCTAAGAGTAAAAAAGAGCAGCAATATTCCCCACGTGGATGGAATTACAATCTTCAAAGTTATATTTTACAAAGACTGGATCAGACGTCAAAAATTTCCTCTGAAACGGAGTCATCATTATTTCACTGCATTTCCCATGGCCATTTTTTAATTCTTTTTTATTTAAGTATAGTTGATTTACAATATTGTGTTAATTTCTGCTGTGTGGCAAAGTGATTCAGTTATACATATTCTTTTCCATTCTGGTGTATCACAGGAGTTTGAATATAGTTCCCTGTGCTATACAGTAGGACCTTGTTTTTTCCCATGGCTATTTTTGAATAAACAGCCAGTGACACTGGCATAAAAGCTAGTCATGTAGTGACACAATGACAATAATAGCGTACTCAGTGGGGTCAAAATATGCTGCCCCCAAATATACCACTTTGGCATACGGATTATTTTGATCTAAAGCCCGTTGAGAATCAACAGGTGCAGAAAGAAGCCTTCTTGGAGCCTCCTCTCTCTAAGAGCAGGTCTGCCATAAATTCTCCTTCCTGGCGGGAGGGGGAGTCTTATGGCCATGAAGGGAATGGAAAGTTGGCACCAAGATGGGACTGCACAAACGAACCTTACTAAAATAACTCTTATCTTCCTCTAGTTTCCCCATATATTTACCTTTCCACGATTTAGCACCCTAGAAACTCAAAACCCTTTTTATTTCTTGTCACTTCCCCACAAACTTAACATCCTTCTGTTAAAATGGTATAGAAGTTTCAGGGTCTGAACACCTTTTTGAGGTTTTCATTTATTTCTGTGGTGCTCCCATCCCATATGTATATGAAATAAACCTTTTTTCCTGTTAATCTTTTTATCATTTCAATTTGCAGAGCCCCAGATGCTGAACCTAAGAGGGTGGAGGGAACAGTTATTTTTTCCTCTCCAACAGTATAGTTTATTGAACCTCTACTTTTGGCTATCATCTCTGTTATTTTGCCTTCTCAAGCATCCCATGAGAGAGACACTGATATTTCAATTATACAAGAGAGGGCCCCGGGGATCGGTGGGAGAGCCCCCTACTCGTGGTCATGTGCCTCTAAGTGGGAGAACTGGGGTTTGAACCATGGTCTCCCAGATACTAAAGTTTGTGTCCTTTTTTTTTTACCATGTTCTGCTCTGTTCTCCTGCCCTTCAAAATACCAGCCCAGAGTGCCACAAAAGGACCTGAGGTTGGAAACAAACAGAATTGATGATTATTTCAAAGCATTTTGGTGGGTCGAAGGGTAAGAAGTCCAGTCACACTCCCAGGAGAAGCGCCGAGAAGTGTCGTTGGGATCCATGATCCGTGAATCAGCCCAAGAGGCTTGTGAAATGAATTCACAGTCTGTCTGTGTCTGACTGGCAGTAGCCCTGGAGCTGGAAATGTGAGTGGTCAGAACAAAGCTGCTGGAGCCTTAATGAAACACTGTAGTACTTCCAATTAATGGGGCTCACCAATCAACAAAGACTAGTCTAGCCTGCCAAGAAAACCTACCTTTCTCACTGGACTTTGCAGCCGAAAGATGGCCAGTCAGATACAGAATAATGGTAATGTCAGCGTCAGGGTCAGAACTCACACTGAAGTCCATCTTGTTTGGACCAGCCACAGTCAGAGCAGCATGTTCTCAATACATTGTAACGGCGCACTTGAGACAGGAAGTCAAGAGTACAGCCATTTTGAAAAAGGACTGGGGGAAGACCTTGGGCCAAAGGGGCCTTGGAAGCAAAAGAACAAAGGCTCTGGGGTCCTGAGTCCCAGAGACAAAAACCAGGCTCACAGGAGTACAAGATTAACTTTATCTCTGTTACACTAAGGAGTATACCTAGTTGCCACAAGACAAGAAGCTCAACTATCAATTTTAACCTTATCTGTTCCGATGTTTTCTTGCAGAAAATTCTCATGCACCCCTTTTCCCTCACCAAAGCGCTCCCTATTCCCGACAGCCACCATGGAGCCACCCGGTGCTGACCAAAGAAGTTTGATGATTTCTGGAAATTAACCAGTGATGATGAGACAAACCCTCCCTATTGTTACAAAAGCAACTCGCCCCTTCTCAGGGAGCTGCCACTCTCTTCCACCTTCTCCCTTGTGCACAAGCTCTTTCAATAAAAGAGAGAGCTTTGCTTACCTAAGAGTCTTGTGGAAGTGACATTCATGTCTATGGTATTGCATCCAAGAATCTGGAGATAACACTTGCACTCAGCATCCTTCCTAGTGAGGACCAGCTCCCTCTCTGTGAGGAGGACCCAGAGGCCTAAGGCCGTACACCCCAGCAGTCGGCTCCACTGCCCCGGGGGAGACACTGAAAGGGGAGGTTCTGGCTTTTCAATAGTTCATTCAGAAAAAGAAGGAAAGAATCTATTATTTCTTGACTATCTGAGGTGCCAGGAATTTTACATATGATATCTACTGGTCCTGGAAGTAACCCCACTTAGGGGTTATCATCCTTATTTTATAGTTGGAGGAAAGCAAGGCCCAGACAAGCAACCGGCCCCTGGGAACGCAGCTCAAAGAGCCAGGAGTGGAATCCCAGTCTGTTTGCCGCCCAAATCCGTGATTGATTGGCCTCTGAGAAAGTATAGTTTCTGAGCTGTTGCCTTGCTGCCAGCCATTTTTCACAGCATTCTTTTCTTCTCATTCCAATTCTTTGGATTAAAGATCGTGTTTCCTTTATCACAGATGTGAGGACAAGCCATCCTCCCGGCTGAGGACTGCATTAAGATGCTAATCGATAGCTTAAGGGAAAAAATGGAAAGAAACAGACTGTGATCAAGGGGTGAGTTTTAGCTTAAGTGCAGCGTAAGGGATTGGGTGATAGAAACTCCTCTCCTATCATTCGGCAACCAGGAGCCCAGAGTTTGGGAATTAGAGCAGATGCATTTCTTATCTGGCTTCATGCTTTGGGGAGTAGAGGGGACCGAATCTCTACGGTATGTGACTTACCTGTCTCCCGAGCAGGATAAAGGACTTCAAAGAATTTAAGCAGCCTGAAAGATTAACAGCTAAGTCAGAGCTGTGGGGTTTATATGAGTTCTTAGTGAAAGATACAGAGGATGGAGGTGGGGAAAGGCTTGATAACTTTGCTTTAAGTCCTCTGGAAAAAAAAATGGAATAATAATCATACCAAGAAGCCAAAGCGGTGAAACCGGATCACCTCCATCAGAGAAAAATGCCTTTGCTGGGAACTGAATAGCATCCATGAACAGAATGACAAAGCACTGATTCAGCGTGGGATGGGAAACCTCTTCTGACAGTAATTACATGTATTGAAGGAGCAGAACAGGATCACAGGGTGATGATTTCCCCTTCCTGCTGTAAAGGTCTGTGAGCCAAGCATCACCTGTCCTGTGAGCCAGTGGAAGTCTTCTGAAGAACCGGCTAGGGGTTGCTCGTGAATTTTAGCAGGGTGGGCAAGCCTGGCCCCATTGCCTGTTCTTATAAAGCCGAAAATGGTTCTACATTTTTAAACAGTTGTAAAAAAGCAAAAGAAGAAGAGTATTTCATGATGTGTAAAAATGATATAAATTTGAATTTCATTATCCACATGGTGAAGATCTCTTTGGCTGTGATATGCTCCCTTCAGCTACCCACACCCCAAGCTTTACCTCATCCTTTTTATTCTCACCTCAGACCTCCCCGTCACCAGGAAGCCTTCTCTGATACCCTCCCATCCCATTAAGGGTAATATTTTTGTATTTGTCTTATTGTGCTCTATTGGGATGATCTCTTTGCTTGTCTGTCTCCCTCAGTAGGTTGTGTGTATGTGTGTACCTTCAGGGCAGGTACCCTTGTACCTCAAGCATCCTGCCTCCCCAGCACCTACAGTGGTTCAGGCCGGCTGGAACCCACGCAGGAGGTGGGGGACAGTGAGGATATTGTCGGAAAACGAGGCAGGGGCCAAACACTGTCTATGGGAATGGTCTAGGAGAGCCGTTTGTGTGCCAGACCTTTTCAGGGTGCTGGGGACTCAGCTCCAAATAAGCCAGTCGGGATCCCTGCCCTCCTGGCCTGTACATTTCAGTTTAGGGAGATCAGTTACCTCAAAGTTACTTTTCTCATCTAGGAAATGAAGATCGCAATAGTAGCCACCGCAGAAGGCTGTCAGAAGGATAGAATGGTCGTAAGGAAAGGGCTTACAGCACCTGGTTCAAGGTAGACATTTGAGAATCGTTACCCATTGTCTGCCTAGAAAGATTGCATTTCTGAACTTTCGGTCGATTCTTGTGAAATATACCTACTGTGCTAACAGTAACATTTCCGGATGAAGCAGCAGGAACAAAAGCCACAGCTCTGGTTCTGCTTCAGTGACTGGCTAGCTGTGTGGCCTTGGGCAAACTGCTTGACCTCTCCGAGGCTCATTTTCCTTGTACTTAAAAATGCAGGTACAAAAAGACAAATGCTGCAGGCTTCCACTTGTACGTGGTACCTAATAGTCAAAATCATAGAGACAGAAAGTAGAATGGTAGTTGCCAGGGATGGTGGGGGGGAGGAGAATGGGGAGTTACTCTTGAATGGATGGTGCAGAGTTTCAATTTTACAAGAAGGCAAGAGTTATGGAGATGGAAATTAGGGATAGTTGCACACTGTTACGAATTTATTCAACGCCATGGAACTGTATGCTTAAGATGGTCACTACGAGTTGTCCCTACTCAATGCCCCCAATTCCTCTCCTCTCCTCTCTCTCAAGGCCACGCCAGTCAGGCATCACGGCAGCACCCCACCCAAACTGCCTTTGTCAAGGTCTCCGTGACTCCCATGTGGCTAACTGCTCTGCTCACTCGACCTCTCAGTAGCACTCCGCACCTGCAATAGGTCACTCGCTCCATGAGATGAGGTCTGCGCTTGGCATCGCCAACGCCATACTCTTCTGATCGTCTTCTATTTCATCAACTGCTTTTGCTCGGCCTCTTTTGCTGGTTCCGCCTCGTCTCCTTGACCTCTTGAGGTTGCTGGGTATAGTCCTTTGGTGTCTCCTCTTTTTTCTCTATACTTGTTCACTTGGAGATCGCATCTTGTCTCATGGTTTTAAAGGTTATCTATAACTTGTCACATCTATAGATAGATAGATAGACAGACAGACAGATAGATAGGTGCCTTCAGCCCTAAATAATCTTAATTACACACTCAGCTCTCTACAGAACATTGCCACTAGATGCCTCATATGCATCTCAGATTTAACATTTAAAAAGCCAAATTCACATCCTTTTGCAGAAACTTGCCCCTTCCCTAATCTACTCCCATCTCAATTAATGATACGTTCATTCTTCCAGGTACTCAAATAAAATACTGCATAATCTTCCTGGATTCTTCTTCTTCCACATCTCACATTCAGTCTATCAGAAAATCCTGTCATTTCTGCTCTTTTTTTTTTTTTAATTGTCTGTGGCTGGGTTCTTTTTTTAAATTCTTTTTATTGGGATATAGTTGCTTTATAGTGTCATGTTAGTTTCTGCTCTGCAATGAAGTGAATCAGTACCATGTGTAAAGCAGATGGCTAGTGGGAACCCGCTGTATAGCTCAGGGAGCTCAGCTCGGTGCTCTGTGGTGACTTACATGGGTGGGGAGGGGCAGCAGGGGGGGAGATCCAAGAGGGAGGGGATATATGTATACATATAGCTGTCATTTCTACTCTTAAAAGGTATCTAGATTCTAAATATTAAGATTTCTCACCACCTCCATCACCCTGGTCCAAGCCACTCTTGGCTCTCACCTGGATTATTGCTAATGCAGTCGCGTCCCTGATTAATCTCCTTGCCTCTGCCTTTGCCTCATTCAGTGTATTCTCAATACAGCAGCTAGAGAACCCCTTTTTAGCATCCGTCAGATCTTCTCACCTCTCTCCTCAAAGCCCTGCATGACTTCCTGTCTGACTCAGAGTAAAAGCAAATGTCTTTATCATGACCCAGGAGGCTGTTCATGACCTGACCTCTGTTACTTCTCTAATTTCATTTCTGCTTCTCTCTGCTAACTCCACCGGCCTGGGGCTGACCCGCCCAGAACCAGAAGATAAATTGCTGGCAACGTTTTCATATTTGATGTGGAGGCAGGATACAAGGACAATTGGACTCTTCTCAGGGGAGACACCTTACACGTCTTCAATGTGGGGAAGCCACAGGCTCTCAGGTCACCTGGATGCCCGACATTGTTCATTGTTGCAAGCTTCATTGTTGGAAGCCGACATTGTTAGGAACAGTAACTGGCTCCCAGGAGGATCTGCAAGGTTATGAATGGGCTTTTGCTCCATTTGTGCAGATGGAAAGGGATTTTCTCAGGGATATAATTTTTAGGCTCTTTTTCTGTCTGGCATGCAGTCGTCTGAGACCGGAGGTGGGTATGTTTTACTGGGGGAGGGACACGTTTGCTGAGTTGATGCTCATCTCACCTGTCAGCCACGGGTCTTCACAATGACAAATGTGGACCTGATCTTCTAGCAGACCCTCTACCCTGCTTCCTAGTGGTTACAGGCACTGTTTTAATAATGAACAAGTTCATGGGCACCACGGCCAGCTTGTCCAGTGTTGGCCAGCTTTGTCCTTTGACTTACAGAGTGATTTGCGGCAACCTGGCTGGGTTTTTGCTTCCCTGTGTGTATGTAGGGTTTTCAAGTGGGGCTTATGTACCAGATGCTCATGTTGCTATGCTGTTTTCCCTCTGCCCAGCTGCGAGCTCACCTGTGGTCACAGTACACAGGTCACAGCAGGCAGACAGCTCCTCTGGCTACGTCTCTCTGCTTCTCTGCCTTAGAGCTTTTGCACCTGGGAGCTTGCTCAGCTGTAGCGCAGGAAAACTGACAGAGGAGGGAATTTATATCCCAGGGGCAACTCTCAACCAGGGAAGAACCGGGCTCCGTGGATGAATACCCCAGATACCTGTCCCAAGGTGGAATGATTCTCTGGTGTATTTCACATGCGTTCTCAGGGGGTTCCTGGTGGAATTGAGCCCAGTTACCCCCAAGGATTAGCTCATTCTTTACTGGCTTTTCTCCCTCCCTGTTCCAGTCTCTGCACTCTTTCTCAGCTGTGTTTTCTGGGATCACTTTCCAAATATACTACCTGCATCCAACATTCTGTCTCTATTCTTGCGGAAACCCAAATTAAGGCAGCCAGGCGTGTGGGTACAGGATGGAGTCAGAAGCTGTCATTCACTGAGCATGTGCTGAATGCCAGATCCCTGGCTAGGATAATGACCCTTCAAGGCACACATTGTTCTCCCCACTTTACAGATGATAAACCAAGACAGAGAAAGGTTAAGTAACTCTCCCGAGGTTCCCTGCTCCAACTCCCTCTTTCTCATGAGAAAACATCCCTTCCTGCTGTACTGACAACAGAGAGAGGCCATCTGATGTGAGCTTTACTAATTTCCTCTCTGTTGACTTACATTCACTCTGAGTCACCCACGTGGTCTTCCCCCCAACATGGTCTAGGAGGGGAAACTTCTCCAAAGAAAGTGGCATGAGTCTTGGGGGTAGATGGTCCTGGGCCCTACTTGTGACTGTTCACTTAGGAATGTCTGTCCTTGGGCAGGTCTTTTATGTTTCTGGGTCTGAATTTTCTCACCTATAAAAATGGAGTAATAATGTCTTAAAACTGTAACGATTAGATAATGTTTTACTAAAGTCTGTACATCTACAACCTGTATAGTGGCTGTTTCTAAGGAGGTGTGCAATCCACATCATGCACTTTGTAGCTATGAAAACATTGAATTATGTTTTCTTTCTTGTGTCTTTATTCTCTGCGTCTCAACCACTTCTTACAAACATACCCAAATCCCGTCCTATTCCTCCTGCCCGCAACTAATAATGAACTGTCTTTCCTTGTCGCTCTGTGTTGTTAATGAAGCAAAGAACATTTTGCCACACAATCATTGAAATGTCTATTTATTAATAAGTGGTGCGGTATTTATTTGTTTTAAGATAGAACATAAAAAATCAGGTAAGAATTGTTTGCATAATATATATGGAAATCAACTTATTAAAGTTGTTCAAATATTGGACAGAGCCAGAATATAAATTACACATACAGTTTAAAAATTACAGGAAATCATATTATAAAGAGCACGAAAGGCCACTTGTGGAAGAGTTGTGTTCCCATGTAAGCCAGAACGTGAAGAGAGCCTACTGTAGCGTGGAGGCAAATTCAGGGGGCAAGGCACCAGAATTCTATGCCGTTAAAGGGGGTTAAAGAAAATACAATCCAAAATCAGATACAACGGATTCATGTCACTGGAAGCCTCAGTTTGCTCTTCAGATTGGTGTTTTCCATCACTGCTACATCACAAAGAGAAAAAAGAAAAAGAATAGCCATACCCCATTGGAAGCAATGTGGAAGGCATCTTCCTCATTAAAACAGGGAATGATTGACAAATCTGATGAAGTTGGTGCATCTTTCTAAGGGGATTTTCAAGATGGGGCAGGGCCCACCTCACATCTCCAATAGCAAAGCCTCTGACACTTGACAACAAGATGGCTGCCAGTCTTGGAACTTGGCTTCCCACCTGGACTCTGAACTCTCACAGGAACTTCGGAGGGGGGAGCTGCGCTCCCTTCTCTTGGAAGAGGATTCAGAGGGAAAAGAAGAGCCCAATTATCAGATCAGGTTGGCTTCCACTGGGAACCTTGATCTTTTCATATCGAGAAAGAGAAACACAACTGTTCTGAGCCTTTGGCCTCCCAGAGAATGTTTTTGAAGACTCACCTGTTTCTGCAGGATCTCTAAGCTCTGAAATAAAGGGACAGTCTAGAGACAAAAGACTAGTCAGGAGGGACATTTGAACTTGTTTGGTTAAAACAATGAAAGGAAATCCTTGGGGGCAAAGAACAAGGGGCACTTGTGGGATAATCTGTAGCCACACCAAACTCCCAGAGCTGATGGATTCCAACATGAACCAGATGGACAATCTATGTGGCGTTATTCTCTGCCACCGACAGCTGGATCGTGAAACCACGCAAAGGAGCAGACAGGACCCGCCGAATAGCAAGGGGAACAGTCAATGCAAGAATCACTCTTCTCTCCAGGGAACCAACAGGGCTGTAATCATTTTACTTAAAGGTGATGGGGTGTGGGAGGGCAAGGCTTTGTGGAAGCCTGCAAGGCATGATTTGGGAGCATTTCTATTGACCTGGGAGACTTGGGGTGGGGAGGAAGAATGGGCTTTGGAGGTACATGGGTTTTGGTTAACGGCTTCTCCCTCTCAGCTTCAGCTTTCTATAAGATGGAAACAGTAATACCTCCTCAGTGGGGTTGTGATGAGGATTGCATGAAGTCGAGAGAGAGAACTATGACGTCACATGCTGCCCATAAAGAGAGCTTAGGGTGAATTCTCCTCCCCTTCCCTGAACTCAGTCTTGGGGACAGAGGAAGAGAATAAAACACTGAAGCGAAACGCACTCTCATTTTGAGTTACTCTCAGGCAACAAATTGTAGAGTCCATCTGACAAGTCTAAGAGGAATTACAAATATATTCCTAACCCCTGGGCAAGGCTTTTGACCGCTTAATTGTAAGTCACACTCAGGTTATTCTTACGTAGAACCCATTTTTGACTTATTTCCCTCTGAAACTTATTTTAACCTTAGAACGGTGCTATGTGAAGGCTGACAGAATGACAGTCATTAAAGTCAGTGGGTCACCTATTGCCATCCAAGAACTTGACCACCTTTCTATCTCTTAGGAGCTCCTGACTCAGGAGAACTGAACATCCTGCTACTAGCTTTAACAAGGGGAGCCCTGCCAAATTCTGGAAAGTCTATCCCAAGCACAATATAAGTGGAAACCAACTATGGAAATCCTCATTTGAGCCAATGGAGGCCTGTTGACTTCCTAAAATAATTTTCTAGGAACATAAGTTATCTTCAGTTGAATCCTGTTTGCTTCTTTGTAGCTTTTGGTGAAGACTAGAATACCTGGCTGTGATATGACCAAGACAGACGTTCTCTGGGACAAAGCAGGAGGAGCCAGGCCGTGCCCAGGTGGGACCCAGAGATCCCAGGGCAAAGGGACAACTTCAGTAGACCTGCTGACTTGGGGTCATATACTTCCCCAAAGAAATCACATCCCATTTCCTAAAATCAAGCCCATACATTTTTTTCAAGGAGAAATCCTGGTAAATTGGCTTATAGGTAAGGATATAACCTGAGGCATCACTCTGGAGCTGAATGAGTCCAAGTGATGGACCAAATTGCTGAACCAGTCTAAGCTTGGGGGAGAGGTCAGGGGAGCGGAGGGGAGGAGTGCCCTACATTCCTTTTCTCAACCACACACAGCAGCAGTGGTATGTCTACAGCTTTGGAACACAGCAGGATTTTGGAAGAAAGAGCGATGTCATCTTTCAAGGCATGGGATCATCAATCATGTTCCAGAGATGGGAAGATGTCCCGACACATGTGTCTGGTATCGCAGTTTCTCCAGTGGACCAGGAAGTTCTCTCTCATCTCCTGGGCTCAACAGAAATACTTTATTCTCACTGGGTATTTTACTTTTAGTTTTTGATCTCCAACATCTGGTCCAGGAGTTAGGAGACCTAACTAGTCTAGATTCTGCTGAGTTCTAGATTCTGCTACACAGTCACTCATTTAATCACTGATCGACTAAGTGTGACTCCCTTTGCTCTGAGCCTCTGCTTCCTGATATAAAAAGAGAGGCGGTCTGGGTAATTAAGGTCTCTTCTTGCTCTGAGCATCTAAGAATCTATGAAATTATACCTCCCTGTGTCTATGATAATAAAGCAGAACACTAGTCACAGTTTCCTGCAGGGATGCCAGAGTTGAGGCTGTTCAAAGCTGGGAACCAATCCCCCTGAGGAGGGTTTCAGCAAACTTAAACTCTTTCTTGGAAGTTCTCCACTCATTGCTAGCATTTGTCTGACAGACATCATGGCACGGTTGAATTTCCTCATTGAAACCACTCATTTCTATATATTTAATTATTCCTTCTATTTGGCTTTACCTCCTACACATCATCCTTCGAGACAACGGGGCAGTATCTGGTACAGTGTGTCCCATGGAACTGCCACAGCCCAACCACTGGGACCCAACAGTCTTGCTCTCCTCATTCCGACATTCCTGCTCTTCCTTATTTTGATGGAAAAAGTAAGCATTTCTATTTCTAGAGATGTCCTTATTTAAATAGCAATTGTGAAAGTGCCTGATTTTGTCGTGTAAAAATTGGGATTGTATCTTCACCACTCTTTTTCTGAAAAAGATTTTCTAGTGTAAATTTAGAGTTCATGAGTAATACCAAGACTCAGGCAATGGCGTCCATACATGCTGTAACAAAAGAACACGAATAACAGTACCCCGGATATGGCAGTCATTGTAGTAGGGGCTTTATCTATATGGATTGTGTCTTTGAAAATCAAAACACGTCAGAAAAGCCAAAGACGTTTGAATATAAGTCAAATTTTCATCCAGGGCATCTCTATATCCTTCCAAGCTCTTTGGTATTTTTCATTACTGGTTTCCTAAAGCACTAAAGCTATGCAGGTAGGCTGGTTCCTAACATGTTCTGACCTGGGCATCGTGATACCCGCTGCCTGATTTAGGGGACTGTTGGCTCAGTTTTAAATAGTGTAATATCAGTAACACAAGAACTTTGGGTTGATTTGAATACAAAGAAAGGACTTACAGTCTGTTTAAAAGTTCATCCTGAAACAAGCAAGCCTTCAAAGACAAGTGAGGACATGGGCAGATTCCTCAGGATGCCCAGGGTTCAGAAAGCAAAGATAATCCTTGGGGTTCTAGGTGCCCTGGATATGTATTCAAGGAAAACGAAGAGTAGCTATGGGGCATCTTCTGGAGGAAGCCTGGGGTGCACTTTCCAAAGTGCTGTTGGCTTCTTAGGACGCTGGACACATTTATTCTCTTGCCCCAGGAGAATCTGATGTGCAGGTTTCCGGAAGCAGAGTGACACTTTTCTCTTCAAATAGATGCTGTATATTGGTTTACTATAAGCTTCTCTTGGTCAACACAATGAAATGGAAGTAGCTCAGCTCCTTGCCTGGTCTCGATCATGGTAGGGATTTGGAGAGGAAGAAAAAGCTGATTTCTCCAAGAACCTTCTCAGATACTCCAGAAACTCCTTCTTCCACAGCTTGTCTGGAGCTATAATGTCTAAGGCATTGAACGCAAACTCAAAGTCCCCATACAATCCAATCAGCCTTCCCTGAGCTGATGGGGTCATTACGATTTTGATGCAGAAGTTTTGCTTTCACTTTCTTCCATGTTCAGTCTCTCACTGATTCCAACCTAGGAAGCATTCCTGTCTGTATAGTTGTCTGCAGGGATGAAATCAGGTTCTTCCCACTTCTGGTAGACATAATGTAAAGGGACCTTTAATAATTCCAGGCCACCAGATTCCTAGCTTTTTGATAGCAGTCTGTATTTTTCTTATCTCTGAATTTCTGGTGCATTGTGCAGTGCCTAGAAGACAGTGGTGCTTAATAAATCTTGTAAATGAATAACCAAAGGAACATTTTTATCGCGGTCATTAGAGTGGTATGGAATTATGACAATGATCTTGGCCAGTTTTGAGTAGCTCCTGTTACGTTAACATTTTCTATAAGTAATTATTCTTTCAACTTACAGTGTCTAGGAACCGTGTTGCACAAAGTGGGCATTAAACGCGTACTGTTGATTAATGAGCGCATTTGATGTACAGTATATACCTTGGGGTTTTCTGGCTATGTTTTCATGACAACTAGAGCTTTATAATATCAACGCCATGTCTAATAAGTCTAATCTCTCAGTTTCCAGAACAAACACAGTTAGTGAATAGAACTTTCTCAATTTGATTTTTTTTCGTCTCACAAAAAAAAAAACAAAAAAACTTTCAGTATTTGCTTGTGTGCTAGTCTCTGATAGTCAAAACTCAAAATTGATCTCAAGTATTTTCTTCTCAGCCCAATAGGATCACCCTTCACCTAACATTTGGAAAGTGTATCTATCTCATTAATGTTGATCCTGCTAAAAGACGACCTCTTCAATTTTGCACATATCATGTTGTGACACAGAGACTGAATACATATATCATAGTTTCCCTTGAGAAAATCATCCTTCATTTGCCATTATTTCATGGAGTTCTGCTGAAACTACTGCAATTTCCTGGGCAAGCTTCAGAACCACTGGTTTATCTGAAGTAGAATAATCTTGGGCTGTGTTATTTGCCAATTCTGTTGGATTATTTCATCATGCTGTTTTTTTTTTTTTGACAAAAAGAGGTTTGTGGAAGCACACACTGTTTCTCCTAATAACTTATGTTTAATCCCAGACTCTGAATTTCTACTTCATCAATGCCAGCCATGTTGATGATGTCGTCTGTGGGCAGGCAACTTGAGTAGGCTTGGTTTGCATTTCTGGAATGTGTTTTTTTTTTAAAGGAATATCAAAGAATATTCTAGATGATTTTTCTTTCTTTTTTGTTTTCTTAGATGGGAAGGAACAGCTCTTAAGATTCTTATCATTTATTCATTCATGAAGACGTAATTTGCCTTTGTCTACACTGATAAAGACAACATACTGCATTGGAGTTATGGAATCGACACAAACCCAATCCCTGCCCATCAGTTACTAAAAGAACCTAAGGTAATCCTCTTAACTTTGGAGCCATGGTAACTATTTTTAACCTGAGGATGAGAAAGTCTCACTCTTCCAGCTGGGAACTCCATTGAGTTCTTGGAAAATGCCTCTATTTGTAAGATACTGAGGCCAGTAGGTTCTGCAAGAATATTAATAAGTTAGAAAAATAATTGGTATGTTAGATGGCTCAATCATTTTTGACAAAAGATTCCAGGAAGGTCAGAATCAAGAACCGAACTCTAAGGAAGGGGCATAAGGTTTCTTAGGTCATCAACTCCAGTGGCACTTGCAGCCATACTGAAGGGGGTCAGGAGGCTCACATGCCCTTTGCCCTTCGGAAAGCCAGAAAGTCAAACGGCAAACCATGGGGGAGGGGGTTTCACGTCTGATGTATGTGCGCACCCTTGTGTATTTCCTACCTCGGACTTCAAAGCCAACACCCATCCATTCGTGGGACTCTCCAAGTAAAACTCCTTTTTTACCCCTCACAAAGCCAAGGAGTTCGGGCTTTGGTTTTAAGTCCCTAAAGTCAGGGGCTGACCCTTCATTATTACTGTACTCTGAGCCTTATACATGGTACCTGTTGACACATAGGTTGAAAGAAACCAATCTCTGAGGAAGGAGCTCCTCTCTCCAATATAGTGCAAGATCCCTGCATTAGGTAACGATGAAACCATCCACCATCATGTCTGCCACAGCCATTATGGCTCTTGACAAGACTGCGAGGGAAAGAACGTCGGTGGGACGTAGACACTCGCTTAGGCCATTTCAAACATCCTGTCATCAAGGTAACCATCCACAATGTGTGCTTAGACGTATGAAAAGAGTGAGACAATAACACTGCAGTGTAGTCATTTAGCTGATTACCTCAAGCCTAACGGAAACCTTTTCCATCAGTGTGTTTCAGAGAATAGCAACATCTCCTAGCAGGATGGCTTCTGCTTCATATTAATGCTTATATAGTAGGACAGTGAGCTCAGCTAGTCTTAGGGCTATGTGTGGTTTAAAAAATCTAGAGGAGGGGGAGTCCCTGGTGGCGCAGTGGTTGAGAGTCCGCCTGCCGATGCAGGGGACGTGGGTTCGTGCCCCGGTCTGGGAAGATCGCACATGCCGCGGAGCGGCTGGGCCCGTGAGCCACGGCCGCTGAGCCTGCGCGTCCGGAGCCTGTGCTCCGTAACGGGAGAGGCCACAGCGGAGACAGGCCCACGTACCGCAAAAAAAAAAAAAAAAAAAAAAAAATCTAGAGGAGGAAAAATGGATGGTTGTGGAAATTTTGTCTAGTTGCGTATTAATGAATGTTGTAGCTCACTTGTATTACTACTTTTTTCTGGGTCCAAAATGCAAAGCATCCGACAAACATGTTTTGCAATAAAAGCAGACATCCTCCTCCCGCTGGGTAAACAGTGTCACGAATGCTTTCCACACAACAGAGTACAGGCACCTCGGTCCTGCTGTGTAAACTGCAGAGTGGCATGGCAGGAGGGACCAGGGCCTGGAGTGAGTCAGCTGACCGGGCTTTGAGTCTCAGGTCTCCGGGGAACACTGGAGTGGCCCTGGACATATGTCTTTACCCGGGCCTAAGCTTTCTCATTTTTACAAGGAAGGATGTGGACTGGATAATTCTGTGCGCCCTCTTGACTCTAGTTCCTATGTGAGGTGGACATTTTATACAGTATCTCGGGGAAGAATGTGAATTGGAACCTCATTTTGAAGGCACTGAGCTCCTGCCCCGAGGGGCACCCCGCTGCTGATAAAGTCTGTTATCTTTGGCTACGTAATTTGGGAACTGTCTTAACGTGCGTGTGTGTGTGTGTGTGTGTGTGTGTGTGTGTGTGTGTGTTTTCTCCCTGCCTACTGCCTAGTCACAACTCATCCGACACGTTCCACCCGCCACCACCCTTCATAGATGAGGAAACCGGGGCGTGATGGTTGACGATGACAGACTTAGTGAGGTCCCTTTGAGAGCTTCTGGAAGGTTTTCCCAGGCTTTCCTTAGTAAAATAATGTTTTAAATTCTTGGTTTTGAAGATGTGATGACTATCTCGTTCCTGCCCTCACGTTTTTAGCTCAGGAGGCAACGTCACTGGTACGCAATGTATTTTTGTTGAGAGAATTATTTGCTTGCTTTAGAAAACGGTTAATCGTTGGGACTGTTTTACACAAAGGGGCAGTGACGCTAGAAACAACGTAAACGACTTTCTCTGCTCACCCAACCAAAACCCAAACCAGACGACCACACAGACACATAGCACGGCTCCTCAGTCATTTCTCCCTGTACTGGTCCAGTCATGATTCAAAGTAAGAAGAGCGGATAAATGTGTATCCTAAAGAGGTTAGCGGTACCATTTATATAGTGTAAAGTCATGCAAACCATGCTTGAAAGGAAGCGGCTTCACTGTGGTCACCTGGAGAAGAAAAAGGCCACGAGAAGCCCCAGCCCAGGTGGGGCTACCACGCACATGCAGGCGTTTGATGCAGCCACTGGGGATCTCACAGGTACATGGCGGGTGTGAGAGCAAGTGAGCTATACAAAGTCTGTCTACATTACAAGGAGGAGCCAGCCCACAACCCCTTTTAAGTGGGCTTGTTGGAAGGGGTCCATATCGAATCAGAAATACCATCCCCCGTGGATGACAAAGGCATGGAGCCACTGGGCGTGAAGGGGTCTGTGTCCGTGTCTGTCTCACCCTCGGCGAGGTACCGTTTCTCCCTCATCCAGCTTGACCCCCCGCTCGGGCCAAACACAAAATCGTCTCTGTCTTGGGAGATGCTGAAGCCACTTGGAGAGCGTTCCAGCTCCTCGTGGTTGATGGACATCAGGGACAGGGGTGTGTCACTGTCCCGGGTGATGCTGCGTCTCTGCTGGGGGGAGACCCGGTCCGAGCAGGGACTGTGCAGTTCAGCCTGGGAGTGGTAGCTCCCTCGGGAGTCGAGAAGAGTCAAGATAGGCAGGACGGTGGGCCTTTCCGCATAGGTGGTCGCCGAGGAGGAAAGGGTGGCGTGAACCTTTCCAGAACTGGGTGCCCCTCGGGACAGGTTCACGGGGTCGTGGGCAAAAACCCCGTAGGGGCCGGCCTTGTCAATGGGCACCTGGTGGACGCTGTAGGGAGCGCTGGGGGCGCCGGTCTCAGAGTCGTTACACATGATGGTTTTCAAATCCGCTTCCCTGCGGTCCTCTCTCTTCTCCACCTCAGCTGGCGAAGAGGTCCCCTGGGTCGGGCGGAAGTCGGTGACGTGCACCTGCAGCCGCTCCAGGTGCTGCATATGCATATCCACCAGGAAGTCCAGTTTCTTCCCCATGTCGCGAACCTGGAAAATACAAGGAACCGTGAATCGCTGCTTTTTCCGGACCTGCGGGTAGTTTTACTGGTCGGGAGGAAAAACTATAGCGTTTACTTTTCAGAAAGGAAGAGGGTTCTTGCAAGTCGTAATCATCATAACAGCTAATTATTTTGTGCCTCTTAATTTTGAGCCTTGCACATGGATTAGTGCTAATCTAAAAAAAAAAAAAAAAACACAGGGCAAGGACTTTCCAGAAAGCCGGAAGCAGAGAGATGGGTGGAGGACAAGTTTTACCCGAGGAGGAGGTGGCCTTGCTGCTGCGTTTGGGTCTAGGAGCGGGAGATCTTGATTTGCAAACATCCCCTTACAGAAGCATCTAGACTGTTTGTGTACATTTCCCCTACCTGGTGATGTAAGCCCCAAAGATACAAGGGCAGTGGTTAGCAAGAATTGAGCTTCTCAGAACTGGAGACCCTGCCTAGGGGTCTTGGAGGCCAGGGGAAGATACACTGAGATAAGCTGCATCTATCTGTTCCTACCCACACAATTGAGAACGTATCAAAATCTTTGAGTGCACAGACACAAGTGTGCATTCATGTGTGCATGGCATGTTCTTTCCCTGACAGTTCATAACTCACCAGGAAGCACTGCAGGCAGGTCTACCATCCTCTCTTACAGATGAAGACACACAGCGTAGAACTAGGTCATGGCTGAGTTGGTACCCAAGCCTTAACAATAACTAATACTTCTCTAGCAGTTAGTATGCACTTTAAAGATATTAACTTATTTAATTTTCGTAACAGCCCTATGAGGTGGATGCTATTATTCTATTTTCCAGGTGAGGAAATAGAGGCACAGAGAGATGAAGTAACTCATCAAACATCACAGAGCAGGTAAGTGGAAGAGCTGAGATGAGAAATTAAAAATTTAAAATGGAAAAAGGATATTCCTGATATCCCAAAAAAGAATAATCATTCGAATTCTCTCTTGCTTCTTCTGCACAGATCCAATTTGAGGTTCTGAATAAAATAAAAGGGTTAATAGGAATCCTAAGGGAAACTGACAGTGCTATTTATCTAGTGTAAAGCTGGGCAAACGATCCTGAAATACAAGCTGCTTTACTGCAGAGAGGAGAGGTGGGCTACCTAGGGTGCTGTCACTGAATAGGTTTCTTTCTGCCCTGAATGAACCCCACCCACAGCCTGCCCTCCTCCAGGCCCCTTCACACCGGCCACACAATGACCCAAACTTTCAGGGAAGGAAGAGAATTACGAATAAACGTGGAGAAGGTCACCAACATTCCTTCAACACCATGAAGTTCATGGTAACAGGAGCCGCCATTTGTTGAGTGTTTACTGTGTGCCAGCTACTACTGTAGATAATTTACAGGTATCAGTTGATTTAGTCCTCATGGCAACCTTATGAGGTATTAAAATCCCTGTTCTACATACGAGGAAACTAAGACTCAGAACAGTTCATTCACTTGCATGTGACCACCCAACCAGTAAAGTGCTGAATCGGCGATTTCATTTCCAGATCCTTTTATGAATGGTAGATTCTCAAGTATGTCATCTCCCTATGAAAAAAATGACATTTGAAAGTAAATTTCACATACTTGGTTTTTGGTGAGAGAAAGGAAGGACCTACCTGCCTTTCGACTTTCACAAACTTCCCCATCATGCTCTGGTCTTCAGTTTCGGATGTGGATGGTCTGGCCACATACGGTTCATTCCTAGGAAAGAGCCCATATTGCTGTAAGATTGTGATAGCTACTTTGGCCTTGCAAGGTCATTTCAGCTAGGTGGGCTGTGGCCCCTGGAACTATCCTTCTCGTGTTCAGGCTGACGTGGTCTGGAAGAGGCCACGCAACTCTGGAGGCAGATGGGCATCAGGAAAGGCCAGCATTTTCCTGTCTTCAACAGGGACATCTCATGCTTACCGTGTTTACTGCAGGAAAGTGTGAAGTTTAACCAGTGGACCGCCAGGGAAGTCCTGAAGCTGAATATTAAGCTGCTCTTAGGAAGCTTTGTGTCAAGGTTAGTAACTGTGCCCAGAGTGTTTGATTCCTTTAAATTATGTTCCTTGGCCTTTCCGTCTCACGACTGGTTGAGGATGGAGTGGGGGAGGAGTTGTCTCATCTCTGAAATTCTACACAGTGGGGACCAATATTCCAATATTTCATCTGTTTCATTTAGTTAAGACTGGGAAACAGATGTGAAATCTGGAAAATGATGCAAAAGATGCTGTTCGTAGGTAACAGGATGGAGACGTGTGCTGCATTTGCTCCTTGGCCAGGCACAGTTCACATCTGCCTAAATTCCAGTTAGTTTCAGTATTGCTCTATGTAGAAGAGACCTTTCAGGGCACCTAGCTATTGCTTGAAACCATTCATGTCTGGCACTTTCTAGGCAGTTGGTTTTTCTCTCTAGGCTACTGACTCCTGCTAAGACCCTGGCCTGTCTTGGGCTGAGCAATCTTGAATTAAAGCAGATGTCAAACACTGGTGGCCTGTGTGCTGAATCCAAGCCCACCAGTGTTCTCCTCGGCTTGCACAGGGTTCTAAACATTTAAGCCGTCTCAGAGATGGGGAATTGTACATCACATCTGGATATGCAGCTTTTCTTGAGAAATCAGACTCTCTGGAAACAGAGGATCTTCACTGGTATAATTAGCAACAGCAGAACAAAGTAACAGTTACCTCCTCGGGATGGGGCACGTTCACCCCTTGCTATTCTATCCCCAGGATTGAGCCCAAAGATTAGATGCTGTATATTATCCTCCTTATGTTCTCCCTTCTTTAATAATAAGGAGCCTTATTATGATAAGGTGCATAACATTTCTTATGCCTACCTCCCTTCACTCATGTTACCTGCCTTGAAGACATTCGGGAATAAAGAAGTATACACTTCTTTTACAGTGGACTTTCTAAAGCAGGCATCCCCAGCGCCCGGGCCACGGACCGCTACTGTTAGGAACCGGGCCGCACAGCAGGAGGTGAGCGGTGGGCAAGCAAGCGAAGCTTCACCTGTATTTACAGCCGCTCCCCGTCGCTGGCATTACCGCGTGAGCTCCGTCTCCTGTCAGTCTCGCGGTGAGCTGTATAATTACTTCATTATACATTACAACGTAATAATAGAAACAAAGTGCACGGTAAAGGTAACGTGTTTGAATCGTCCCGAAAGCATCCCCCCGCTCAACCCCCAGTCCGTGGAAAAGTTGTCTTCCATGAAACCGGTCCCTGGTGCCAAAAAGGTTGGGGACCGCTGTTCTAAAGGACGGCTCCTTGTTCATGAGGACCTAACAAAGGACAATTCTCAAACCTTTTTTGAGGGACAGCGGAGCTGCTCTGTTGAAGGACACAGCTCTACCTGTTACAATGTTGTCAGGGACCTGACATCTGATGTCCTTCTTGGGCTCTGTGGGTGATGATGCAGGAAAAGCCAAGATAGCTGACCAGGAGTGCCTTGGGCTCTGCCAACATGACATATTCTTTCGGTTCCAATAAAGCTCATAAGTCTCCTCTTATTTTATAACTAGGAACCCATTAGTTTCATTTTCAATAGCCATAAAAAGCAGTGTCACCTACAGGGTCTGGGTGGAGGGGCTGCAAGTCTTTTGTACAGAAACCTCTCAAATGGCCACAGGCCGGAATAGGCTTCAAACTCTTTCTCTTCATCTGGTTTAGGGGAATGGCAACCTCACCCCACCGTGAAGGAACCCAGCTGAGATTTGGGGAATGCTCTGTGGGCTTTGGCACCACACAGCCTGTCAGCCCATGACCACAGGCCCCACCTGGGAGATTGCTGGGATGGGTAGGTGAATGCTTTCTGAGACTTCTTATGTTTTGGAGTAGACGGAGGTCCAGGGGTGAAAATCATATCTATTCTGAAAGAGAGCACACAAAGAGAGGGGATTAAATTTAAAACAGCTTTACATGAAAAGAGAAGAAAGCAATTCATTCTCTTCCTTCTGTAGTCAGCTGTGGGTTTGGAATATAAAGGAGAAGAGAAACAAGAGAGAGGAAGGGGGAAAGGGAAAGGAAGAGGTGACAGAGAGAGAGAGAGAGACAGAGACAGAGACAGAGACAGAGGGACAGAAAGAGAGTAAGAATTTATAATCTCAAAGTATCATTATCTTTTTTCGGTCCAGGGGTACCGGGAGCATCTCTCTATCCCAGGGGAGAGAGGCAGCCAAACCACTGAGACAGGGTGACAGTTGTGTCTTGTTATTTCTTACAGGAAATGTCATGTGTGCTACAGCCTACGTGGTCTTCCGGCTCATTTATTCCACCCAAAACATCTAGTTAGGGAGTTTTTCTTCCTAAACCCTAGCCTCTGTTTTCAGCTGTGCTCTCTTTTCTCTGCTGCTTTGCAGGCCTCTCCGACCATTAGAGGGATGATCCAACACTGGCTCCCACGCCTTGCTTCCATTTCTGCTCAAGCCACTAGCTCCCTATCTGCGCCACCCTGAGCACAACAGGAGACAAACGCCCCCGCCCACCCCCTCCCCTCATCAAGTTGCAGGGCTAGGGCAGGGGCAGGGTGTGGGAACAGCCTTGAAGGCTTATCACAGGCCTAGGACCACTAAGACCATGCACCCAGAAGAAGCCATGCCTTACTCTCTCTGCAAACCCAACCGCTCCTCCAGTGACCCCACCATGTACTAAATCACCCTTCCTTTCTCTCTGGCCTCCTGCAGTATCAGCATGGCTGGGGGTATGTGATTAGCCCACTTCGGCAGTCAACCTCCCGCTAAGACTCAGAAATTCATGTGCCTGCTAAATACCAAACATGATGACTGTGCAAAGGTCCACTCGATGCACATTAAGATGGGCTGATATTTCTGGAGGCCGGTATGTCCTAGACATCGTGTTCCCTCCTTCCATCTCTCAGAGAGACATACTGCATAAATAACAGCATGTTAGGCTCAGAACTTGTTCACGCATCCTTTTGCTCGGCAGGTATTGAGCGCCGATCGTGTGCCCGCCACTGTGCTGGGCCGTCACAGTTGGTATTCCATTTATGGATAAAGGCAGGTCACAAATAAGCATTCTTCCAACCCAGCAGCATCATTAATGGTCAGCTCATTCAACATGATGGTCCTATGAACTCTGCAGGACAACCCAATGGTGAAATATTTCAGATGAGAAAACTGAGGTCCAGAGAGGACCTGACTCATGTCAATTTGAAATCTCACACAGGTCTGAGAATGAGCCTCAGGGCTTTGGCTTCCTGATGTCAGTTCTATGACTTGACATCAAAGTGTCCTTTAGTTGTTTTAAATGATTTTCTTTTTAAAAGGATATTTTTACAATTCATTGAAGATTTGATACATTTAAAAAGTAGAAAAAAAATCACACATGGACTCATCACATCAGTAGAGCTACGGTAACCCCTTGGGGGAAGTCTTATTTCTTTTCTTTTGGCTCCTGTAAGGGAGAGTGTGTATGTGTTGTGTATATTTCTGAATAAACGTTACGTGTGTACACTTTTGTAATCATAGTATATAAATAACATAGTTAATATCATCACAAGATCTAGGTAGACTATATATAAATATAATCATATGTATGTCCATGTAAGTATCTAAGTGTACTATAAGTAATCATATTATGTATATATATATTCACTAATCACATAAATTTTTATGTCACTATATACATTTTTAACATGTCATTTGATGGCTGCGTAACTTTTTAATGAGAGCAGGTACCATTATTTTCTTAATCACTATTTATAGAATTGAGGCAGTGTGGTATGTTACAGGGAATGGGAGTTTTGTAACCAGTTGGATCTGGTTTGACTTCCAGCTCTGCCACCTACTAGCTGGGTAGTTTTGGGCAAATCCATTGTCCTATGAGCTTCAGTTTCATCACTGGTAAAATGACAGCTATAATGCAATAATTAGGGGGTTATAAGGGATTGGAGACATAAATGTAGAGCACCAGGTGCTTAACAAAAATGGAGGCAATTACTGGGAATTGGGAATCAATGCTGTTTCCATATTTTCACTAGTATAAATAACACTTGATGAACTTTTAATTGGGTGAAAATTTATATTCAGAATTAGTCAACTGGACTCATTTTAGGTAATCCCAATTTTGTTGGCAAAATCCAAAGCAGCACAGTCAGGGGCCAGTAGCACAGATGCCTTTTTTCTCCCTGAGGCTTAATCAGGGTGTTGATCTTGGCCGTGTCAATGTCATAGAAATTCTTCCCAGCCTGTCTGATCTGGTGTTGGTTGGCTTTGACATCCATGTTTGATGAATATGTTTGTTCTTAAAATTTCTCCCCTGCACTGTGGATTACTGAATGCCTTTCACCCTCAGCGCTAAGGTCTACCTGGCTCTAATTCCTTAGCAGTCAGGAGAGCACCATCCTTCCAGGTGTGCTGTCTTACCTCGTCTGAAGGTACTTTATCCTGGAAAGCATGTCAAGATGTCCGGCGGAATACTGCTCAATCACATCCTTCACGTCATAAGGCCTCAAAGTCTCCTTGAATTTTTTTTTATAGAGACGGAATTGTAGAATTCTGCAAGGCAAAGAAGAGACATTTGTACATCAAGAGTGGAGAGTAAAGGAAATTATGATACAAGATGAGCAAACTCTGGGGCGGGGGAGGATAAAAGATCCAAAGAGAAACAACTTGATGAGAAGTTTCAACTCTTGGTCCTGGTTCTACCTCTTGGAAACACGCTGAATGAGGCTAGCTAGCGTCTCTCCTTCATGACTACCTCCTCTTACTCATTTGAATAATAAATTCATAGTAACAATAAGAGCTAACATTTATTTCACATTCATTACATGCCAGACACTGAGCTAAGTGCATTTTTAACAATTTGCTAATAGATCAATTCACAGATGATGCAACTGTGGCCGAGAGAGCTTCAGCATCTTCCCAGGGCCATCTAGCTCATAACGTCAGAGTTTCCTTCAGACCCAGGTTTGTACGCAGACAAGGCTCGCGGTCCTAATCCTGTGTCACACTGCTTTCTATTTGAGGACAGCTGACATATCTCTTCCTCAATAGCCTCCTTAGTCTTTTGGCTTATGAGCTCCTGGAAGAGAAAAAAGCTAGCTTCTGTTCCCCGAGTTTTCTCAGGTTCTCAATTAAGTGGGGCACCCAGAACTTGGAGATGCTGAACCCTCACCTCCATCTTCCTGGGAACCAATAAAGTCATCCTAGGTGATTAATGCTCCTTGAAATTCCCATCACGAGGTCAACTCTTGCTGAACATAGTGTCAATTAAAACCTTTAATCATAGGCCAGGTAGGAAACACAGCTTCCCGGGTCCTCCCATCTCATTCTTGTACAGGTCTTTTATTTTTTGGCTGCCTCGGGTCTTAGTTGTGGCACGCAGGATCTTTGTTGAGGCATGAGGGATCTTTCGTTGCGGCAACAGGTTTCTCTCTAGTTGTGGCGTTCGGGTTTTCTCTTCTCTTCTAGTTGTGGCGTTCGGGTTTTCTCTTCTCTTCTAGTTGTGGCATTCGGGTTTCTCTCTAGTTGTGGTGTTCGGGTTTTCTCTTTCTTTTCTCGCTCGAGCTCAGTAGCATGTGGGATCTTAGTTCCCTGACCAGGGATCGAACCTGAGTCCCCTGCACTGTAAGGAGGATTCTTTACCACTGGACCACCAGGGAAGTCCCATGTACAGGTCTTTTTTATGGTGCATTCAAGGCTCATTTTGTTCGTCATAGCCCATGGCGTCAGCCCCTAAACACTATTTTTGCCTATTGACTGTATATCCAACTCGCCATCCTTTCCAATTTTACGTCATTTTCTAAGCCTGCCCTTTACATAGCTTCATCTAAGGTAGGTATCAGGAACTATGGCTTGCAGGCCAAATCTGGCCCACTGCCTGTTTTTGAAAGTAAAGTTATGTTGGAACACAGTCCCAGTCATCCATTTATAGACTGTTTACAGTTGCTTTTGCACTACAAAATCAAAGTTGAATACAGCGGAGACCTATGGATCATAAATCCTGACATATTTACTACCTGGCTCTTTACAGAAAAAGTTTGCCAACCCCTGAACTAAGGCATCAATGACAATGCTAAAAAGGATGGAGCAGAAGCCAGACCGTGAAGCATCCCGGCAGAGACCTCCCTCGAGCTTGACACAGATTCATTCATTGGTTTTCTTTGAATAAGACCATTCAACCAGTTATGAATCCAGGCCGTTGTGTTTTTATCCAGCCTCATTTCTGGGACATTGTACAGGATGGGATCACGAGGAACCAGGCTTTGCTGAGGGTCACATATTATAAACTATTGTGCTCCCTGATCTACTGGACTGGGAATCTTCTGAAAATATCACGACTAGTTCTCAGAGACTCTGACTTAGTTTCTAGAATTCACTGCCACTATGGAGGAGTGCTTATAAGCCCATATCCTGGTCAAAGTTCCCTTGAAGTAGTAGCATATTTTTATTTTCTTGTGGAATTCAAAACAAAACAGAAATAGCCGGAGTGAATTACAGTCTTGTCTGAAGCAGACAAAAAAATCCTATCCGTGATTATCTTGTTGAAAATGCTAATTAAAAAAGAACTAGATGGATGAAGACAGACGGAAGAAAAGCTATTTTGAGGAAGAAGCCTATAAAATAAAACTCCATGTCAATACACCCCTGCCTCCCCAACATCCTTTAAAATAAATGGTGGCCGAAGCCAGACAAGAGGGTGACAGTCGGAAACACTGTCAGGGGCCTGTGGAAGCATGTTTATAAAACGGAGAGCAAGGGTCTCCCAGGATGACCTGCTAATGTAGCCGCTCCCTTAGAATTGACATAGTCTCTGGACTTGACTCAGGGGTTACTTGAGGGATCTTCTGCCCACCTTCCCAAAGCCCAAGAGCACTTTACAAAACCGCATCCTGTGGGAGCTGAGCTGGGGCCTCGGGAGGCCCACAGGTAGGGAGGAGGGGGCGTTACCTGACGGCTCGGATGGCGGCCTTCAGGGTGGGGATCATGTCTTCGATGAGGAAGTCATTCCCGTAGCCCCTGTCCTCCGCTATGGGGTCGGCCGTCCCGGCATCTGGGAGGGAAGGAGACACATATCAATGGCAGGCCACAGTACTTGGAAAGGCTCGGGGACCTGGTTCGGTCAGAGCTATCCAAACTCAACCTCCTGAATCTCCGTTCCCATTTCAGAAACCCCGATGCGTTCTCCAGCTGTGACATCATTCCGTCATTCAGACCCTCTCCTCATCTCCCTTCCGTTATCCAGGTGTCTGAGTCAGAGGTGCCTGTAGGTCAGGACTGTTGCTGGGGGAGAAGGCTAGGATGGAGGTGATGTGAATCCCAGGGTTCCGGAGTGGCCCTTTGGAGGCAGCAAAGGGACACACGTGGGTGTCTATCAGACAGACCCGGGTTTGGATTCTTGCTCTGTCAGTCATTATCCTTGTGACCTTGACTTGGGGGGTGGTCACTTTCTGAGCCCTACTCATCCGCCCTTTTCGTAAGTGAAAGAGGCACACAGATGTATTGCTCCTACGGCCCCCATGGGGCACTTCTCCAACACCTCTTCCCACCCCTGGGGGTGCTGAGTTCCCCAGGTGTCCAGATCACTCTGCACCTGGCCCCTCTCCATCCTTCAAGGTGACCTCCATGGCAATGCACTCATCAGGGCCACCCTTAGGATCCATGGCGGTATGTCCCAAGGCTCCCTGGAGGGGATGTGCAGACACATGTGGTGACCCTGGCCCAGGAGAACAGCTAACGTGGGCCCTCTGCTCTTGGAGTGAGTGCAGGGACCTATCACAGCCCAGGGGCTGAGGATAAGACAAGTGAGACGCTAATGCAGGGCAGTAGGAAAGGGCTACTTTGTAGACTGCAGGGTTCTTCCACAGGGAAGGGAGGGAGGGAGGGAGGGAGGGAGGCGAGGAAGAGGGTGGGAGGAGGTGACAGGGAGGAGACAGGGTGCGGAAGAGGAAGGGCGTTACCTTCAGAGCTCTGCCAGAAAGCGTATGCTTTCATGCGGAAGGCGGTGCGGAAACGCTCTTTATTGTTTGAGCCAACAGGCTTTGGTTCTTTAGAAGGACTTTCTTCTATGGCATCTACATTCAGAGGGGTAAATAGCTTTCCTTTAGTATTGCTACCACGAGGATTAGAAAGGCGAACCCGATCCAAGAGACCCAGCTTTTGGCTACAAAATAAGCAAAAGTGAACAATTTTCCTCCTTGAGTGCAGGCTTTCGTAACTTCCCGTCCCTCTCCATAAAGACGCACACATCCTCTTCCACGCGGGAGTGGGACTCGCGCCTCCAGTGCTCAATCTGATTGAGCCGCTTGGAATGGGACAGGGCTTGGTTCAGATCCTAGCTCGGCAACCGACTAGCTATTACACCTCAGGCGCGTTTCTCTGTTTCAGTTTCTTCGTATGCTTAAGTGCAGCTTAAACGAGATCCAGGATATAAAATGCCAGCCTATAGCAGCAGGCAGCAAAGCTTCATTCCTCCTCCGCTCCCGTCTCCTCTGCATCAATAACTTCCCTTGTACTGCTTCGTGGTGCCCAGACAGTGACTCACAGAGGCAAAGAGTTATCAAGTGTTCCTTGAACAGAACTGAATGACATAAAGCAAGTACCCTAACCTGGTGTCCACAGACACCCCGCCATGGACAGAACTGTGGGGGAGGTCCATGAGCTTGAATGGGAAAAACACTGCATTTTAAATTTACTAATTAGATTTCAATTCACTAATCTCAAACTGAAAATTAGCATGTCTTTCAATTATGAATGTGTGAATAAACCCCAGTAATATCCTCAATGCCCCAGCCATGTCCTGTGACTTTCCACAACAGAAATCACAGGTCATTTTATATCCTGTTATCTCCAGGTATTGCCATGCTCGTCACTGCTTTGAAATTATGGTAGTATTCAACCTGCCACTACATCATGCCATTAGATTCAACACAAAGAAGCACGTATACGACTGCATCTCAAAAGTTTAAATATTTTGGTAATTACATTTCAACATTATCAGTTTCTTTTGTAACTGTCTGCCTTTTATTTATGGATTCCAAGTTGTTATTCTGAGAAAGGGTCCCTGGACTTCATTGTACTGCCAAAAGTCTTCTTGGCACAAAAAACAGTTAATGAGTCCAACAGAAAGTTGCCCTGGTGCAGAAACCATCTAGGTGTCCTCGGGCAAACCTGTGACCTTAACCAGACTCAGTTACCTCATCTTTAAAATAGGGATCAGCACATCCCACTTCACTTGGTTGCAGTGGGATCATGCCTGTCAAGGATTTGGCATGGAGCCTGGGATACAGTAGGTGCTCTGTAAATAGTAATTTCTCCCTCTGTTTCTTAGCCTCTGCCCCTCACCTGAGTGGGCACAGGAGGGAAGTCCTTTTGTGTGGTACAGACCAGAGAGACCCATAGTGCTTATTTCACACATCAGTACACTCAGCTCAGCTGCGTTCTCTCCATCACCCACACGGGGCTTGGTACCCAGCAGGTGTGCATGTACTTGTGGGACAAATGAGTGAACAAATGAATATGACTATGGTTGGTCAAGTCAGCTTTGCGGCAGCCTGAGATAACTGAGTACTTCTAGAGTCTGCGTCTGGTGCTTCGCGCCAGAAGCCGCTGCCATCTCTGTGGCCTGGGGTGGTGAGGAGGTCCTGGCGTTGGAGCTGCGGAGGTGGGAGCACCTCGTGCCGAGCAGGTGCCTTACGCTCTCTGAGCACCGGGTCCTCATCGGTTAGGTGGGCCTAACGACACTTTGCTAAGGAGAGACTTGGGGAGCATTACATATGATAATGTCTGTAATGCTTCTTGTCTTCAGCCTGGCATAGAGAAGCCACTAAGAAGTATTTGATTAATGAATGAACGAACAGGTGGATGAGTAATTGTGACACCTGACTCCTTCTGGACTGTTCTCTCTCGCCCGGCATTGTTACATGAATACATGTACATGCCCAGAGTAGATTCAGAGAAATGCCAGTACTCAGATGACTCCAACTTTCCTGAGCTGGTCAAAGTTTTCAGAGTGGTTTCCTGACCAGTACTAGGTAAATGACTAATGAGAATAAATCAGGGTCCAGGGGCTAAAAATACTAAACAAGGCAGGATGTCCACTGAACACACAGAGAAGGCTTTCCTAGCCATGAGCTAAGGGAAAAGGGGACTTTAGGTCAGTCACTTCTCAGGCCCTCTGCTTCCTGGCCCCTGCCTACCTGTCTTGCTATACTGCCAAGCAGATCCATCATCCCATCAGTACCAAGCCCCTTGCCCATCCCCAAGTCCCCTCCTGCATGCCTTGGTGCACTCAGCCATGCCCTTCCTTGCCTTCTCAGTTGACCTCATTCCCATCTGCCCTTTAAAACTGCCCAAGGGTCCCCTCTTGGAAACTAAGTTCTCCCCATCTGTTCCAAAGACAGGCTGTGTTTTTCTCCGTCTCTGTGTTTGGTACACAGGGTAAAGGCTGTACATTCCCACACCCGCCCGTCCCACTCGACTGTGTAGTCCTGGCAAAGAAAGGACTCTGCCTGGTTATCTCTGAACCCACCCCACAGCCTTGCGCAGCACAGCCTGATGGTCAGGACTTCGGGGCAAAACTGGCCTGAGGGGAAACGTCCTAAAAAACATGTAACCTAGGACACAGAACTCATGCCATCTGGTCCTCAGCTCCTTCACGGGCACAATGATGAGGGCCAACCCATGTTACATGTGGCTGTGGAAGGGTTAAGTGAGGGAATACGTGCAAAGTGCTTAGCTGACTGTCTGGGATGCGGATGTGAGAAGCTTTCAATAAATGCTGGCTGTCACCATTATCTCGGTAAATAATCCTCTTCCTACAGAAGCAGTAGAAAGCTAACGACATGTGTGAAAAGGATGGATGAAATTTCCTGAGCCACAAAAAAGTGTTTTTTTTTTTTTTTAATGAACTGAGATGAGTTCTCAGGATTTATGTATTATTTTACTGTACTTCTTCTCAACGCTAGTCTCAAACACTCACCACTGTCACAGAACTTGACCTGGGCAGGAGACAAGTGTATGAGAAGCTTAATTTTAAACTAAGCAAGACAAAAGTAAAAAAAGTAATGGCAGCCACTCTGTCCTGATTTGAAATCTCAGGATAACTGCTGACTATCAGATAATGAAAGAACTCTCTTGGTTCTATCTCTGTTGGGATTTAGGATTCGCTTGTTTGGCATTTAAATGTTTCACTGCAACTTCTAACAGTCCGAATTGCTTTGGCTATGTTCACTTAATACCCCACTGGTCACAGAGACCGTTTTATGAGAGATGGATTCTGACAGCATTAGGAATCCAGATGTGTCGGGCACACGTCAGGAATCTCGGCTCTGAATTATGGCCATTGAGCCTAAGAGGCTTAACGGAATTCTTTCTCCAGCAAAGTGGGTGATCAGCTTACTTCTTAATCGTGTCGCCTGAAATCCAAGACCCCAAAGGATAATCAAACGCAAGGCAAAGTTCATCCTTGAAACTCAAAACCCATCTCTGCCCTTCTCCGTATGGATTTCTAGTGCATGACTCAGGCCGTGTGTTTGGAGGCTATGCCGGGTCTCGCAAGAAAAGCTCTCCTTGAAGCTGACATCAGTTTCCCTTGGAAAGCCGGGGTCCCTGATTTGTTAAGTGCAGACAAATGATTTCCAAACACGAACTGGGAAAACTGGAAATAGAGACTAAGGATGGCAAAAGTAAAGTCCAGGCTGTTCTTTCCTGGCAGAGTTGTTCAGCCCCTGCCCTGGGCTCCTGCCCCAGGGAACTCTAAGTTGTGTTAAGCTCCACGCAGTTCCCCGATTTCACACTTCCCAGCCGTGGCACAAGTGGTGACCTGTATCTAGGAAAACCTTCATCCCTTCTTTTATCCAAAAGACCGACTTTTTGTCTGAAACTTCGTCCAAATATCAGTCCCGAGGCACACTTCCACTCTTGGTCCAGTCAGATATCCATTCACTGTGCTTTCTTAGAGACTTTTCTCAACCATGGCGCTTGGCCACCATAATGAAATCTCTGACTTCCGAGGGACTCTCTCTCTCTCTCATTTTGCCCCCAATGGCACGTCTGGAATCGCACTTGATTGACGTCACTTGGAGAGCGCTACTGGCTTCCAGTGGGTCAAGGCCAGGGATGCTGCTGAACCTCCTACAGTGCACTCAGGGTGGCCCCACAGCAAAAACTTATCCCACCCAAAAAGTCAACGGAGCTGAGCATAAGAAACCAAAAGTGTAAGCTATTTGTTCAGAAACTGTACTTCGTCTAATGATCCAGCATCTAACACAGTGCCTGACACATTGTAGGCACTGAAAACACTGTTATGATGTTGGGTGAAAGAAGGAAGGAAGAATAATATTTGACCTTCTGATTAAGAAAACGAACCCAACTTCAGCTGAGGGAGGACGTGCTGTAGAGTGGAAAGAGTGTTGCCTTTGGGAGAAGAGAACTGGGTTCAAATCACTGCCCTGCAGGTAATATTTTTTAACTTGGGTAAGGCATTAACTCTTTCTGATTCCATTTTTTTTTCACCTGTAAAATAGAGCTAATGTTATGTATTTATTCCACAAAAGTGTGTTCTACGTCTTGAAAATGCTAGGCTCTTAGTAACTTGCTAAGGTAATAGTTGTGACTAAAACAGACGTGGTTTACAGCCTCCAGTGAGCTTACAATAAGGTCAAGAAATCACACAATAGGCAAACAGATATATGTATCGTTGGAAATCTGACCAGTGTCAATGAAGAAAATGTTGCCTGTCAAATCAGTAAACAAAGGATGTTGCAGCCATCAAGCCATCACATTACAGCTGCCCCAAAGGTGAACACTGAGGGAACTCAGGATAGAAACACGATGCCCCCCAGGGTGCACTCTGAGGGGATTCAGGATGAGAAAGTACCAGATGCTGGCCCTAGAGAGCTGAGGTGCCTATCAGTGGAATGATTTCAATGAGCCCAGACTTTTGCATCTTCCCATACATAGAAAAGCACGAAATTCCTTAACCTGAGATGCCAGGTTTTCTTTAATGAACAGTAAACTTTCGATGTTCTGACCACCCGGTCTTTGTGGCAGAAACTCCTATATATCCTGGATGCTCTTTGGAACGGTCCCTCAGAGCAATCTGAGAGGCTGCACCCAGGGCTTAAGTCCTCAGAAAGTCTGCCGAATAAAAAGTAATTCTCAACCTCTAGGCTGTGCATTTTTTTTCAGTCAACACCAGGAAACAAAGAGAGCGCAGTAACAGAGAATATCATACGGTCACCTGAGGCAGGGTGGTCAGGGGAGGCCTCGGGTGGATGGGAAGAACAATTAGAGAACCAGGTTCAGTGGTTCAGGTTCAAGATAACGGTGGCTCCAGACATGGAAGCTGAGACTGGAAGAGCAAGAAGAAGCAAGATTTCAAAGAAAAGGAGTGAGAGCTCTCCAGGCAGAAGACTCGCACGTGGGTGCAAAGGGTGTGAGGGCTGGTTTGTGCCACTGAAGGGAGCGCACGTGACCAAAAGTACGTGAATGGGGGACAAAGGGCAAGACGGGATCAGAGGCCAGGTCGGTGAGGGATTTTTAGAAATAGAATTTGAAAATAGGAAGAGGAACATAGGAATTTCTATTTTATTCTAGGTCTACCTGGAGACACCCAAAGAGTTCTAAGAAGGGAAGAGGATATCAACTTTGCTTTTAAAAAGAATTCACATGTTCATAGCAGCACTGTTCACAGTAGCCAAAAGGCGGAAACCACCCAAATGTCCGTGGATGGAAGAATGAATGAATAAACAAAACTCAGTATAAACATACGACAGAGCCTTAAAAGGGAAGGAAATTCTGACACGTGCTACAACATGGATGAACCTGGAGGATATCATGCTCAGTGAAATAAGCCAGTCGCAAAAAGACAAATGCTGTATGATTCCACTCCTAAAGTAGTCAAACCTGCAGAAACAGGAAGTTGAATGGTGGTTTGCAGGGGCTGGAGGGAGGAGGAAACGGGGAGCTGGTGTGTAATGGGTGCAGACTTTCAGTTTTATAAGACAAAGAAGTTCAGGAGATTGGTTGCACGACAATATGAGTATATCTAACGGCACAGAAATGTACATTTAAGAAGTATGTTACCACGGTAAAAACAGGAACACCGGGCTTCCCTGGTGGCGCAGTGGGTGGGAGTCCGCCTGCCGATGCAGGGGACACGGGTTCGTGCCCCCGTCCGGGAAGATCCCACATGCTGCGGAGCGGCTGGGCCCGTGAGCCATGGCCGCTGAGCCTGCGCGTCCGGAGCCTGTGCTCCGCAACGGGAGAGGCCCCAACAGTGAGAGGCCCGCGTACCGCAAATAAAAACCAAAAAAGCAACAAAAAAGGGAACACCGTGGCTGCTCCATGGAGAATGGATTGGAGGAAAGCAAGGAAAAAATGAAAGACCAAAGAAGATGCCACTGAAGTTTCCTAAGCTGGTGGCTTGGACTTGGGTGACTGCAGTGGGAAGGAGGAGACCAGCACTTGGACATTTATCCTGGAGAAGAACCACAACAGTCTTCCTTGATGGGTTCTGGGTGGCCATGAGGGCAAGAGGCAGGTAAGGCACCACTCCCAGGTTTCTGGCTACACAAGTGGGTGGGTGGGGACACGATTTTTTCCTTACAGTGATGCCATTTTTTTTTCAGTTGAGCAAAAGGAGCAAAACAGGTTTGGAGAAGAAACCAGAAGTTGAGTTTGGCAGTCCCTTGTCTTCACACACACACACACTTGATACAAGACTGTGGTGTGAAGCGGAGTTTAGTCAATGGCGAGGATTACCTCACAACTCAAACAACTTAAGTTGAATATTAGACGCACTCTTAAAATACTTTTGGAATTTGGAATATAAAAATATAAAGATTATTTATGGGGGGTAGGAGGGTGGAATGGGGTAGACAGGGATGGAAGTTGTACTAAGATGTTTTACTGTTTGCCTCTATATTATTTTGACTAATGAACCATGTAAATTTGTTTTAAGAAACTTAAAATTAAAAAAATTAAAATTAAAAAATCATTTAGACTCTCTCCATTGGGAAAACTTCTCAGTGGTTATACCTTCCTGCGTTATATCCTCCTCTCCCTTCCCATTTCTCCTCCTTATATACTCCCTCCAGGGTTGAGTCCTCCTCTGTTCCAATCTAGATTCTTCTCACTTCCAATTCAAGTAAACTCTCTTTTGTCTCTACTCTCACACTCAGCTCTTGGGCCCACTTTTGCACATTAAAAACTCATAGAAGTGTTCATATGAACAAAATACAAAGAGAACCTTAGGAGTGGTACTTTTAAATACAATTCTTGCCCTTCCCATCCAGGATACAGAATAAGATGAGATCGTGGGGAGGAGGTGTCAGTGAAGCTGTGATATCAGAGAGAAGTTGGAAGGGAGACAACCCAATAGGTAAGGTTAAAAAATATCAGAGGCAAACAGTGCTTAGTAAACAACTTTGCTTGGGACCAACCTGACTATATTCTCTGCCTCCTTATGCCATCTTTGTTGGACATGTGTGTCCTGGATAAGCTATAAATATGTTTTTTTAAAAAAACAAAAAAACAAAATTTGAGCTTGGGACAAGTTACTTTTAGGAAGACTGAGAGGCATCCTGTCAAATAAATCGTTGGGGACCTTATCTTTCTTATTCATAGCTATATTCCCTAAAAGGGCTTCTGGTACACAGGAGGGTCTTAATAAATATTCATTGAATAGGTGGATGGATGGATGAACAGATGGATGATGATGGATGGATGAAGGATGGGTGGATGGACAGATGGACGGATGATGGATGGATGATGGATGGGTGGGTGGACAGATGGACGGATGATGGATGGATGATGGATGATGGATGAGGGATGGGTGGATGGACAGATGGACGGATGATGGATGGATGATGGATGGGTGGATGGATGGTTGATGGATGATAGATGATGGATGGATGGATGATGGATGATGTATTATGAATGATGGATGGGTGGATGGACAGATGGATGGATGATGGATGGGTGGATGGACAGATGGACGGATGACGGATGGATGATGGATGGGTGGATGGACAGATGAACGGATGATGGATGGATGATGGATGATGGATGGGTGGATGGACAGATGGACGAATGATGGATGATGGATGGGTGGATGGACAGATGGACGGATGATGGATGGATGATGGATGGGTGGATGGACAGATGGACGGATGACGGATGGATGATGGATGGGTGGATGGACAGATGAACGGATGATGGATGGATGATGGATGATGGATGGGTGGATGGACAGATGGACGGATGATGGATAAACCAAGAGAACAGTGTCACTGCAGCCAACAGAAGAGTCTTTTGAAGAAATGGTCAATCTGTCTTGTTCTGTTTGTTCAGCTCAATGAGCACAAACTGGGTAACCGGCACAGAGCAGCCAATCCCACCTACAGGAGTTAAAGCCCTGATTTTGTCCCTTCTCTTTTTCATTCTTTCTTCCTTCCCTCTTTACACATGGGAAAGGTAGAGCCTACACAAGACCAGCAGTCCCCTTTTAGAGGCTCCTTCAGCACCATGGTCTACCCTGAAAAAGGCAGAGAAAGCACAGAGAGAATAAAAATCTGTCACCATCCACGTGCCAAACCTTTGAGGCTCTGGTGCCCTGCTTTTCTCTCTGAGAAAAAACTATGAATGAAAGTCACTATCTTGCCTATGTTTGTTTTTCATTAAAAGGAGAGATCTTAATTGGGAATTAGATGACAATGAAAATGGAGTGGTCGTCAGCATCCTGGTACTTCACGGTAGAGCTAGGAGAACTCACATCCTTTGTTTCTAGCTACGATATAAATTCCTCTATAGAGAAATGAAGACTCATTTATTTAGGCATTTTGCACATTTTTCTCTGCATGCTCTTCTTTACTGACCTTTAATGAGTTGGCGTTTCTAGGGATTTCTCATACAGAAATAGATGGCCCATGGAAAGATTACAGGCCTAGGGACTCAATGCTTATTAGTTTGAAGGATGAAAGAACGAAGGAGGGAAGGAACAAAATTAGAGCCCTAATCCCTCCCTCAGCCCCGTGTAAAGCCACTCAGCCCTTAACAGTCAAGTCAAAGGAAAGCACCTCAGGGATCCTCTCCTGATGTGTTGTTCCAGGTAGAACTTAGATTTCCCTTCCTCTGCTCACCTCCTCTGTACTCCTGTGTCTATAATATCCCCATACCAGCACCCTCCACACTACATTGTTCTTTTTTGGTTGACATATCCACCTCCCCCATCAGACTGTGAGTCCCAATTCCCTGGGAATCTCTAGGGCCTGAGGAAAAGCAGGGCTCTTAATGTTTGCGTGGAAGGAAGGAAGGAAGGAAGGGAGGGAGGGAGGGAGGAAGGAAGGAAGGAAGGAAGGAAGGAAGGAAGGGAGGGAGGGAGGGAGGGGAAAACCATTGCCAAGCTAAGATTCAAACCTATGCTGATCTGGCTCCTAAGCTGGCCTTAACAGCATGTGGAAAAGATCCTCGGCACAGAAAACCTAGAAATGTGGGTGTCAATCAGGATAATGGCAGTAATAATAATAAAAGCAAACCTTATGTAGTATTTGCCAGGTTAAGGCTCTATTCACACCTAATCCTTACAATAGCCCTAAGAGGTAGGTATTCTTAATATAACCATTATATAGATGAGAAAACTGAGGCACAAAGGTTTGGCAATGTGCCCAAATCATACTGTCAAAAAATCTTCCAAGAGGCTTCCCTGGTGGCGCAGTGGTTGAGGGTCCGCCTGCCGATGCAGGGGACATGGGTTCGTGCCCCGGTCCGGGAAGATCCCACATGCCGCGGAGCGGCTGGGCCTGTGAGCCATGGCCGCTGAGCCTGCGCGTCTGGAGCCTGTGCTCCGCAACGGGAGAGGCCACAACAGTGAGAGGCCCGCGTACCGCAAAAAACAAACAAACAAACAAAAATCTTCCAAGTGGCCTGTAACTCACATTATCTAATGTGGCAAAACAATGCGGGACCAATTCTGCTACTGTGGCCACAAGCTCACAACACACAGGAAGTGGCTGAGGAATCCCTTGGTCCGACGTCTGTGACGAGGCAGCCGAGGGCCAGGGGGCTGGTGGTTCCTAATGGACTGTCTGGACTGAGGAAGGAAAACGGTGGATAAAGCAGGGACCAGGAGGTAGGGTCATGATCGGACTGACTCCTGGGCTGTAGGAAGAACATCGTGATTTTAAAATAACCCTGATATATTGATCTGGTTCACTCTCATCTGGACAGGTTTGCAAAGTTAGCTCTGCTGAGCTCAAGGATCTGTTTCCTCTGATCCAGTATGTCTGGAGATCTATGAGCACAATTCCAGAACACTTGCAGCTGGTGCTCCGAGGACACGCAGACTCACACACTGATGGAAGAGTGAGAAACTACATATTTTTCTGTGTTGGTTTCCTAAAAGGATTACTTTTCCCATGTTTCCAAATCTCATGGATGAATAACACACCAAATGAGCAGAACTAATCTCTAGTGAGCATTTACTTCTGCCGGATCACAGGCGTCATTCCAAGCAGCCTATGAGGTTAGGACTATTATTATCCCCTTCCACGTATGAGGACACAGAGAGGTTGCAGAAGTTGCTCAAGATCACACAGCTAATAAGCAGAGCAGCCAGGTTTTGAAGTCTGACGGTCTGACTCTGGAGTCTGTCTCAGCCGGAGAGGCAAGGAGGGTGTGTTACAGGAGGTGACATTTGGCAGAGTCTCAGATGAAGTGAAGGAGCAAGTGCAACAAAGAGATAAGAGTTCCTGGCTGAGAGAGAACAAGTGCCAGGATCAAGAGTCTGCGAGATTAACTGACCTCACTCTTTTCTCCTGGAGGACAAGGACGGCATGACGACCACCTGTGCTGTGCTGGGACTCAGCCTGTATGGTCTGATACAGTCAGACCTATATCTGAAATCCTCATCTTGGCTATTTCTGTCCTTGGCTTAGGTGTAAGTTACATAAACGCTTGAGCTCAATTTCCTCCTAAGGAATATGATTGTACAATATCTCTTTCGTTAAATCATTTATTTAGACATTCAGCAAATTTACGGAGCACACCCAACACTTCAGGCCCAGTGTTAGCCCTATCAAACTCGTAGAGAGGAAGAGGGAATTTTAAAAGTTTTGACTGTATATGAAGTAAATGCGGGACGTCCCTGGTGGTGCAGTGGTTAAGAGCCCACCCGCCAACGCAGGGGACACGGGTTCAAGCCCTGGTCGGGGAAGATCCCGCATGCCGCGGAGCAACTAAGCCCATGCGCCATGACTACTGAGCCTGCGCTCTAGAGCCCACGAGCCACAACTACTGAAGTCCACGTGCTCTAGGGCCCGTGCTCCACAAGAGAAGCCACCGCAATGAGAAGCCCGCGCACCACAACGAAGAGTAGCCCCTGCATGCCACAACTAGAGAAAAGCCTGCACGTAGCAACGAAAACCCAACGCAGCCAAAAATAAATGAATAAATAACTTTATAAAAAAATAAAGTAAACGCTTCCTTAGGGGAAGTGCTGAGTCCTACTTTAGGGCACCGTGAGTGGGGCATCTCAACTAGGTGAGAAGGGGTGAGGCGGTGGTTTGTCAACTGTCTCCATCTTTACAAGAATTAGTTAAGACGATCTATGGAAACTGCCCAGCCCCTACCAAGCCCACAACGGAAGTTGGCTCTCTTCCTTCTCAGAGTTATAGATCCCGAGAAGGAAGCACACCGTGATCAAAGCCAACCTCCCGGCCATTGTAGGAAGTCAGGGGGCTTCTGTTCCTCAAGCAAGCCTGCATAAAATCAAATCAGCCAAGACAGTCCCATCCTTGGGACCAAAGAAGCTCAGCTCTCTTGACCCTTTGCGGGGGGTGGTGGGAACACGCACTAGCTTTATAAGAAACTACAAGTATGAGCTCTTTCCAACAAGCTAAAATGTTCCTTTAATTTTTTTTTTTTTTTTTTTTGCGGTACGTGGGCCTCTCACTGTTGTGGCCTCTCCCGTTGCGGAGCACAGGCTCTGGACGTGCAGGCTCAGCGGCCATGGCTCACGGGCCCAGCCGCTCTGCGGCATGTGGGATCTTCCCGGACTGGGACACGAACCCGTGTCCCCTGCATCGGCAGGCGGACTCTCAACCACTGCGCCACCGGGGAAGCCCAACATGTTCCTTTCCTTATCCCAACAGAGAACCAGGAGCTGTTAAGTTAAAGAGGATATAACTCTTTCCTTGGGCTGACAAACAGATGTGTGGGCCACCTGTGTTAGAAGGTGTCAAAAAGATGAACTCCAAATCTGATTCTGGCTATTTAGAAATAATAATAAAGTAAGATAGAAACACCAGTCAGCCAGCAGCCTGTTGAAGAAGCTGGTATACCAGTGAGTATTCATCTAACGCACACGTACATTGCTGACCATTCTCTGGTCTCCTTGCTCCCTGCCTTCTTCGGTCAAAGAATTGATTCCTCTGTCGACAATTCACCCATCCTTCCTCCAGATCTCCGGCACCGCCTCCAAGCTTCACGGCTACAATCACGCCTGCCATCTCACCTGCCAATCTATCAGCCAAACCTATTTGTTGTTCAAATCAAAAGTGCTGCACCCGAGCCTGGATGAGGGAGGCTGAGTGGCTTACGTAACTGACCTAGCTCTTCCTGAAGAGGATGAGCCAGAAAACCCCCAGCGACTCGAACCCCAAGAAATCATGGCATGTCCTTTCCCTCTGTATGTGCCCCTGGCAGAGTGGAGAGTTCTGGACAGAGGCGTGAGTAAGCTGATGAGCAGACTTCAGAGAGCCCATTTTCAATAACTGGAGAAGCATGCCCAGCAAAGCCGCAAAATGCATCTATCTAAGCCCAAATTAAACCAAGCTGCCTAGTCCAGTACACAACGGTGTTTTGCTCATACATTCCAATTTGGCTAAATTCTGTTCGTGTCTCCATAGAGAAGGATATAAAGGTCAATGCAGTCATTCACTTGCAGTGTCAACACCTGCATGATTTAAAACCCCATTAGTCATGAGATGAGGGGGAAAGACAACTCCACGGGGAGTCCTGAGATCACGTAACCTCTTGAGCTCAGGATTTCTGTAACTTGGGGTGAGCCTGCCCTCTTGGGGGGACTCATTTCTGTAAAATCATCCAGAGGAGGATTTCTGAGGCGTCTTCCCGCTCTGCCTCTGTGCGACATGAGCTGCTGCAGGTCCTCTAGCAAATGTCTCCTGACACTGTCACTGTCGGCGGTCAGCCCTCCTTTACAATCTCCCCAAATGCCCCCTGGAGTCCGGACTGGTTCCAACCACAAGATGCTCCTTCCATTTGAAAGTCTGCATAAAGGAGGGACAAAGTCCAAACTGTGTTCTTTGTGAGTTAACTGGTGCTGTCTGTTCCTTCCAGGCAGGATGAAGTGGTTCCCATACAGATGGTCCAGGGTCCCACCACCTCCTCTGCCCAATCTGTCAGCTCTAGAAGGACAACAGCTGAGTTGGTGTCCAGGAGATTGACTGAGAGGCTTTGCAAGTACTTTGTCAACAATAATACTTTAAATCGATATTAATGTATATTTACACGTATAATTATTTCTATTTACAAATACAGGTGGCTTTCCATATCTGCAGGTCCCCCATTCACAGGTTCAGCCAAGTGAGGATCAAAAATATTCGAAAAAAATTTTTCAGAAAGTTTCAAAACACAAAAGTTGAATTTGCCACATACGGGGAACGACGTACAGAGCATTTGTGTTGTGTTTACAACTACTGACATAGCACTTGCACTGCATTAGGTGTTGTGACTAATCTAGCGATGCCTTAAAGTACACAGAAGGATGCACACAGGTCACATGCAAACACTCTGGCATTTTATACAAGGGACTCGAGCATCTGCGGATTTTGGTATCCTCGAGGGTCCTGGAAACAATCCCCTGTGGATATAGAGGGATGACTTGTATACAAACAGTTAAACTGTTTGCGAGAGGTGGTCTTCCTTTACAATCTTGAGCAGGGTCCATGGTTTCCCTGATACTGTGACATCTTCTCCAGATGGAACCAAAAGGAAGAGAGAGGACTCATGCGGAAGCTCAGCCTGCTTCTGCGGCAGCCTGCAGTGAGCATGGTTCACTGCGGATCATGAATTATAGTCTTGGTTCACTTTTCGAAAAACCATCTGTGAGCCCAAGAAGCAAACGAAGCAAGATATAATGGAAATAACATGGTCTTAATATTCAGACCTGAGTTTGGATTTTGGTCTTGCTCCTCAGTAGCTGTGTGACCCAGGCGGAGTAACTCAACGTCTCTGAGCCCCAGTCTCCTCAATCCATAAATGAAGACACGAGAGTCGATCTTTCACTGTGGATGTGAGGACCACATGAGATAACACATGCACGACTCCAGACACAGAGGAGAAACACTCAAAATGTGGCTGCTGCTACGATCACAATTAAGTTGTTCCTGAGTAAATTAACATGAAATTGGCAGAGGAAAATGGCGGCCAGCAACAGCAGTGAACCCCCAAACTCTATCTCACGACCTGCATGACTGCCCAGGGGCCCTACAGCGTACACAACTGGACCCTCTGTCCCGACACAGCGGTGGGAAGAAGAGGCTTCATAATCACAAACATACCTGGCTGCTGCATCCAGCTGTTCCTTCCTGTGAGAAGACGGGGGAGAAAAAAATAAACACAGCATAAATTACATGCAACAGCTCCCCCTCTCCCCAAAATCTGTCCCCAAGCTTCCCTTTGATGAAGATCAAGGAGCAGGGTGGAGCTCTGGGACAAGATGGTGCATGTGGAGGAGAACCAGTGAATGACATGGGTTTCCCCAGCCAGACCGCAGACCCCTCCTGTGATCTAACAGGTCTGGCTCTGAACTCCAAGGTTCTTCTCAGCCATTCATTCATTTATTCATCCCCAAAATGGTTGCTGCCCCACACCTTGTGCTGGGTTCAGGTGATCTGTTTAGCGGTGGGGACAGATCAGGAAACCAGGAATTCCGTAACTTAGCAGCCGCACACCCCATCACTCTGTCACCACCATCATCATTACAGTCGACATCATGTCACTAATATTTATTGTGCGGTGGTTAGGAGGCAGACACTCTTTTAAGTGCTTTCTATGGATTCACTTATTTAATCATCACTAGCAACCTATGAGGTAAGTATTATTATCACCCCCATTTTCCTGATGAGAAAACTGAGACACAGAGAGATTCGGTAAACTGCTCAAGGTCTCATAACCAGGAAGCAGCCGAGTCAGGATTCACACCTAGATGATCTGGCTCCAGAGCCCACACTTCTAACCATGAGGCCACATGCAGTCTACACACATTCATAACTGAGACTTCGCTCAGGCTCTGCCTAGAACAGTCTGACTCCTCCTTTAAGTTCCAGCTGGAGGGGCTTCTCCTGGTGTTTCTATCTAAATTCCCAGGGTTGAGGCTGAGCTAATATCTTCGTACGTGGAATTGGACCGGATCACATTATCTTAGAATTACGGGGTCGTGAGGGGGCAGAGCCTCTGCTTTTCTCAGCTCTAAAATCTGAGCACCCCATACCCTGGCACTTCGTAAGTGCACAGGAAATACTGAATGAATACCTGGACTGTCATTGGGATCCAGGGGTGGGAGAAATGGGGAGAGAATATGAGGTATCTTGGTAGAAGAGCAAAAGGACCAGTTGGAGAGTTAAGGATTTCTAGTTCATGCGTCAGCTCAGCCTGTGGGTCTAGTGTGGCTTTGAGCTGGACACATCCTCTGGACCTATTTCCCCTCCTGAAGCATGTGGACAGAAAAAGCTCTGACTTTTGGCTCCAGGAAAAGTAGGGACGGCACTAAGAGGAGAAGGAGAAGGCGAGGCGGTGGGCCAAGGGCAGGATGGGAGCAGAGGGCTCTGGGGGGGGGGCAGTGCTAAAGGGAGGGATAAATTAGGAGTATGGGACTATCAGATACACCCTACTATACATAAGATAGACAAGCAACAAGGATTTACTGTATAGCACAGGGAGGATCTTGTAGTAACCTGTAATGGAAAATCATCTGAAAAATTATATAACTGAGTCGCTATGCTGTACACCTGAAACTAATACAATATAGTAAATCAGCTATATTTCAATTTAAAAAAAGAATTAGAGGCACCACTTCCATTCCCTTCTCATGCTACAGGACAATGATGCCATGCCTCCCCCTCCAGCATCAGAACTCCCCAACCTCCCCACTTCCCCCCCACCCCCCGCAAGCCCGGGA
>NW_020172779.1:14735440-14746592 GCF_003031525.2 Neophocaena asiaeorientalis asiaeorientalis
TGACCTCCCACATGCAGCAGAGCAGCTGGGCCCGTGAGCCATGGCCGCTGAGCCTGTGCGTCCGGAGCCTGTGCTCCACAACGGGAGAGGCCACAACAGTGAGAAGCCCGCATACCGCAAAAAAACGAAAAAACCCAAAAAACTCTTTCTTTCCAGAGATACAATGGGCTTTGGCATAAGACCTGGGTTCCGATCTTCGCTCCACTGCTTACTAGCTGGGTGACATTAGACAAGATGATTAATCTCACTGATGCTCTGATTCTTCACCTATAAGCTTATGGCTATGAAAAATGGAGTCACCCATTCTACTTATCTCCCAGGACATTCTAAAGATTAAATGAGATAGCCTGTATGAAAACAGATCCAATATTATTTGGCTGTAGCAAAGGGTTACAGCATATAGTCCCCCTTCTCCATTTCTAAGCACTCCAGTAATCTTGACCCTGGTCATAAAAAGAACAAGTTCTGGTTCTACAATAAATTAACTGGGTCTTCTTGGTCACGTAACTTCTGTTTCTTGGGCCTAAGTCTCAGCTTCACTTTAGTTCTAATATCTAATGATTCCAAAGCTGCACTGTCCAATGGTAGCCACTAATCAATCATCACATATGGCTATTTCAATTAAAATGAAAGAAAATTAACAATTCAATTCCTCAGTAACTAGTAGTAGGTGCTCAACAGCCACATGTAACTAGTGGTTACCATATTGGGCGGTGCAGCTATAGACAATTCTACTATCACTTCTAGGGAACAAATCTGTGTGCATGTGTTCTTGTTGGTGGTATGCAACATCTGGTTTTTAATGTCTGCTCTCTTCTCTGTTTGTGCATGAGGATGTTCAATCTACCATCCCCCCAGCATCTTCCTGTACCTTCTCAGCCTCCTACCACCTACTTCTACTAGGTCTACACAGTTTCCACTGGCCAGCAAATCAGAAGACCTGGGTCTGGTCCCAGCTATGCCCAGCGTGATGTGTGGCCTTGAGCAAGCCCCTGAGCTGCTGGGGGTCCTCAGTTTCTTCTCATATGAAATTGGGGTGGGACTTGACACTCTCTGAGGTTCTTTGCAATTCCAAAGTAATGATTTTATAATTTTAAGTAGTCATAAAAGAACACCAAAAAAGGCAATACCATCACTCATCACTGCTAGCCCAAAATATGCATGTATATACATACACATATGTACACATGTGTGTATACATACACACATATACTTGCAAATTAACAAAGAACTACGCTTGCTGGAAACTGATAGGACACCACTTTTTTTTTTTTTTTTTTTTTTTTTTTGCGGTACACGGGCCTCTCACTGCTGTGGCCTCTCCCATTGCGGAGCACAGGCTCCGGACACGCAGGCTCAGCGGCCATGGCTCACGGGCCCAGCTGCTCTGCGGCATGAGGGATCTTCCCAGACCGGGGCACGAACCAGCGTTCCCTGCATCGGCAGGCGGACTCTCAACCACTGCGCCACCAGGGAAGTCCTGACACCACTCTTAGAAATGGGCTACACAACTTCATCCTTCAAAATCTTTTGGAGGACTATAAAGTGGTGCAGCCACCATGGAAAACAGTCTGGCAGTTCCTCAAAAAGCTAAACATAGAGTTACCTATTCCACTCCTAGGTATACACCCAAGAGCATTGAAAACACATATCCACACAACATGTACCTGAATGTTCATGGGCCAAAAAGTGGAAATAACACAAATATGCATCAACTGATGAATGGATAAATACAGTGGGGTATATATGATGGAGTATTATTCAGCCATAAAAGGAATAAAGTTCTGATACACAAGACAACATAGATACAACTTGAAAATATTATGACAAATGAAAGAAATCACATTATAAGATTTTATTTTTATATGAAATGTGCAGAATAGGCAGAGTTGAGAGAGAAAATATTAGTAGTTTGCAAAGGGCTGGGGGACAAGAGGGAACCAAGAGTAACTGCTAAAGGGCACAGGGCTTCTTTTTGGGGTAATAAAAATATTGTGGTGGCGATCAATGCCCAACTTTGTGAATATACTAAAAACCTACCAAATTGTTACTTTAAAAGGGTACCTTTTATGGAATGTGAAATCCTTTTGTAGTATATGAAATATATCTCAATAAAGTGTTCTTTCAAAAAAGTAAGTCAAAGAAAAAAGCCTTTAGGAAGCAGGTGAGGACACACCAGTGTATTATCAGCTACTTTTTTTTTTTTTTTTTTTTTTTTGCGATATGAGGACCTCTCACTGTTGTGGCCAGTTTCAGAACGGTTGCCAAGTGAATTCTCTAGTGGTTTTATACTTTTGTCCTTGAAAAACGGAAAGACATGTTCTCTCTTAGTGTAAAAGCCATTCCCATATCACGGCTGCTGTCTGCAGCACGACGTACTCCTTGGAGTCTCCGACAGCTGGGACAATGCCTTATTTATAATAAATCAACGCAAAAGAATGGGCCTCTTGCCAAGACCTTGGGATGCAAAGCAAACAGGAATCTTGATTCAGAATTCCATGTGGTGGCGCAAGTTCTTGTTTCTGAGTTCGAGGTCATTCTGTTCTCTTCAGGAGAAGCCCCCTGCCCATTCTAAGACCCTTGTTATCCCAAGGAAAGCTGATACTATCCCAAACCCAAAATGATTATAGCAACAATCGAATGTTAGAATCAAAAGGAATCACAGAGATCATCTTCTGAGTAAATCTAATTACAAGGAAGAAGACACAGTTAGTAAACCAAAATTTATCATTCCGTTACGGAAGGCTTGCTTCTTCACATCTCATTAACTCTCCCACAAGTCATCACTCCCTGAGTTTCTTTCCCTTTGCTTATTCCCTTTCAGGTCCTCCCTCTATCGTCCCTTCCTACTGCTGTTACCTTGGTTTAAGCTCTCATTTCCTCTTCCCCTGAATCGTGCATTCCTTTGCTAGCTGATCTCCTTGTGTAGAACCCTGAGCCTGTCCAATCCATCCTCGCTCCTGTCACTTTCCTGAAACACACATCTGATCACGTCATTCTCTGCAGCCAATGGCTTCTCTTCGCTTTCAGGATCAAGGTCAGAGTCTTTCACAAGTCACTTGTGACCTGCATGGTCTGGTCCAATCCTTAGCATATACAAGAGGCTCAAAAATATTGGAGGACTGAATGCCTGGACTAGAAAATGCCACGTGCCACTAGACCCTCTTGGGAGTAACAGCACCATAGACGCTGAGATGGGAGAGGTAAGCAGAGCCCTGAGGTTCTGGGGCCCTGCAGGTCGTGGTCAGGGTTTGGATCTTGTTCTCTTCATCATGGTTATCCAGTGGAAGGTTTTATGCAGGGAAATGAGTCAGTCATGATGTCATGAATTTTCTTAAACCTTTACCACAGTCCGGGGATGGAAGTGGAGGGAAAATTGAGGCCGAGTTCAGAGCCTGGCCCCAGGTTCCACAACGAGAGTGTGGGAAGGTGGGATGGGGTTGGGGGGAGCCACCCGTCCAGCACTGGGTCATGCTATGGTTCATGAACCCAGACACATGGCAGAAACATGCTTCAGGGCAGGGTTTCCACTCCAGGTATGAGTTCTGAGTGTCCCTCTACTTCTTCCAACTCAAGGGTCCTATCCACCCAGGCTTCTATCCACACACTTAAAAATCTGAGCTCTGGACCACAGTGTCTAAAATCTACCAAAGATTTTGGGCACTTCGCTGATGGTGTCGGTGAGTGTGTTTCCTGCCTGAGTGCAACTAGCGGTGAGTCACGGGCACCTCTAGTTTCCTAAGGTGAAAGCTTAAGATTATTGAGATCAGGAACCAAGATGGCGGAGTAGAAGGATGTGCTCTCACTCCCTCTTGCGAGAACACCAGAATCACAACTAGCTGCTGGACAATCATCAACAGGAAGACACTGGAACTCAGAAAAAAGGATGCCCCACATCCAGAGACAAAGGAGAAGCCATGATGAGACGGTAGGAGGGGCGCAATCCCAGTAAAATCAAATCCCATAACCGCTGGGTGGGTGACTCACAGACTGGAGAACACTTATACCACAGAAGTCCACCTGCTGGAGTGAAGATTCTGAGCCCCACATCAGGTTCCCAACCTCCCAACGGGAGGAGGCATTCCTAGAGAATCAGACTTTGAAGGCTAGTGGGATTTGATCGCAGGACTTCGACAGGACTGGGGGAAACAGAGACTCCACTCTTGGAGGGCACATACAGGGTAATGTGCGCATCGGGACCCAGGGGAAGGAGCAGTGACCCTAGGGGAGACTGAACCAGACCTACCTGCTAGTGTTGGAGGGTCTCCTGCAGAGGCAGGGGGTGGCTGTGGCTCACACCCTAAGTCCAGGAAGCATAGAGAGTCCCAGGCAGGATACACCCAAGGAGAAACACGCCGAGACACATAGTAATCAAACTGGCAAAAATTAAAGACAAAGAACAATTATTGAAAGCAGCAAGGGAAAAATGACAAATAACAAAGCTACGGTAATCAAGACAATATGGTACTGGCACAAAAACAGAAACAAAGATCAATGGAACAAGATAGAAAGCCCAGAGATAAACCCACGCACCTATGGTCAACTAATCTATGACAAAGGAGGCAAGGATATACAATGGAGAATAGACAGTCTCTTCAATAAGTGGTGCTGTGAAAACCGTACAGCTACATGTAAAAGAATGAAATTAGAACACTCCCTAACACCATATACAAAAATAAACTCAAAATGGATTAGAGACCTTAATGTAAGACAGGACACAATAAAACTCTTAGAGGGGGCTTCCCTGGTGGCGCAGTGGTTGAGAGTCCACCTGCCGATGCAGGGGACACGGGTTCGTGCCCCGGTCCGGGAAGATCCCACATGCCGCGGAGCGGCTGGGCCCGTGAGCCACGGCCACTGAGCCTTTGCGTCCGGAGCCTGTGCTTCGCAACGGGAGAGGTCACAACAGTGAGAGGTCCGAGTACCGCAAAAAAAAAAAAAAAGACTCTTAGAGGAAAACATAAGAATACTCTTGGACATAAATCATAGCAAGATCTTTTTTGTCCCACCTCCTACAGTAATGGAAATAAAAACGAAAATAAACAAATGGGACCTAATGAAACTTAAAACCTTTTGCAAAGCAAAGGAAACCATAAACAAGATGAAAAGACTGGCTGAACTGCCCCGGAGCCCGAGGGGAGGGCAGCCTCACTGAGGCTGCCGGCTCTGGGGGGGCCCCACCAGCTGAAGCCGGACAGTCCTTGGGACCACGGGCCAGTTGTTTCAACAAGTAACTTAAAGACAAAATGGAAAACAAGGAGGTTTGTGCCTGAGATCATGTGGATGTGAAACCAGGGATGGCCACCTTGTGCCAGAAAAGCCCCTTTAAGATTTCTCGGCAGTCGGAGAAGATGGCGGAAGAGTAAGATGCAGGGATCACCTTCCTCCCCACAGATGCATCAGAAATACATCTACATGTGGAACTCTCCTATAGAACACCCACTGAACGCTGGCAGAAGACCTCAGACCTCCTAAAAGGCAAGAAACTCCCCACGTACCTCGGTAGGGCACAAGAAAAAATATGAAAAGACAACCCTCAGAATGGGAGAAAATATTTGCAAACGAATCAACGGACAAAGGATTAATTTCCAAAATATATAAACAGCTCATGCAGCTCAATATTAAAGAAACATACAACCTAATCCAAAAATGGGCAGAAGACCTAAACAGACATTTCTCCAAAGAAGACATACAGATGGCCAAGACGCACATGAAAAGATGCTCAGCATCACTAATTATGAGAGAAATGCAAATCAAAACTACAATGAGGTATCACTTCACACCAGTTAGAACAGGCATCATCAGAAAACCTACAAACAACAAATGCTGGAGAGGGTGTGGAGAAAAGGGAACCCTCTTGCACTGTTGGTGGGAATGTAAACTGATACAGCCACTATGGAGAACAGTATGGAGGTTCCTTAAAAAACTAAAAATAGAATTACCATATGACCCAGCAATCCCACTACTGGGCATATGCCCAGAGAAAACCATAATTCAAAAAGACACATGCACCCCAATGTTCATTGCAGCACTATTTACAGCAGCCAGGTCATGGAAGCAACCTAAATGCCCATTGACAGATGAATGGATAAAGAAGATGTGGTACATATATACTATGGAATATTACTCAGCCATAAAAAGGAATGACATTGGGTCATTTGTAGAGACATGGATGGATCTAGAGACTGTTATACAGAGTGAAGTAAGTGATAAAGAGAAGAACAAATCTCATATATTAATGTGTATATGTGGAACCTAGAAAATGATGATGAACCAGTTTGCAGAGCAGAAATAGAGACACAGATGTAGAGAACAAACGTATGGACACCAAGGGGGGAAAGAGGTGGTGTGGTGGTGGTGTGATGAATTGGGCGATTGGGATTGACATGTATACACTGATGTGTATAAAATTTATGACTAATAAGGACCTGCTGTATAAAAAAATAAAATAAAATTCAAAATTTTTAAAAATTAAAAAAAAAAAACTGGCAAGGTGCGGTCTATTTCAGAAGCCCAAGTAGTGAAAAAGATCATGGGCTTTGGAGGCCTCTAGATGTGGCTGACACTGGCCAAAATGACCAAAGTTCCTGAGCCCCAGTTGGCTCATCCACGAGAGGAGCCTGGTGATACTGACCACCCAGCCTGTCTCCAAGGATGCACCATGGGCCACTGTGTTAGAATCAACAGGGGCACCTATGTGAAGTGCTTTAGCTACTCTAACGCCATTGAAATTGCTGAAGGTGGATGCAGGATCTGGTGTTTACAGTCCCCCACTGATTTTAACACACCTTGACATTTGAGAACCTCTGACTTATTTCATAGGATGCCTGTGAGAATTAAATGAAATGTGAACTTGGATTCCAGGAACATACTGGACATCCAGTAAGTATTCATTTCCCTCTCCCTTTTCATAGGTGCTGGCCAAGGACTTCCCTGGCGGTCCAGTGGTTAGGACTCTGCCCTTCCACTGCAGGGGGCACGGGTTCGATCCCTGGTCGGGGAACTAGGACCCCATAAGCTGTGTGGCGTGGCCAAAAGAAATTTTTTAAAAAATAATAAAAAAAATAACTTAGGTACTGGCCATAGGAAGAGGTTTTAATTTTTTTTTTTTTTTCCTGAAACCTTTCGATTAATCTCCCCCCTCTGAGAACACAAAACCACATCTCTGGGCCCCCAGCTGCTTCTTCCCCGTGCCCTTTCCCCCTGTCCAGAGCAGTCTGGCGGTGCAGGCCATGGGCAGGTGCTGCGGCCTCCAGGACCGCCAGGGTGGCCCATTGCACTGGATCCTCACTTCCTCAGCCACTGATCTGCTCAAACACTGGCCCGACCTCCCTTTTCAGCCACTCCACACTGTTTAGCTGGAAATGCTGGGTGACACCCTGGGGTCATCTGGGGAGCTTTAAAAAATACTGATACCTGGGCTGCAACCCTGGGGATTCGGATTGAATCTGCCTGGGTATGGTCTGGGCATTGGGATATTTTAAGCTCTAATGATTCTAACATGCAGCCCGGATTGGGAACCACTGCGAAGGACGTCCTCCGGGAAACCGTGAAGCCAACAGGCACAAATACAGACCCACGGGAGGGAGGGTCGGTCACGCACTGAGCATTCAGGTGAGCGGCCACTTGCCTGAAGAACGGAAAAGAGACAACTGATTCGTAGAACCTCCATGTCGCCACAAGGTCAATCCTGTTGGGGTTGGTAGCATAGTACCTCCAGGCGGCCTGGGGAGGAGAAAAGAGGGGCAGGAATGACCTGGCGTCACCCGAAACGTTCACATGGAATCCCACAACATTAAAACAGAAAGCCCTTGACACCTAAGAGTATAACGTACAGTGAGGTCATATCCAGAGAAGCCGGATTCTTGGCTTTCTGTAGCTCCTATGGGAAGAAAACCTTCCTTGACCCCATCATCTCGGAGCTATAATTGATGGTGTGGGGTGTGGAGAGGTGAACTACAGTGGACGGGGGAGGCGGGTACTGGGTAGAAGATCCCTGAAAGGAGCAGGGATTACTCTCGTTGCAAGATTCCTTGAGATTTCTCAAACAGGTAGGAAGACAAACAGTCTTCTGTGCCACTTCTGTGCATTTCCCAGTGCAAGGGCCAGCCCGGGAGATGAGGTTTTGATTCTAATATACTAGATCTTCTGTATACCGTGATGGTTTGGGGTTTGCGAAGATAGAGCGGACTCTCAGAGATCAGCACTGGCCTGGAAACTACAGTATGGAGGATAACGTCCTGTATCTGACCCACAGAGATACTCGCTGCAACTGGACACAAGTTCACGAGTGGGTGGTCACGCAGACACGCAGTCCCAGGCAGCTAGAGGCAGAACGCTCTCTTTTCCTATTCTCTGCGCTCCCAGTGGCCCATAAAACCACAAAGCAGGAACCTTCTCTGAAGTGAAAGAGGGAACACTCTGCCTCTCCCACCGTCTCTCCCGATGGTCCCCAACCCCCAGCCCACGGGTGGGGGAGAGATAAGGATGGAGAGCTGGCAGGAGACCAACACCGACTACTGCCTGGCTGCCTATAGACACACACACACACACAGACACACAGGCAGAGGATCTGAGCTCCATTCCAGTTCATCCCCAGGCAGACAGACCTGGATAAGCTCAGCGGCGGGCTTCCTCCTTTTCTCAAAGTGCTTCTGACGGTGTTGCTCCTGCACCTTGAGCGCCAGCCCGGACCCCAGGATGCCCTGAAGAGAGAGGTCAGGTCCTGAAGTCAGCCCCACCCAGACTCCCCCAGAGCCCCAGCCCGGCTCCCAGCAGCAGGACGACACTGAAGCCAAGGGGAGGAGGAAAGATCCCTTCTTTCTCTTCCAGCGAGTAGGAGCTGGGTTAAGTGGAGCCTTAAAGCCAGGGCTTCCTGACGCTGCCACTTCCCTGCAGTGAGACCCTGGGCCAGCCTCCTCTCCGCTGCATCTCACTTTCTACCACACGGAAGTAGGATAAAGGTACCTACCGCATAACTCTGTTAGGAAAAAAAGTGAGCTAATGTAATAGGAACGGCCTAGTAAGGAGTATGATGCAGAATAGATTCCCAGTTACTATTCAGGGAATTTAAAACATATTTTAGCTGCTTGAATTGTCACTTGAGGCTTTTACTCTGGCTGGAATCCCTCTGAATTGTGATCTGTTTTGATTTCCAGGTCGGACTCTCATGTGAATTACACAGGTAGGAACACACCCTTTTCAAGTCAAGAGAGAATTGAGAGACCAAGTCGCATCCTCACTGGCCCTAACCTGTTACAGATAAGGAAACTGAGAATCAAAAAGGCCATGTGCTCAAGGTCAAACAGCTTAGGAATAAAACAGACCAGGTAGGGCTGCAGTGGTCAAAGAACGTTAGCCACAAAAGGATGGGAGGTGAAGGGCAGGGAAGAGGGTTTGTTATACAAGAAGGTTCTCTTCAAGTTTTGTGATTAAGAGCCAGGCTTGGAATGAGCAGACCTGGGTCCCTGGCTCCACAACCCAAAGCCCTGTGACTGTGGAAACTTCACGAACCCAGTTAAGCCTCGGTCTTCTCATCTGGAAAATGGAGATAAATGTAGCGCCAAACTCCTAATGTTGTCACAAAGATTAAGTGAGACGGCATAGGTAAAGCATTTGGCATGAATCTAGGGCACAGTATGTTCAACAAATGCTATCTGTTATTACTGCTGTTATTATACTGATGGGCACTGGGCTTTGGGGAAGTTATTCTATCAGGGGTCAAAACTTATTCTTGAGGGAAATGCATTTTTTATATAAACCAGTAGATGACAGGGCAAGGGAAGGGAACTCACATATACAAAGGACCCGCTACGTGCAAGGAATACGTGGGTGAAAGACATAATCTCAGCTCCCCAGGAGCTCACAGTCTTCTGGGCAGGCAGATTTGGAAATGTGCAATCCCAGCATGGGGTCCGAAACGCCTTTAAAGAGCTATGCCCAGAGGAGGGAAGGACTAACTCAGCCTAAAGAAGGCAGCATTGAAACTGGGTCTTGAGGATAAATAACAAGGTCCTACGGTACAGCACGGGGAACTATATTCAATATCCTGTGATAAACCATAATGGAAAAGATTAAAGAAAAGAATGTCTCTATGTGTATAACTGAGTCACTTTGCTGTACAGCGGAGATGGGCACAGCATTGCAAATCAGCTATACTGCAATTAAAAAGAATTAAAAAAGAAGAAACTGGGTCTTGAAAGAGGAGTAGGTGTTTGGGGGGATCACTCCTGGCAAAGGGATCAGCACAGCCTACGGAAGAGAGACAGGAAACCACGCTACGGGGATGGTTATTGAGTTGATAAGAGCTGGAATTCAAGATACGAGACGATGGAAGATGAGGCTGGAAATTTGAGCTGGGGCCAAGTGGTGAGGGGTCCTGCCCATCACACTAGGGAGAACACCTGAGATACTCACCGCTGGAAGGGCGAAAAAGGAGACGCCGATTAGGGAAAAGGTGGCTGCGATCAGACGGCCTTCCCACGTTTTGGGTGTCTTGTCTCCGTAGCCAATTGTGGCCAGTGTGATCTGAAGAGAGAAGAGTTCAGACGTGAGGCTTCCCAGGGAGAGGACATTAATGATGTATCAGCTGAGCTTCACCTACAAGCCTTGTGCTGACCGGGGTGCTGTTCCCGTTTAGAGTAAGATTCCCACGGGAGGGATGGTGCTAAGTACCAGCGAATTTATACGGAGCCTTGAGACCACACCTGTTTCTAAGTTAAGGATTTCTTCCCTATAGTCAATCAGTCCACACATATTTCAATAATTGCAAACACGTGCATGTGATATACATTCATGTGTATATTTGCCTATGTGTGATTTTGTGTATAGCCATGATTCTAAATATACGTGCTCTTGTGGGTGTATTCATATGCACTGTGTGTATACGTGTGCATGGCTAAGGTCTGTGCCCGTGTCTGTCCTGGTATGAGCTGAATATTCCTGTGTGTGTTCACATGTGTAGGTTATCAGCGCACATGTACTTATGAACGTGGAAGGCAGGCTTTCGGACCAGTTAAGGGTGTGGCTTCTAGAACCCGAATGCCTGAGTTCAAATCCCAAGTCAACCACTAACTGGCTCAGAGACTATCCTTGAATTAGTTACTCAACTTCATGCCTCAGTTTCCCTATTTTTTTTTTTTTTTTTTTTTTT
>NW_020172779.1:14746702-14777589 GCF_003031525.2 Neophocaena asiaeorientalis asiaeorientalis
TTTTTTTTTTTTTGCGGCACGCGGGCCTCCCACGTTGTGGCCTCTCCCGTTGCGGAGCACAGGCTCCGGACGCGCAGGCTCAGCGGCCATGGCTCACGGGCACAGCCGCTCCGCGGCATGTGGGATCCCCCCAGACCGGGACACGAACCCGCGTCCCCCGCATCGGCAGGCGGACTCTCAACCACTGCGCCACCAGGGAAGCCCAGTTTCCCTATTTTTAAAAGGGGGCTAATAATAAGAGTTATTTCAGCTTAAAATAGATTTATAAATGTAAGGTGCTTAGAGCAATGCTTTAGTACCAAATGTCCTGTGGGTGTGGGGCTGCGTGTCTCTAGGTGTGTTTGAGGGTCTGGGTACACACATCTACATCTGCCACTGTGTCTGTTTGCACAGCATGGCTTGGCTGATGACGGCCTACGACGAATGAGGTTAGGTACCTGAATGACCCTAGGACCAGACTGTTGAGAGCTCTGACTTCTTATAAACACTACGGAAAAGCCCCTTCCAAGGGCCTACCCTGCAGGGGGCGTCTCCCAGGGGCAGGTTCAGAAATGGAGGAGGCCTCCCCTCACCTGTGGCCGCAGAACGCAGTGGCCCGACCGAGCGCATCCATGCCACGCCCTCCGTCTCTCTCTGTCCCTAACAGCCAATCCCCACCGGGCAGCCTTCAAGGTGGTGACTCACCAGACCCCACCAAAGGGCATCCGCGTAGGTCTCAAACTCCTCTTTCATCTCTTCTCCTTGGGCATCCACCTCCGGCACGTCCTTCTCAACCAGGTAGACGAGAAATGAAGAAAGGATGAGTGTCAGGAACCCGATGTACCAGGCGGTGATGAGCTCCTGGGAGGGCAAAGCAGAGACAGGGAGGGGGTCACGAGTGGAGGCTGGGCGGAGGTTGGAAGCAGACACACTGGAGCTGGAGTCCAGGTTGCCCGGCTCTGTGACATGGGCAAGTTACTTACTTTCTCTGTTCCTCACCTCCCATCAATGTAAAGTAGGATCAGTAATATGGTCATTATTTTCATCATTAACAAAACAAGTGTATAGCTCTAGGAGGAGAGGAAGATTTCTGTGATCTCTATATCACAGCTCAAGGGCCTTCCCCTGGAGGCAAGAAGGCAGGAGAGACTGGCCACTGCCTCTGAGACAAGGCTCGGGACTCAGGAGAGCCGATCCTACACAGGACTGGGCAGGGCAAGGACAAAGCTCATTTCTACTGGGACAGGGACGGACAGCAATGGGGAGCTATCCTAGCAGAGCGGACGGAGCTGTGGACAGGGACCCAGCCCTGCCACTAACTGACTGTGTGTGACTCTGGGCAAATGACCCCTCCTCCGCAGCCTCAGTTTCTTCATTTATTTATTTTATTTTTTTGTGGTACACGGGCCTCTCACTGTTGTGGCCTCTCCCGTTGCGAAGCACAGGCTCTGGACACGCAGGCTCAGCGGCCATGGCTCATGGGCCCAGCCGCTCTGCGGCATGTGGGATCTTCCCGGACCGGGACACGAACCCGTGTCCCTTGCATCGGCAGGCGGACTCTCAACCACTGCACCACCAGGGAAGCCCAGTTTCTTCATTTTTAAAATGAAGGGACTGGACCAGAGAGTTCCAAAAAGTGCCACAGACACTTCAAATGCAGACAGGTGTTTTGCTACGTGACGTGGTCACCTACTGATTTAGACCATATTACACATTAGCATAGATTACACTGAAACCTATTATTTCGTGGATATTCCTGCATGACCGACTAGGACATGTACGTAAACAGGAGAAAGCTGATTTGGAGGAAAACGTTGAGGAATAGTAAGGATGGTGCAGAGATATGGCAAAGATGGGCAAATCACTGAGGTTTCGAACATCCTGGCCGTGACAATCCCTGAGGTGCTTTCTATGTTTTTCATTCTATTCCAGTTCCAAGGCTTGCTGTGGTTACTGTGGCAGGCTGGGCAGAAGAAAGTCAAAGTCACGGGCGAACACCGCCTGGAGATCAGGCCCGTCATTCCTGCCGAGTCATCACAGAGAATGAAGCTGTTCACGTCGATGGAGTTCATCTGTTTGACCATCTGCGGCCAGTCAGCTGGCTTTATGGGTGAATCACATCGCGCCGACGGGGCTGCTTTCTGCGCTTCTGTGCCTTTGTTCACCTTGGTCCTCCATCCTCCCTGTCCCTCCCCATGGGACCAACCAGAGAGCACTGAGTCATCTTCAGACTCACGTCACCTCCCTCATGAGAGCTTTCCGGATGTTTGCTCCCCCAACTAGAGCTAGGGTTCATGTCTAGCTTTCTTTCAATGCCTTCACTAGTTTCCAGACACACTTTCAATCTCTAACACTTTCTTATGCTCGTTTGCTTAGAGGCCTGACCTTCCCCACAGCATCGCGTGCACAGTGCACTCGTGTGAGTTTACAGCGGAGAGAGGTTAGCGGACGTGCTGTAGGCAATCCAGCCCGTCCTTCCCCTCCGTGAGTGTCTGCCCCGCTGGGGGCTCGAGAAGGAAAAGGTGAATTGGATCGTCCTTCCCCAGTGGCTGTACGGGCACGACCCTCTTGGTCTGGTGAGTGTGATTCTGGCGTGCCCAAGCTTGCTCACAGCCTCCGGCCCCCAAACGCAAGTCAGAAGTTTCACCTGGTACTTAAGCAGAGAAACAGCTGTCCATGCGCACACAGAAGCACTGCTGGGTGGGATTAGGAGCTGGTATAAAGGTCGTCCCTGAGGAGTGAAATGTGTCCCCACTCTGTGCCCTGCAGTCATCTCAAAGGCTATTCAAGGCAATTCTGCCTGGAGGCAGTTTTCACCAGCAGTTCTGTGGCAGAACACACGCCTGAGCCCCCCTGCAGTCAGGTGCGGGCTGAGGGCCTGCGGTCCAGCCAATGTGTGGGGGGTGATGGGAGCTACTTCCTGCCTTACATCCATTCTAGAGGATGCTCTGGGCTCCCCTTCCCTTGCCTTGGTGACTCAAGGCTCATTTCCAAGACAGACGAGGACCACCCAGCCCACATGACACACTGTGTGAGTGAGAAGACACCCACATCTTTTGTGCTAAGTCACAGAGACTCCAGGGCTTATTTGTTTTGGAAGCAGAGCCCGGCTGATCCTAACTTTAGTAAGAGTGTTAACTTTAAAGTCTAACCCTGTGCAGCCCTGTATGGGCCCGTCACTCTTCATCTCTGAGTCTCCAGGGGAGTCAAGCATGGAACTTGGCCCAGAGAACACGTTTTCTGAATGAATGAAGAAATGAATTGGTAAGTGCCTGTTCACCAGGAAGGAACTGGTCTAAGCTCTTGCAGTTAGTAAATGCTGGAGTCGAATCCAGGTAAGCGCTTACCTCCTGAACACACTGCCTGCCCCGGAAGTGAAGGCCAGCCCTATAACTGCTCTGCAGCTTCGGCACAGTGAAAGGCTGAAGGCTCGTCTAGTGGGACTGTTGGGGGAAGGATGGGATACAGAGCTTGCCAAGCAGTTGTTTTGTCTGCCTTCGGTCTCCTACCACATACTTGAAGTTCTGCCCGCCTGGCATCAGTTGTGGGGTCTGGCGGTGGCGTGGACCATCTTTTCCCAGGAATTACATAGCAAACATCCAACTGTCGTCTATTCTAGTCTGAGGGAGCACAGGACAAGGACCGTAAGCAGCCACTTTTAGCCCTGATTTCCACTGGAGCTGCGAATCAGCTCAGCTCCATGGAGACAAGTTTAGGTATTGCTGACAAGTCCTCTGATAAAAGACAAAATAGAAGGTCGGGTGAAGAAAGAACTCTGAAAAGAAAGCCCTGACCTCCCCGAGCCTGTGGCCAGAAGTGGCACAGATGGGGAATAACACATGTATGGCAAGAAACTGCAACCTCCAGTGAGAGACTCCGGGTGTCTTAAATTTGTTATTTCATTTTCTGTATATTTTTACTTGTATGTTTGTGAAGAAAAGCATGTTTGAAATAATCCATGCTACCATTAATGAGCACTTACTATTCACCAGGCACTTACATGTACCTTTTCTTATGTGAGCAGCTGGAAGGATTCCCATTTTAACCACTGGGGAAGCTCGTATAAAAACAGAGCTATGTTCTTAAAGTCTTACGGCTGGAAGGCGGCAGAGCTGAAATTTGCACTGAGCTGCTGTCTGACTCCTGAGCTCCTGTATTCTACGATGACATGCCGGCATATCTGGGTGTGCACTGAGCTGGAAGAACCCAGGAGTTAGCTGTGTGGAGGCATTCTGGGATTGCCAAGTGGGGATGGCATGGTGCTGTTAACGCATACAAGGGAAACTCTGAGCTCCCCAAGGGCAACTTGCCCCAGGATCACTGCCTTTGGTGCAGTTCCCCAGAAGCAGAGCCTGAGACAGAAACTTAGGTGCATGTGATGATTGAGGGACGGTCTCCGGAGAGAGGGAGTGAAAGAAACCAGACGGGGCAGGAGAAATAGCTCAGCAAGGATGTAGACTCTGCTGGAGCCTCCTTCAGCCTGATCCCACGGGGAGCTCTGGAGTGTGAACTGCACCACAGGGCTGGTCCCAACACAGGAAAGGTACTCGTGTCAGTCAGTCACTGGCTGTGTGCTTCCCTGATGTGGGGGAAGGAAGATGAGAACAGTATAAGCTCCCGGGCAAGGCTGCGCTCCTGTATGTCTCCAGAGAAGGGGACAGCTGGGAATATTAGCGGCTAACTCTCATAGCAGCTGAGGGCTGAGCACATCCTCCCGGTAAAGGTAGCCTGGTCAGGGCACCAACCGTGTCCATTGTACCCACCAAGCCTGGCACAAGAAGATGCTCTTGTAGTGAGAAAGGTAGCTTTGGCTTTATCCCCTGAAGAACACCCATCCCAGGGGCCCTTCACTCCGATTTCTCCTGAACTGGCCTCGGAGTGTGAGGTTTTTCCTGCCACTCAGAGGTTTTTCCTTCATTTCTCCAGGGTCTGGCTGAGGCAGGGATGTTAACACAAAGTGCTACCAAAGGTCTGGGCTAACCGTAGGAAAGAAACACGGGGAGCACGACAGAGACAGCTCCAGACACGCTGGACTCTGCCTGCCTGGGTTTCCACACCTGCACAAGCACGTGGGACTCTGGGAGAGATCAGGCCAGGTCCCACTCATCCTAGCTTCTCATCTCCCTTGGCGAGGCAAGAGCCACCACGACCAGCAGCAAATCATTGAACACAGGCTCTGAAGCCAGACGGCCTGGGACTGTGCTGGTGGGCAGCTCACTTCCTCTTTCCAGATCTGCTTCCTTGGCACTGAAATGGGGTAAGAACAGTGCCTGACCCCGGGGGCGAGCTAACCTGTATCAAACACTATGTTCTAGGCACCCGTGCTTCTGGCTCCATGATAACAATAGCAACTGAACTGCATCAATGAACTGGGTGTATTCTAAGGGCTTTTCACCCTGAGGTGAGCGCGTTATCATTTCCATTTTATAAACGGCAGGAGAGAAGACCCAGAGGGGTTACAGGAAATCTCCAAAGTCCCACCAAGAGAGTCTGGATTCAAACCGGTCTGCCGGGATTCCAGAACCCTTCCCTCCCATCCCATGCTGGTTTGCATTGGCTCATTTCATCCTCTCCACAATCCGGAGGTACAGGCATTATCATCCCTGCTTTAGGAATGAGGAAAAACTGAGGTCAAAGGGGGTTGAGTGACTTGGCCAAAGTTGTTTGCATTCGGTGCGGCTGAGACCTGAGCCCAGGTCTACCTGCGTCTGCCGGCTGCAGCACACCTGTGTGTGCTTCTCCTTCCTGCTGCTGCTTCTCCCCCCATCTTCACTGTCGTCATCATCATCACCAGTGGGCAGGACAACCACCCTCTGGGGATGCTGTCAGGGAGGAGATGCCACGGATGGGCCTAGGTGGGCGGGAAGCCAGCGCGCTCTGGCCCCTTCGCAGGGGCACTTACTTTGCTGTGGGCGCAGATGGCCGAGCCCAGGAGCTTCCAGGTGCCGCCCCTCCGGTCCATGCGGAGCATCCGCAGTATCTGCAGGAAGCGCAGGCTCCGCAGGGACGTGGCCAGGACATTGCCCTGGTTTCCCACGGCAACCACCGGCACAGAGGCAATCAGCACGAAGATGTCTGCAGAGAGGACAGAGGGTGGTAGGGGAGAGGGGAAAGGAGGTCAGGCTAAGGCACGGGAGCCATCACAGGCAGTCGGCGGCAGACGAACACAAGCTAAACGCTGCTGTGTTGAATCGTGACGTGGACCGCACGTGATCCGCGTTCTCCTGTGACAGGTGAGGAAACAGGAGCTCTGAGTGTGAATGCCCTCCTAGGGCCACGCGGCCGGATGTGGCCGACTTGGGATTGGATGCAGGAGGCCTGCTGGACTCCAACACTCACTCTAAATCCTAGGGAAGTGATGCTCCAAGGCCCTCCAGGGGTGGCACTCGGGGGTCCCTCTCTGGCCGAGAAGGGATCTGGGTTGCCCAGGTGGTGGAGGTGAAGCCTGAAGCTCAGATGCTGCTTTACTGTGGGTTTTCCCTGCAAACAGCCCGAGACAGGGACGAGGCTGTGGCTGATTTAATGAGAAATGATCTCAGGAAGCAGAAGTGAGGGGAGAGGGGGGCGGGGAAAAGGCCAGTGCAAGGCACGTTGTCAAGGCCGCTGCTGGAGCCTCTGAGCTGTAGGCAGAACACCTCCCACCACTGTCCCTCTGAAAGATGGGAGCTGGGCCATCTGTCCACTAGATCCTGTTCCCTGCTGGCTGAGGGGGTCGTAACGTCCCCACACTCGCCAGCTCCACTGCCTGTGACCTCCCTCAGCTTCAGAGAAGGCCCTGGGGTAGACTGTGGGGAAACGTGGGGCCCACCCCAGAAGTGGGATGCTGCTGTCAGGAGGTGACCTAGAAACGTCTACCAGAGCTGTGACTGGTGGAAGCAGAGGCCGAGGGGATGAGGAACTTCTGAAAGGGCCAAGCTGGCTCCTGAAGTTAAATGGCTGAGGATGGAAGAAAGAGGGGGCCCTGGTCTCTTTCTTATTCCCTTCAATGCCCTCCCCTCAGCTCCCGGATCTGTTATCTCCCCACTGTACTGCAGGGGGCTAAGCAAGTAAAAAGGATCCCATGATCAAGTAAATCTGAAAAAAATTCAATTAAACAGGTTTTGCTACTGCAGGACTTCTCAGAGCCTTTAGTATGCTAATATGCCCTGTGGCTCTCAGTTTCACCAATGAAGTCCAGCCTTTCTCCGAAGATTTTGACCTGTCCGAACTGTTTTTGTCTGTTTTGCTTTTTGTTTTGCAAGAGCATCAGGATTCCAGGGAACACATTGTAGGAATGTTTATCCACCGGGCAAAGTCCAAACTTCTGAAAACCCTCTGTGATCCAGCCCCTGGGAACCTTCTAGAAGCATGTGTGGTTTGCTGAGCCCACAGTGTCCTCTCACACCTCTACACCTTTGTTTGTGCTGCCACCCAGCTTGGATTAGGCTCCTTGATCCACACCAGGTACGTCTGCCAAAAAAGCTGGCACCCCTTCCACCATGGCCAAGTATCTCCCAGGTGTGCCTACGCTGTGGGAAAACGTAGTGCTCAGACACCTGGATACCAATATGTCTATATCCTTGGCCAGGCTTCTCAGTCTATCTGTGCAAAGATACCCATTTATCACGTTTGTAAAAGAGAAAACAAAACCTAGGTGCAGGGTAAATGTGACTTAAGTCTACGACACTCCGACAGGACAGCAAATTCTGGCCCAGAGGGACCCGTCCACGCCCAAAATGGCAGGGTCTGAGGCTGCTTCGAGCAAGGAGGCCATGATGTGTGTGGACGTGATGACCAGCCTCTTGTCAGACACACAGAGAAAAGCAACATTTCCCACAGGGGCCACGTTACGGGAGAAGTTGAGAGGAGTAGAACAGAAAATGCAGCAACATCAGGAAAGAAGCCAGCAAGGATGGTGGATGCTGAGGCCCAGCCTTGTCTCTCCAGACAGGCGGGCAGGGGAACGTGATCTGGAGCTCCGGTACAATCCTGGAATAGTGGAGACAGCTCCACGGGGAACGCCCCTGTTCCGGAGGGGCCCGGGCTCCACATGCTATGACATCCTCTAACTTGGCAGGAACCCGTCGATCACAGAGTCATCTCCCCCAACCCCTGCCAACACACACACACACACACACACACACACACACACATGCACACACACTGGATAGGTCACCTCAAAAAGAAGTCAGCTTAAGACTTAAAAGAAAGACAGGAAAGAGGAAGGGGAAGGAAAGTTGGGGGCTGCCATGGACTGAATGTTTGGGTGCTTTCAAATTCATATGTTGAGTCCTAACCCCCCGTGTAATGGTATTGGGAGGTGGGGCCTTTGGGAGGTGATTAGGTCATGAGGGTGGATCCCCCATGCATGGCATTAGTACCCTTATGAAAGAGACCCCAGCGTGCTCCCTCGCCCCTTCCATCATGTGAGGACACAGCAAGAAGACAGCTGTCTAGGAACCAGGAAGTGGACTCTCACCAGAACCCGGCCATGCTGGCACCCCAATCTCAGATGTCCAGCCTCCAGAACTGTGAGAAATAAATTTCTGTTGTTTATAAGCTACCCTGTCTGTGGTATACTGTTATAGCAGCTGTAAAGGACTCAGACACAGTAGATAGACATGGTAAGAGGACAAAGGAAGAGAGAAAAAAAATGTGGAAAAAAATCAGTAACTACAAAGTGCTCCAAAATTGCATGTGTGCATGTGTGCGTACACACACCCACCCTCCTTGCACTCAAAATTCTAAGCAATAAACAAAACCCTCAGATTTCCAACCTCAGCAGCAAATGGGAAGAAGGAAGAGAGGCTTCAGCCGACAGTGAGGCTGGTACCTGTCCTTTGTGTGAGGCAACCTGCAAACGCAGCCACACAGCCCCAGGAGGCACGGAGAGAACTTGGCGCCTAGGACAGGGGAGGGGTCCAGCTCTTCCTCCCTGGCTGGGTCATTCGTACCCACAGGGCTGTGTCCAGTCCCGGCAGGTCACTTTTTAAAAGGGGAGTGAGGAATAAACAGCAGCTCAGAGGAGAGGGTCTATGATGCTAAGAAAATGGGCTATAAGATGGGGTTGAAGCCGCTAAGCACATCCCTCCCAATGAAAGGAGACTGCTGGAGTGGAGGGGAGGAATAGGATGGCTGAATTCGAATATCTGAAGAGAGTCAGAGGAGTTAAGATGGAATGAATACCCTCGAGAGGTGGTGAGCGCCCCATGACTGGAGGTATGCAAGTAGAGTCTGGGGGACCACTTAAAGGCTGCTGCAAAGGGGGCTGGGGAATCAGACAGGAGGGCATCTTCAACCAAACGCTTTTGAAGGTCCCTTCCAGCCCTGACTTTCTATGATCCTCTGACTTTAACCATCCCTAGGAAATCGAAGCTCCAAGACTCTTAACCATCACTGCAGGTAGATTTCGTCCTGTCACTGTATGATTTTAGTGGGATCTTCAGATGGGAACATGGTGGGGTGCACCAATAGGTGTGTGTGAGAGCTTCCATCTTCTTTGCTATCAAAATGCCTACACCTGGATGGAGGGGTCTCCATGACACCTCCCCAAAGCAAGGTGGGTCAGGACACAGCATTATGGTGGCGAGGGGGGTCACAGGTGCTAGATTCTTCCAGACTGGGTGTTAGGATGGAAGAATTACCTCTGCGGCCCTACAGAGGTCATTCTCAACCAGCAATGGTGTCACGCCTCCCATCCCCACCGTGGCCAGTCGAACTGCACGGGCAGTTTGGCTGTCACGGTGACTGGGGTGCTACTACTCCAGGGACTGCGGTTGCCCCACATCCTGCAATGAGCTGTGGCTCCTTCACGACCCAAATGCCAAGAGTGTCTCCCACCCGCCTTAAGAATTCCTGCCCTGTGGACTCATTATAAGGAGAAGCCACGGGGGCAGGAATTCCACCTACTGGAGGATTGAAGGGAGGGTCAGAGGCGGGGCGGGCCCCCACGATGCTGCATGGTTTCCCAGAAGAACAGCGTCTGCTTAAAATTGCCTCAGAGAAATAATGCACCAAAAGAAGGGGATGAGGCACCCCCGGGCTCGGGGTCAGGGCTTACCCAACATGCACAAGGGCTTCCTGGCAAACTTCAGTCGTCCCCGCCAGCCTTTGTATCGGCAGCAACACCCAGCAGCCCAGATCCTCAAAGCAAACTCGGCTCCGAAGATGAAAATAGCAAATGTTTCCTGCGTTGAAGCACATGTGGAGAGACACATTAACCGGGACCCGGTTGTCCAGAACTAGCGATTTCTGTCTGTAAGTTCTGAAGAGCTGGATTTCTGTTGTTGCTGGTTTGGTGGTAGAGGGGGTAGGACAGGCTGATCACCTCCATTCAGTTTGGGGCAGTTCCTGTCTTCACTCTGATGTGCTAACTGTCTCTAACATTAAGCCTTTTTTCTATGTTTTTGTTCTAATGGATCATTTTTTAAAAATCCCTTTAATGTACTAAAAGCCCCCAAGAAGTTCAGTTGGGTTGGAAGGAGAGGAATCAATGATATTGCCCAGCCGGTGTCTGGTCCCTGGTATTGCTAATCGTGGCCAATGGTTACTGAGCATAGCTCCTGGGCCAGGCACAACCGGAAGTATTTTATAATATGATCCTCATCTTGTATTTTGAAAAACCCAGGCTGGGCAAGGAGTGGCTGAACAAATGTCTCAAGGCCAAAAGTGGCAAAGAAGGAATCCCAGGCAGGTGATCAGGCTCTGAGCCCGTCAAGACCATGCTATGGCGTCTCCCGGGACAGCGGGTTTGCATCTTCCCTGCTGAGGGAAGATGGAGATACCTTCGCCCCCACTGCTTGGTGACCTCCCTGGGGCCCTTGGGGAGCTGCAGCAATCCTCGAAACTTAGTTCCTGGAACTGGATGGCTTCCCAGGAGTCATCTGCTCAGGTCTTAGCTTCAGATCTGCCCTGTAGACTGTCAACACCTGCCCTTGGAAGGAACCTGCTGATTCCGGCACCACGGACACATGGTTAGCTCAGTGGGAGGCAAAGCTATTTCGTAAACCCTGACTGGGGGCTGGCATCCCTTCCCTGTGCAGAGGGTGGGGCCTCACCCTAGAGAGGTGGGTTGATCCTAATCCAGGAAGGCGTGGTCATTCAAAAGGCCAGCTGGAGAAGGATCCAGGGCTGCAGAAGGATCCAGCCCTTCCTGGGAGCCTCCTCCTGGCCCGGTGTGGAGGCTGCACCCAGCCTATCGGCGTGGGCCCCTCACCGTACACTGCTACATCTTTTAGGTGAGGGTGGGAGGAGACTGAGTCGGGGTGTTAGGTAACTTGCCCGAGAATTCTAACTGCACGCTCTCTCTGCCGCATCACGGGATACAGACTGGAGAGTAAAAACAGGCGGAGGCCCAGAAGGGAGGTCCTGGAGTGCTCATGCAGAAACGGGATTTGTTGCTTGGCCTTGAAGGAAGAGATCCTCAGGGTTTAGGGAGGAAAAGCAGAGGAAGGGTTGGGACAAAACATGCCTTTGTGTTACTGTCAGAGGGTTGGGAAGCTGTATTTTATCATTTAACCAGTGGGTATTGGTGTTTGTGTTGACCTTGTTTATGTCCCCTTATCTCTAACCTGGAATCACACAGGCCAGCCGTTCCCTGCTCCACCTGTGCCCCCAGCAGACCTCATCAACTGATCCACCAATGCTTTCTCCTGGGACTGGACTTGGCCAGAGACTCCAGGAAGCCAAAACCGGTTGGGCAGAACTGCACCCAAGGGGCTCCTTGTCTTCATCGTTGGCGGTCCCACCAGAGCATCTACCCCCGCAGCACAGCACCACGGTGCAGGCGCCATCTCACCAGCAGCAGAAGCCAGTCTCCCGAAACAGTCTCGTACTCCCTGAAGGTGGTCAGGACGGCCAGAATCAAGCACCCAAGGACAATCAGGAACCTAGAGGGGAAGGAAGAAGGAAACTAAGGGAGCGTCTAGTCTTGGATCGCGCCGAGGCAAGACTGCGAAGGTGTCAGACGAGATGAAGCTACAGCATCCGTTAGACATAGGTGCGTGCTTTATCCGTTACCCCATTTAACCTCATAACACACCTGAAAGGCAGGTAGGAATTATTGCTCCAGTTGAGGAAAACAGGGCTGAGAGAGGTGAAGGGATGTGCATAGCTGTTACTTTACCAGCTAGTTGGTGGAAACAGTGAGAATTTGAATTAGCTCATCGGGTCCCAGCCCTGGAGGGCTGCAGATGCCTTGAAGAACCAAAGTTACCGCAAGCTTTGGTAGATCAACGGGAATATGAATATGTTAATAGTGTGTCCTGCACATATAGGTCTATGTTTTTCAAATATATGAAAACATTCTTAGAATAAAGACAAATTCATCCAACGATGGATAAATTCGGCGATGGCGCCTGTCACCATATCTTCATATTATTATTATTTTTTTTACAGTCGATGGTTACTAAAGGAAACAACCTCTTTCAACTGGGGGCCTTCAGAATCGATTTTGAAATTACCAAGTGCGCTTCATGCTAGAAAGAACAGAAGCCGCCGTGATGCACACTGCTGCTCACTGAAAAGTCACTGAGAGCTCGTCTGGTTCACGGCCCTGCCTCAGGCAGAAGCGAACTGCGGACAATCCTTTGAGATTATTATATTTATAAACTCCCTGTGTGTGAGGGGGGTGATGGTGGCGGTGGAGGGACAGTGTGTGTGTCTGCACGCTTCACTGTTTCAGCAGAGAAAAAGCGTTCTCCCTTGCCCTTGGTGGAGAGTCTTTGGTTCAATGGTCAGCACCAGGTCCTCTGGGTGTGTAAGAGGGAAATTACAAGAGAGGGTCCATGCAGGAGGCTTGGTCACATACTCCAAGCTCTCCTGCTCTATATAATCTGGCTCTGTGCCCTGCTAGGTTCCAATCCATGCTTTTTTGGTTTGTGTAAGTGGGTACCCACTTGTACGTTCATTCATTCATTCATCCATCCATCCATCCATCCATCCATCTATCCATCCATCCATCCATCCATCCATCCATCCATTATATGGCAGGCACTGGGGGACACAGAACTGAAATTCAATGATGAATAAGCTGGATCCGTCCTCCTGAGCTCAGAGTTCAGACAAACAGGAAGCGATCTCACGGTGTGACGGTAAGGACCATGATGTAAGGAGGCTTGGAAACGTCTGCTCCTGGCCCTGGATTGGACCAGAGTCCTGGCTCCGGCCCTTGGTGATCCTTCCTGATCACATTTTCTGATCAACAGCGCCGCTGATCTGCAGACCTGAATCTATGTCTCCAACCCTGCCCATGAACCCAAACAAGATTTTCAACCCCCTCCTGTGTTTGGCCATCTTATTTAAATTCATGACTCCTGATCCACAGCTGGAATCTGCCTACTCTTCCTCCCAAATCTTCTCAGGTGATGATGACGATGATGATGACGGCAGCGACAACTGTAACAACGTCGACACCCACCACCACTCTTTAGTGAGCAGTTACTACATCTATCAGCTCATCTATCCTCACAACACAACCGCCTCCCAAGGTAGATATGATCATTCCCATTTTAGCAATGAAGAGATTCATCAGAAGCAATCATTACCATCAGGACAACTGTGTCGTCAGTAAAAAGACCATACAGTCTGGAGTCCAAAGATATGGACTAGAAAGAGGCTCTGGTATGCGATCTTGAGAAGCTCACTGATTCTGGGAACCCCGACGATCACGTCCATAGAACGAGAATAACGAACCTGCCTAGAGATCACAGTTATTGTGAGGACCACAGGAGATAATGGATGGCGAGTCATTCAGTCCACTGTTTAAGATCAAGCAAATGATGCCTACTGCTTGCCCGGACACACACGCATCACTGGCTGGACAGGCTCTGGAAAACGTGCTCTTAGACGATTCTAGAAATCCATATTCTTGTCCTCTCAAGACTTGACTTTATTCATTCAAAGGCTCTGGAGATAAGATCTAGATTAGAATCCTCTCCCTCCTCTCATGCTGTGTCATCTTAGGCAAGTTACACAACCTCTCTGCATCCTGATTTTCTCATATGTAAAATGGATCCAATAAAAGTGCCAGTGTTCTCAATTTTTCAATGATATAATCCATGTCGTGGGCTTAGAAGAATGTCTGACAGATACTTAGCCTTCATTAAATGTTAGCTATTATTTTATTGTGAGTTAATATCAATGCCTCTTCTGTCCTAGGCAGAGAGATGGCTTTAAGGGTACAAAGATGAATAAAGCCTGGCCGTCATTTCTCCTAGTCCAGCGGGGGAAACAGAGCACAAGTAATCACGCGAGAGTGTGGCTGAGGTTGTGATCTGAGCGTCCAGCACGTGCTTTGGGAGTACAACACTTGAAGCATGCCAGAGGCTGTGGCCAAAGGGTTGCAAAGATATGTGAGGCTTAGCTAGGGTTGCCATATGTGTCGGTTTATCCAGGACATCGCCCATTTTATGTGTTGACCTGGAGTATGGACCCTTCGGCACTGTGGACACAAAACCCCATTCGATCTTCTCCTTTAGCAAGGGGTGTGAGCCTTCTATGATCTGGCTTTCCCTCCTCACAGCCTCATCTCTTCTCGCTCTCCCACACCCAGGCGGGCCGTACTGAATCACAGCACTTCCTCAGATTCTCTTACCCTACCGGTGTCTGTCTCAACTCTCCCCTTCCCTGCCCGCTCCCCACACACGCCCCTCCGTCTTCCTGCTGATACCTTGGCGGTGCCGGTCATGGCTTTGCCTCCAGAGCCTCCCAGCTGCTGCCTGTGGGTTTCCTCATGCGATCCCTCCCTTAGGATCACAGAGCACCCTAAGGCATTTCTATTCCAGTACTGATCCTAACCCATTATCATTTTGTAATCGTTGGTGCACTGTGTCATAAATAAAGCACTCTATCCTAACACCCAACTTGAGAATTCATCCTAGGGCAGGAACTGCCTTTGCCTAGTGAAACATTTTACTGATCCAGTTGAGGTGGAAGTTGCAACCCTAAAGTCACAAGACTGCTAAGCCTCTCAGTAAGAAAAAGTAGCCAGAAATTGGAGACGGGGGTTGGTCTTGAGGGCCGGGAATGACAAAGAGGAGAGGATATGGCCACATGCTGAAGGGGTGTTAGGTACAAGACTGGCTAAAATTACAAGTTCGTGGTCCTGCAAAGACAATCATCAACCACGGCCTTACGGAGTGGTTTTGTCTTTACCGGGCATTGAACATGGGGCTAGAGCCTGTGGTCTGGGTAGGGATATGTGTGGGGAGAAGGGAAAGCTTGATGTCCCACAGCTAAACTAATTCAGGAGGAACAAGAGTCCTTAAGCAGATTCTGGGACTCGACCCACAGTCCTGTACTTGAAATGTATGTGAATCTTGGGAAGAGTCTACGAGGTATGTGCATGGTGACCATGCCGTAAAGTGACCCCGAACGAGCCATGCCCTTGTATAATCCTCATACCTGAGTGCAGGCTGAACCTTTGACCTTGTTCTAACAAGAGATTATGGCAGAGTTGATGGGATGTCATTCCCTTGAGTAGGTTTCATTATGTAGCAAAGGCAATGGGATAGACTCGTCTGTGATTATGTTACTTTAGATAAGACTCCATCTTAGCCGAATAGAGCAAGAATCACCTGCTGGCCCTGAAGTGAGCTGCCATGTTGGGAAGGGTCTGTGAGGGTCACAAGGCCAGAAACTGTGGTGGCTTCTAGGACCTGAAAGCAGCCCTGCATGAAAGTGGGACTTCAGTCCTACAACCACAAGGACCAACAGTCAGGTGAGTTTGGAGGACTCCCAAGCTCCAGAAAGGAGTACAGCCCAGCCCACCCTTTGACTGCTGCTTTGTGAGACCCCAAGAGGAGGGCCCAGTTAAGACATGCCCAGGCTCCTAACCCATGGAAACTGTGAGACGGTTCACATGTGTTGCTACAAGCCGCTAAGTTAGTGGCAATCTGTTAGGCAGCAACAGAAAGCTAAGAGTGTGGATGGGAATCTGTACCAAGTGCATCCAGTTTTTATAGAGCCCCACCTCACCCCCTCATTCTTCAGACGATGTCTGGGCTGCATTTGTGTGTTTGGTCTGTGAGGCTCCACTCCTTGAGGGTGGACTACCTTGTTCCTCTCTGTATCCCAGTGACTATCCCAAAGCCTGGCACTTAGGAAGAACCCATATGTGTTTAGAGAATGGATAAAAACAATTTCAGATATGAGCAGTGGTTGGAATAGAAGGCAAGGGATATAGGATGGGCCTGGAGGGGCAAGCCAGAATAGGGTATGAACAGTTTTGTTGGCCAAGTGAGAGTTTGGACTTTATTCTGCAGAAGATCTATAGCTACTACATCTGTAGGTATAGCCATATCCATAACTGTATCATCTTTATCTATTTCTATATCCACCTCCATGTCATCTATATCGTACCTATATCACCATCAGTATCCACACCCGTATCACCTATGCCTAGAAAGACTGCTCTCTGACAGGACAGCAGTCAGGAAGCTGTTGTCATGGACTGGCCTGCAGAGATGACAGGGGTTCCATGAGACAGAATCCTTCCGAAGTTTCAGCGGGACTTGCGACTACGGGGATGTGTAGGCTGGGCAGGAGGGGCATCTGGAGGCTCACGGGGGTTGGTGGGTGACAGGGTGGACCGTGTGGTGTTCACAGACTTCAAGAGTATGTGCCCCGGGGCCAGGACGACAGCAAAGATAAGCTAAGCTGGGCACCTGCCGTCTGAGGTCCAAGTGGAAATATTCAGCAGGCTGGTCGAAATTCAAGTCTAAAGCTTAGGGGAGAGGTTGGGGCTAGAGACCTGAGTCCCTTTCAGCTCCAACTGTGATTTTAGAGCCAGGTGAGGGCATAACTCATCCTTAACCTGTCACCAAAACGCAGTGTCACTGTGGTTCCCATCTGCAGGGGGCATGCAGAGCCGGGCTTCAGCCAGGAGAGGGCAGCAAACACCTGGCGGAACGTGGCACTTCCTGGCATCTCCAGGAATTAAAAGCACTGGCAACCTGGGGAATTTACTTGCTGGGATTTGAAAACAATGATTAATTCATAAAGCGAAAAGCAGCAGGGAAGCCCTCTTTCACCTGAGAAGGGGAAACACCCTTTGGTCTCTTGCATAGTAAAGTTTATTCTTAAGATATGAACTTGATTTCAGACGGAAGGACCAAATGATCAGTCTCACAGATGGAAGCCAGATAGGTGTGGCTAGCCAGGGTCTTCCCTTCTCATCTTGTTCTTTCTCTCTCTCTCTCTCTCTCTCTCTCTCTCTCTCTCTCTCTCTCTCCTCTCCCCCTCGGATGACTGGGACTAGGTGAATCAGCTGCCATGTCATGAGGAGACTCCGGTTGCTTATAGAAAGGCCCCAGGTGGTATGGTCTCTGGCCAACAGCCAGGGAGGAGCTGCCAGCACACTTGAGTTAACTATCTTGCAGTGGTCCTTTGGCCTCAGGTTGAGACCCTGTGAACCAGGTGCCAGGCCAGTTTTCCTGAGAAGACTTTATAAGCACTGGCCCCCTAAGTTCCATTAAACACATCACCATTTATTCTGTTACTTCCTCTCTCACTGTGGTTTCCTTCTCTGTAGCCCTGGCTGTTTCCCTCACTCCACTCCTCTGTCACTGCCCTCCCTCCCCTGATTTCTTTTCCGCTCCCCTCTGTTCCTCACCTAGCACTTCTCCCCACGACCCCCGTCCTGGGACTTGCTGAAGTCTTGGGGAGAGTCAACAGCTGTACTTCTGTCGGCAGGGTCCTGGCTGTCTTTGCCAATGAGGCCAGTTAAGGTCAAGGGTCTTGACATACCCTTAAGCCAGACACCATCCCCTACCCACCTCTTCTCACCCGAGCTGGGCGTCCCCTGACAGGAACAAAGCCGGACCTGCTGGAAATATCCTCTCCCAGGCTTCGTTCAAAGTAAGCCCAGGAGGGTGAAAACTCCAGCATTGACTTGGTCGTCTTCTTAGCACATCATTTTCTTTTACCCCAGACAGCAGCAATGCCAGCCAGGGGCACTGTCACCGTTATATCTGTGCCCCCATTTTACAGATGAGGGGCACAGCTTCCAGGCTCAGGCAGCGGGGTCACCAAAGGAAGGAAGGGGGGCAGCGCTGCTGGGACCGGACCCTGTGCTGAGAGCGGTCACGGGGACTTGGGTGAGACTCTGCAGGGAACGGGGCCAGGTTAGAGCCAGCCAGAGAGTGGGAGGGCTGAGGCCCACAGTTCAGCTTCCCCTCTCCTCTGGACTCCAGTTTGGGGGAGAAAAGCTCAATTCCATATCCAGGTAGTTCCCTGGGACCGCGGCTGGTTCCTGGGTCCTGGTAGGCATCTGTCGAGTACCTGCAGCTCACCAAACGTCCTAGACTGAGGGCGGAAGGTGGCGGCTGACCGCTGGACTCTCCTCCTTACACCCCTCATCCGTGTGCCATGAAACGGGCATGTGTAGAATCACGCTCCCTAGCCAGGCGCAGCAGAACTGACCCCTCTGACGGGGCAGGTGTGCTGAGGCCACAGCTAGCCCACATGTCCTGATCTTCGGCTACCACCCTGATCCTTGCTCTCCAGCAGAAGCTACAGCCTTCAGACCACATCAGGATCCTACCGATCCCCCATGGAAATTCCCAGAGGTAAAGCACCCACTATGTGTCAGGGGCTTTCTTATTCCCTCCGAGTCAGCCCCAAGGCCTCCTAGAATCTCAGTGCCCAGCCCAAACGATTCTGAAGAAGCTACACACACCTGAGTTCTACTTCTAGCTCTGTTGTGTACTCATTGTAGGCACTCGGAGCTTTTTCCTCTTCCCAGGCCTCAGTGTATACATCTGTGAAATGAGTGGGTTACAAGATCCAAAAGGCCTGTAAGGGAAGTTGTTGTGGGTTCAGGCCTCCAGCCCACCCTGGCAGGAGGGCCTGGAAGAGCTTTCACAGAAGCACAGATGGGTTCAGGAGTTCAGATCTCAACTCTGTCACTTGCCTCCTAGGAGACTGTTTCCTCATCTGTAAGTGGGAATGACCACAGTTCCTAATTCAGGGCTGTTGTGCATATGAGAAGCACACAAGGCCATGCTCGGAGGCTATGTGACACCGCGCCTGGCACAGCACGGAGGCCAATTCGTGTTAGCTACTGCAGGAGTGAATTTGAGCTTGGATGGGTCGGGCCTATGGCTGAGTGCCATGTGGCTAATGGAACTTTTTGCCATCTCTTCAGACCTGAGATTGTTCTTTAGAATAGGGAAATCAACTAGAACTTGGAAGAAGCCCTGGCAAGAAGACGTCTGAGTGCCACCATGCACTGCACCGTCTATACCAAGTCTGAGTCGTCACTTGTCTATTTCTGCAGGGATCCTGGCTGTCAGTATTCTCAGATCCATCCAGCCCTCCTAAAGGAGGCCACATTTATTTTGGGGAGGTGGGAGGGTTGGAGTCTTCTGCCTGGGGACAGGGTTATCAGCCTTCCCCAGACCAAGCGGTTCTGTTCCATGCCTCTGACCCCCTCTATACTCATAATATTATCAGCTGAAATAGACAACATTCCCATTAACAATGCCACCAACATGCCCTCTCCAGTACCCTGGTTTTCATTTTACACTTCCTGATAAAGGTGATGCTATCTTAGGGCTGGCAGGTCACATTCTTTCCCCCCTATAGGCTAGAGACAGGAGTCATGAGCTCTGTACTTCCGGCTCCAGCAGGACTCCTGGGCCATGCTGAGTGGCAGACACAGTGGGAATCTGAACGAAGCCCGTGGAGAGAAACAGTCCATCTCTGGGTGTTTCCTTTTCTCCTCCCCAGAACAAGCCGTATCTCTGAAACATCCTGAGATGTTAAAGTCAATCTGGCCCCCAACCCCCTCTCCCCATTCAATGGCATTCATTTCATCATCTGCAGTGTGCTTCCCGTGTGTCAGGCCCTGTGTTAGGGACTGGCGTATCTGCAAAGCCTTGTTATTGACAAAGCATTTTTAGTCAACATCCAAAAGCATTCCAAGGTAGTGGTGCTACAAAGTGATGTGAGGTTATATTTTAAGCTTCTTCTTCATGGTGCAAGCATCCACCATGCTCCCCTGGTAACCAGTACCAAAAAGGAGAAGAGTAAAGATTTTGGAATCTAGTGTTAACAGTCAGATCTTAAGATGACCCCAGTGAATCTTGCCTCCTGCTATACACACTTGTGGTTAATTCCCTCTGCGGAAAGTTGGCTGGGACCTATGGCTAGTTTCTAACCAACAGAATACAGTAAAGGTGGCATGTCACTTCTGGAGTTAGGTTATAAAAGACTGTGACTGCCACCCTGCTAGTAGACTCCCTCTTGCTGGCTGTATTTTTGGGAGGGGGTGGTGCGCTGTGAAGCTTACGGGATCTCTGTTCTCAGGCCACGGCAGTGACAGTGCTGAATCCTAACCACTAGACCACCAGAAACTCCCTCTTTTGCTGGCTTTGATGAAGCAAGCTGTTCATACATCCATCTTGGAGAGGCCCACGTGGGATGGAACTCAATGTGGCCTCCAGCCAATGGCTAGCAAGGTACCAAGACCCTCAGTCCAAGAGGCTTCAGGGAACAAAATTCTTCCAATAACTACAAAAGGGGGCCTGAAAGAGAGTCCTTCCCCAGTGAAACCTTCAGATGAGACCCCAGCCCTGGCTGACACCTTAATCACAGGCTTTGTGAGAAACCCTGAGCAGGAGACCCAGGTAAACCACGCCTGGATTCCTGACCCATAGCAACTGAGATGGTAAACGTGTGTTACGTTAAGCTGCTAAGTTTTGTGGTAGCTTGTTATACAGTAATAGATAACCAGTGCTAGTTAACCAGGATCTGAATCTTGGCTCACCACCTAGAAACCAGATGACCTGGGGCAGGTTTATTTTTCTGAACCTCAGTTTCTCATCGACAACACAGGAGTGGCAAATCAAGGGATCTGCCTTAACTTCTTCTTTATCCCAGTCCGCGTAGCTCAGAGATTGCACAGGGCAGCAAAAATCCTCAAAACTAAAAACCACTTCTCTAATGAGGTCTCCATGCACACATCCTCGATGATTTAACAGCAGCCTATACCCTGGGCATCACGGCCTTGAACTTCAGTCTCTGCCTCCCTATCAGGTAACAGCGTCCCATAGTACAACGTGAACCATCTGCAAAGTGAAAAGGCAAAGCTTACAAAGGATGTAGGATTCCACGAAGCTGATGGATGTGATGATGGAGAGCTGTTCTAAATACACCAAAGCCATTAACAAGTGACAGTCGTACTGGAACAACGAAAGACAAGTCAACTGATACTTCAAAGTGGGAAAAATACCATACACTCCTTCCCCCAGAATGTTGAGAAAATAAAATGTGAAGTTATATTGTATTATCATCTAGTTTTTGCAAAGAAAATATAACCTCAAATTAACACTCAATTGAGTCTGTTTTCATTGTAAAAATTAGAGCATAGTTGCAATTATAACCTCAATTTTGTGAACTATGAGATACAATAAACACGTTTTTGTATTTTAATTATATTTTTGTGATTACGTACTAATGAGAAATTTCCTTCACTGTTTAGTATGAAGTTTGGTCCCCATTTTCAGCAGATTCCCTTTAAGTAGATATTCACTGATTCCTATTAACTGTGGAATAAGGGACCCTCTAAACCTACCTCATGGCATGGTCATGTGGATGAAAAGAGAACCACATATGTAAACTGCCTGGAATCCTGGTAATTACCAGGCATTCATCAGGTGCCAGTTTCTTACCTCCTTCCTTCTCATCTTATGCTCAGAGAGGAGAGTAAAAAGATGACTTTAATGGGATATAGAAAAAATCATTTTGTCCTAAAAAAACTTCCCTGTTCCTGAAATGAGGCAAGAAAATCATATTCACAAAGAACCACAGACAAATCTGTATCTATATCTTGATCTATGTATATCCTATCCATATCCATCTATAGATTTACAGATGTGTAATGCAGATGCAGGTTTTGACCATCTAAACCGGGAGTTAGCAAACTGCGGCCCTGGGGTCAAGTCCAGCCAGCTGGTACTTCTTTCTGTAAATAAATTTTCTTATACCACAGCCACTCTCCTTTGTTTATATATTGTCTGTGGCTGCTTCTGTCATGCAACAGCAGAGCTGAGTAGTTGAAGCAGAAACCATCTGGCCCACAAGCCTAAAATATTTGCTATTCGGCTTTTTAAGAAAAAGTTTCCCAACTTCTGATTTAAACTAAGAGCCCAGGGCAACTGAATGCAATCGGTACCACCTCAAGATGTCTGATATGCCTAATTGCAGTGCAGAAAAAAATACTTAAAACTGAAAGTAAAGGATCTAATCTCACCGTGGTTGAGATAGATGACAAAATATTTAACAAGATTAGAGGAATAAAATAGGGTCACATCCAGGTTTGTGGAAGAAAAGAAATACAAATTTAGGGAAAAGAATACAAGTTATGATAAAAAATAGTACCGGGCTTGCACCTTAAGCTTCATTAGTTTCGTGGTGGATCTGTCTCTGGAAACATCTATTTGAGTTTCATGGTATGTTACAGTGTATTTCTTCTTGAGCATCCTGTCTGCTTACTAATGTTTTTTTTTTTTGCGGTACGCGGGCCTCTCACCGTTGTGGCCTCTCCCGTTGCAGAGCACAGGCTCCGGACGCGCAGGCTCAGCGGCCATGGCTCACGGGCCCAGCCGCTCCGCGGCATGTGGGATCTTCCCGGACCGGGGCACGAACCCACGTCCCCCGCATCGGCAGGCGGACTCTCAATCACTGCGCCACCGGGGAAGCCCACTAATGTTTTTTAAACAAATCAGCAGCTCTGTCTGAAGGCACTGTTGCTGCCCCAGAAGCATATTTGTGGATGGCACCGACTGTGTTACTTTAGGCTGCGAGGAAACTTCTCCACGACCTGACCAAGTGTCATGGGCACCTCTTGTCAGGGAACAGCCTGGGCCCTAGAGCCAAACACATCAGGGTGTCAAGGCCAGCCTCACCACTGGGCTTCTGGTCCCTGATCTATATAGAGTGGGATGAAGTGCCTACCTGCCAACAGGATTCAGTGGGATACCAGATATAAGATGCTTACAGGCTGGTAGTACTCAGCACTCAGCAATTGGTACTTTCCTCCCGATTTGCCAACGTACATGCCCATTTACAAAATATTTATAATTGGGACCCTAAATTTGGGAATCATACATGGAATGAATTTGAATTTTGACTACACTATTTACTGCTGTGTGACTTTGGGCAAGTAACTCAACGTCTCTGATCCTTCAATGCCTCTCATTCCTTTTGGGGATAACTGCAGATGTAGCAATACCTTGGAGATATCGCAGGTTTGGTTCCAGACCACCACAATAAAGCAGGTCACGTGAATTCTTTGGTTTCCCACGGCACATGAAAGCTATGTTTACACTATACTGTAGACTGTTAACAGCATTATGTCTACAAACCAATGTACGCACCTTAATTAAAAAGTACTTTATTGCTAAAAAATTCTAACAATCATTTGAGTCTTCTGTGAGTCACAGCAGTAACATCAGAGGTCAATGATCACAGATACTATAACAAATATAATAATGAAAAAGTTTGAAATATTGCCAGAATTACCAAAATGTGACACAGAGTCAGGAAGTGAGACAATGCTGTTGAAAACAATGGCACTCATAGACTTGTTCAAAGCAAGATTGCCACAAACCTTCAATGCGTAAAAACAGTAGCGCCTGTGAAGCGTAATACAGAGAAGCACAGTAAAACGAGGTATGCCTGTGTTACACCTCACAGAGTTGTGAGGACCAAATGTGCCTCTGTTTCTCCATCTGTAAAATGGGGCTAATAAAGTGCTTAGGCTAGTGCTTGATAAATGTTGGCAATAAGTATTATTATGATGACTGTTATTTTTAATATTCCATAAAATAAAGTGTCTGGGAAATTTGTAATTTCTCAATAACTGGAAGCAACTCTTATTATTATAAGACATCTGGAGTTCATCTCACATATATCATCTTTGGGTAACTCTACCAAGAAACACTATATTTCATTCTCTCTCAGACACAATTAATTGTAAGACCGATTATAATTGTATAAACTACTAAGAAAGGGAAACTGGCAGTTAAACTATGACAGCCATTGATTGTATTCCACACCCTCATTTTAGAGATGTTAAAATGGGAAAAACATGCATTTAGAATTGACAAAGCAGAGGTAGGTAAAGCTGCCTTACAGCCAAGTCCTTTAGGACAAAAACCCTTGGGCAGGACAAGGGTCATGATAGGACTCAGGGGATGTCTGAGGGGCTGGAAGTAGATCCCGTGTCCCCAGCACCAGAAGGGCACAGGCATTAGTGTGGGTCCAGGGTTTATTTGGCCTAAGACCTTCTGCTTTCATTGGACCTGCTACAGCCCGAGTTTGTTTGCATCTCCTAACATTTCACATCTTTTATTTCACAGGAACTAAAGCTCCCACATTTTCATGCCGTGAAGCTTCCTGGGGCTCACCTCAGATAGCAGAGTGGTAAGCATCAGGAATCCTGTATGTGTTCCCAAGTGCCACAGGCTTTACGCCCTTCCTCCCTGGATATGACCATAACGGGCACCCAGCTTTGAATCTGGATCCTCCTTCTTGTGGGGTGTATGACTTCCGGCAAGACACCCCATCTTTCCGAGCTTCAGCTCATTTATTGGAAGATTTGGAAAGGAAGGCACAAAGGGCTGCTCACAGAGGCGTGACGAGTACTCAGTGAGATAAGGTTTGCCAGGTGCCCATCCCGGCTCCCCCACCAGGATACAGGGAGCCCCCCTACTCCTATGCTGCAGCTGTGTTCCACCCCTACAGGAATACTAATCCTTTAGCAAATTATGCCCATTTTTCCTCTGAAATAATATCAGACATCTGGTCGACTTCCCTCCATCTCTAGGACTGACGCCTTAGAAAGGCTACCTCATTTTTCTCTTGGATCACTCCAGGTGGTCTCCTGAGCTGGCTCCTACAGCCCTCTACTCCTGTCCCTCCAATCCATCCTGGAAAGTCCAGAGCAATCTTCCCCCAGCCTCATTTCCATCACTCCCCACCCTCCCTGCCTTCCCAACTCCTCATTTCAATTCTACAGAAAGGCCTTCGTTTTGCCCCCGTCTCCTCTCACCCTGTTCCTCCTAACCCACTCTCTCTCCCCACCTCCACACACACAGAGCCAAGCATCGTTTGGACAACTTGGCTTATCAGAAAAAGAAAGGTCTTAGTGGGAAGGCAGAATCTGCTTTCGATTTCTGGATCACGTTTCTAGCCATGTGCACTTGGTCTCGTTGTCTTGCCCCTGGAAACCTCAGTCTCCTTATTTCTAAAATGAGGCTAATAAAACACCAGCGTAAACATGGGACAGAGGCTGCTATTCCAGTGCAGATGGAGGGTAAGCACCAGTGAAAGTTGGTAACTTGCAACCCCCTTCAAGCCATTCCCAGTGTCCAGAGCACAGACTCCCATCCATTTCCTTTGTCAAATTTCTTTCTTTCTTTTATTTTTCAATTGAAGTATAGTTGATTTACAATGTTGTGTTAGTTTCAGGCGTACAGCACAGTGATTCATTATCTATCTGTATTCTTTTTCAGATTCTTTTCCTTTATAGGTTTTTACAAAATATTGAGTATAATTTCCTATGCTATACAGTAGGTCCTTGTTGTTTATCTATCTTATATATAGTAGTGTGTATCTGTTAATCCCAAACTCTTAACTTATCTCTCCCCCTTCTTCCCTTTCGGTAGCCATAAGTTTGCTTTCTATGTCTGTGGGTCCATTTCTGTTTTATAAATAAGCTCATCTGTACCATTTTTAAAGATTCTACATATAAGCTATATGATATTTGTTTTTCTCTGTCTGGCTTACTTCACTTAGTATGATAATCTCTAGGTCCATCCATGTTGCTGCCGATGGCGTTACTTCATCCTCTGTCAACTTTCAACCATGTCGACAGCAGTGTATCATCGTACAGAACTTCCCATGTGCACATACACCCCCAGAAAAAAAGTTACAGGATTTTTTCACGCCCATGTAGGACAGCTGATCCTGGAAGATTGGGTAAAATACAAAGCTACATTCCCACATGGCCCACTCTCACCAGGACCATTTTTATGGAATTTTTCATAATTTCTTCAAGACCTTGTCACAGGACACATTGTATTAGAGAGCTGGATGGGGTTGGGTGGTGCTTGCCATCAAGAAATCAAGAAAGTGGGGGTTCCCTGGTGGCACAGTGGTTGAGAGTCCGCCTGCCGATGCAGGGGACACGGGTTCGTGCCCCAGTCCGGGAAGATCCCACATGCCGCGGAGCGGCTGGGCCCGTGAGCCATGGCCGCTGAGCCTGCGCGTCCGGAGCCTGTGCTCCGCAACGGGAGAGGCCACAGCGGTGAGAGGCCCGCGTACGCCAAAAAAAAAAAGGAATCAAGAAAGTGAACCTTGAAAAATCAGAAGAGAAACAGTAGGTGCTCCCTTGGCTTTGCTGCAGGAGTGGGCATGAAAAAACAAAGGTGTAATTAAAAATTCATAAGCCTCAACTAAAAGTCCAGTCAGCTTTGTGAACAAAATATTCTTTCAGACTCCGGGTAGTACTTCCGAGGTCTCAATCCATCCTTCCATAGACGCCCACTCTGCCACTGGAATGCTACTGAACCCTAAGAGGATGCTTGATTTAACAATCGGTTACAGAGCACCTACTATGCTGTGAGCCTGTGATTTATGAGAAATAAATATGCGGTCTTGTCCCAGCTTCTGGTACTGAGTTCATAAAACCTTTGGAATTTCCTTAGTGAGTAGCACAATCAAGGTGTCTTTTGTTATGTTAGTGAAGGTGACTTTTGGGAAGCACCTCAGGATGGGGGCTGTTACCAGGAGAGGTAACCAAGTGATTAGAGGGTTGGAACCTCCAGTCCCAATTCCCAGACCTCTGGGGAGGGCAGAGGGGCTGGAGCTTGAGTTCCATCACCAGTGGCCAATGATTCAATCAATTATGTCTATGTAATGAAGCCTCCATAAACACCCAAAAGGACCAGGCTGGAAGAGATCCAGGTTGGACCCATGAGGGTGGAAGGTGACAAGGTGATGGGAGGAATGGCAAATAGGCTGCATGGTTCCCCTTCACCCCTCCCACTTTCCAGAAGGAGAGGGGCATGTCTTAAAAGGTTCACAGTAGAGGCTAGCATTTTCTCTCCAGTCCCACCTCATGTCTCTTCCATCTGGGCATAAGGATATTTTGCAAGGAATTGGCTGGGACTTGAAATCCAGAGCCTAGAGTCTAAGCATGTGCTTCCAGGGCATCCCTTCCCTTCCCCTCCAAGTCACCTCTGTTCCCATAGTCTTCCAGCCTCTACAGCTGCCCCAATAATAGCCTTTTCTTCTGCATTTCTCACTGCAGATCGAAAGCATCCCATCTCCTCACTGGTTCTTGGCTCTGTGCATGCCTACCATCAGATACCTTCCTCTGTGCATCTCCAGTCTTCTTGGTTTAAAAGCCTCAATTCACAGAAGACATTCTAAAGCAAACAATGGAGACCAAAATAAAAGAATCCTCGTATCTAATTCTGAGCCTAATAAATCAACTGTTTTCATTTTCTCCTGCCCTTTTGCAGCCCAAGGACACAGGCACACACAATTTTTAATATTTGCTTTGTCTCAGCAGCGTAGTCTACATTTTTGTCTTATTAAAGCATAAATATTCTTCCACTTAGCTATAAAATATTCAAAACAATCATGTTTAATGGAAGAGCTGCATTCTACGATATCAGTGCACTGAAATATATATAACCATTCTCTTATTGCTGGATATTCCGATTTAGGTTGCTACCAATTCTGTATTGTTATAAGTAGTAACACGACGGTAAATGTTTTTGTGCGTGAAGTTTTTTCTTCTTTAGAACCAATTCCTCATAATAAATCTCTAGAATACCTGGGCTTTGAACATCTGAATGGATGATACATTCAGATATTCTGAATGGATTCTTTATACTTTTCTGAAGGGTCACACACTTTACACTGTCCCCAGGAACACAGGAGCACCCACTGTCACCCAATTTCACCAGCATTGACTATTTAATACAGTTTGCTAATTGACTTGCTAGTTTAACAGGTATAAAATGGCACCTAGGATTTGCATTTTAAAAGGGAATAAAGCCTTGCGCCCAAGGATTAAGTTACTTCTTGTGGGAGCCCCAGCTGAACAACAGAGGTTTTAGGAGAAAAGGGAGCAAGTCTTCTCAACAGCTCTGAAATTGTCCCAAGTAGGCATTCACCTTCCCACTCACATAGGGGCCAAGCCAGCCTTTCAATTGCCTTCAGGCTGAAGACAGTGGGAAAAATGCCAGTGTGTAATTGGCATATTACTTTTCTTACCATGCCCTGGAGACTTTTCTCATTCAGAGATAAAAATTGGTCCTCTTAAACCCAAACCAAAAGGTGTAAACATCTTATATTTTCTTATCCCATTAGCACCTTCCTACAAATGGCTCTAGTGTTTCTTTTGAGAGCTAAACACAGAGACACAAAGTAAGATCTGGGCCCCTCGCTGTTTTCCCCCCAGCATGACACAAGCCCTGATTATTCTAGACTTTTTTTTCTCTGCTTTTGAAAATCTCATTAGAATGGAAACATTTAGTGGCTTCAAGTTTCCAAAATGAGAGAGATTTTTTAAAAAAGTGTGTCCCATGATGGCGTTAGCATGACGGAGACACATCTGTTTGCCCAGCTGCACTTGTAGAAACAACAGCTATCATGGCTGATTGTTTGAGCAATTTCCTTCCTTCCCTGGGTACCGTGTTCATCTTTAAATGCTCCTGGATTTCATATTCACTCACTCAGTCCTTCATTCAATACACGTTTACTGAGCAATTACTCGTACTGAGCCCCGTGTCAGGGTACAGAGGTGATCCAAGAATCAGGTCTGCCTTTGAGACACTTACAGCATCATCAGGAAACCAATTACTCCAGCGGACATTCAAGTGGACAGAGCACGTACCACTGTGTGGGGACAGAGGGCAGTCAAGAGCACCCTACTAAGTTCTCAGGCGTTACCAGCTCTTAGCTACAATTTCAAAACCCAACAGTATCTTGGAGCTTTGAGACCCCCTTCCTCGCATTTCTAAGGTCAGTCACTGGAGGGAAAAATGCAAGACCATTCACTAGCCACGGGTGTTGGGAGTTACCTCAAGCTTGGGTTCACCGGCTCTACAGTTCCCAGTTCCTAGGACCAGCATCAAACTTTGTAAATTGAGCCACAATATTTATCTGAGGAGAAGGCTGAGAAAGTGGAGCAAAAGTTGCATGTATTTGGACGTGTAGGAAAAGAGGGATGGGGAGGAAAAGGAATACTAGGATAGGAAATCTCATTTTAAGACGTTGCCACCAACTACCTGGGCCATCTTGGGCAAGCTGACTCTGAGCCTCAATTTCCTCATCTGTGAAATGGGTCTAACCAACTGACCTCTCAGAGCGATTGTAAGAGTTGGGTTGGAAGAATCAGTGAGAACAAAAGCACACACAGTTCTGGCACATGGCAGGCCTTCAGTTCATGTTCATTCCACGTGTCATCCTCCCAAGACACCTTCTGGATCTAGAACAGATTTGTGATTCTTATTTGCATCAGGAGGGGCAACAGGGAATGTCCTGGGCTTCAGGCCACTGGAGAGGAGGCAGACGAGGCAGAGTGTGGCTTAGAACAGGCCCTCGGGGTTCAGTTACAGGGGAATTGTGATGAGCAGGAAGCAGACAGGCCCTTTCTCAGGAACTATGGGAACGATTTACCTGTGTGGGAAGACAGATGGGCCACTTGTGGGTGCTCTGACTTCTAGACGCACCCCATATTCATTGAAGATAATCGGCAATGGGGTTTCACGTTCATTAGCCCTTGTCTGTCTCATTTGTCATAACTCTCTGACCTCTCCAGGAGGTGTCCTCCTCATTCTCTGACTTTGTATCACCTGTCTCTGTCTTTTCTTCTTCCTGCCTAGCAGCATTTGTCAGAGCACTTGGGGAAGATATTTGGTGCCAGCCAAGTACAAGCTGAATGAGGCTTTCCCCTTCTTAGGCAAGAAGAGCTGGGTATTAAAAACAATGTTTGTGTTTCAATGGAAAAATTATGATGCCAGTCGTGACCTCACCTTTTCCTAAATTATCTTTTAGCAAAGGGCTTCTCCCCAGATGTAATGATGATATGATTTCCTGGGCATCCCCTATGCCCTGGAACAGTAGTTTGTAAAGCTAGCTGTGAATTAAAATCACTGTGGATCTTCAAAAACAAAGTACCATGGGCTACCCCCAACCCAGGGATCTCCTAGTTTAATTGCTCTGGGTGGGCCAATGCTGATCTAGTTTTTAAACTTCCCCCACATGATAATAATGTGAGGTCAGGGTTGAAAGCCACTCTCTGGAAGGAATACGCCACCACTTAACACTGTGGACTCTGGAGTGGAACCGTATGGCTTTGAATCCTGTCTCTGGTCAGTAGTCAAAGAAGCACATAAGCTTGCGGTGGGTACCTGCCTTGATCAGGGCTGTGTCTGTGCAATCAGAAAGAATGGTGTCTGAATCATAGCTCTAACAATTTTTAGTGATATACCCTGGGCAAGTTACTTGATATCTATAATCTCCTTACATGAATGAGTTTTCTATGCCATGTAACATACTGCCACAAGTTTAGCAGCTTAAAACAACACACATTTATCATCTCACAGTATCTGTGGGTCAAAAGTCAGCATACATGGTGGCACAGTGGTTAAGAATCCATCTGCCAATGCAGGGGACACGGGTTTGAGCCCTGGCCCGGGAAGATCCCACATACTGCGGAGCAACTAAGCCCATGCACCGCAACTAATGAGCCTGTGCTCTAGAGTCCGCGAGCCACAACTACTGAGCTTATGCACTGCAACTACTGAAGCCCGCGTGTCTAGAGCCCACGCTCCGTAACAAGAGAAGCCACTGCAATGAGAAGCCCATGCACTGCAACAAAGAGTAGCCCCAGCTCAACGCAACTAGAG
>NW_020172779.1:14777626-14818234 GCF_003031525.2 Neophocaena asiaeorientalis asiaeorientalis
TACAGCTTATCTAGGTTTCCTGCTTAAGGCTGTATCAAATGTCAGCCAGGGTTGGGTTCTCATCAGAGGCTCGACTGGGGATGAACCTGTGTCCAAGCTCCCTCTGTGGCCAAAGGGATTCATGGCGACTTGCTTTTTTAAAGGCAGAAATGGAGAGAGGAGGGAGGGAGGGAGAAAGAGAGGTAGAGAGTAAGGTTGCAGGGGGCACTCTAGCAAGGCGGTGCTAAGCCTTTATGTTATTACGTGTATCAGTAGAGGGGTGGTGAGGCCCACCTCGGAGTCTGTGCACTGCACCATTCCGCTATTATCACCTGTAAATGGGGTGATATTTACCTTAGGGTGGCTGTGAGAATTAAACAAGACAACCCACTAAAATGGCACATAAATGCTCAGTGTTAATTTCCATCAACAGTCCGCACAGAAGCCACTGCTGCACGGCTTCCCCATCAGAGATCACAGCGCCTCCCTCTGGGCCCACGGAACTCTGCACAGACCTGCCTTATGGCTCCTATTGCAGTGTGTCTTCCACCCAACCATCAGGTCTGCCGGGCACCTCATCAAAGTCTTGTCACGTGCCAGACATTGGTCAAAATGCAAGGCATGCATCATTTTCTTTTTGCTTTCTGGCTGCGTTGGGTCTTCATTGCTACGCACGGGCTTTCTCTAGTTGCGGCTAATGGGGGTTATTCTTTGTTGTGGTGCGTGGTGTTCTCATTGCGGTGGCTTCTCTTGTTGGGGAGCACGGGCTCTAGGTGTGCGGGCTTCAGTAGTTGTGGCACGCGGGCTCAGGAGTTGTGGCTCACGGACTCTAGAGCACAGGCTCAGTAGTTGTGGCGCGTGGGCTTAGTTGCTCTGTGGTATGTGGGATCTTCCCGGGCCAGGGCTCGAACGCATGTCCCCGCATTGGCAGGCAGATTCTTAACCACTGAACCATCAGGGAAGCCCTAGGCATGCATCATTTTCTTTAATCCTCAGAGCTAACTACTGATATACAATCTCTGCCATTTTCAAGATGGGCAAACAGAGACTCTAAAAGGTATAAGAAAACTCTGCATTGTTTAGATCATACCCTCCCAGGTTATCTTAAGTTTTTCATTGTCCTTAGGGGCTTTAGTCTTTCATTGTCTTTGAGCTACTTTATAACTGTAAATTGTAAATAAGAGAAGGCAAAGCCAACTAATTCTTGTATCTAAACATTCAGATTCTGTCCTGTCTAGTATAGGTTCAATTGATTTCTTTCCCCTTCCTCTTGTGAAAAAAACCCAGTGCTGCCAGGTGTCCATTTATTTCAATAGTCCTGATCTATGAATGTTTGTTTTCTCCCTTTTGAGTCTTTTGTAACATTTGCCTGGTTCCTTCATTAATTGATGAATTAAAGAAAATCTTTAACATATGTTCATTTTATATATGTATAGGAGTCATGAGTTTACTTTTTTTAAAAAATTATCTTTTAAGAAAGGTTACATAAATTTCCCAGGCCACATGGCTTGTAAGTGGTAGAACTAGCATTGATGTTCATCTGGCAACAAAACTCACATTCTTGGGCTTCCCTGGTGGCGCAGTGGTTGAGAGTCCGCCTGCCGATGCAGGGGATGAGGGTTCGTGCCCCGGTCCGGGAAGATCCCACATGCCGCGGAGCGGCTGGGCCCGTGAGCCATGGCCGCTGGGCCTGCGCGTCCGGAGCCTGTGCTCCGCAGCGGGAGAGGCCACGACAGTGAGAGGCCCGCGTACCGCAAAAAAACAAAAAACTAAAAACAAAAACACCTCACATTCTTGACTCTATACTATAGTGCAACACGCAGGGTGGGTGCCCACTGATGCCTTGTTTGCCCCTCTGGCCGGCTGACCTTGACCTCCTTTTATTCATCACAGGCTCCCACACTCACTTTCCTATCTCCCCACGTCCATCTGATTCCTGCAGTTCCTGCAAAATTCCCTTAAAAAGCCCCACCAGTGGCCTTGGTCCCAAGAGCCTCCAAGTCCTTCCCCAAAAGGAGTTGACACCTGTCTCCCCATAAATTCTACCCAGTTGTCTTGCTTCTCTACTATGGAAACATACACAACACTACCTTTCATTCACAAATGGCTCTCCACGCCCACCACCCAAACTTTCTCTGGTTTGGAGTCATGCTCTTTAAACCTGGCCTCTGATGACAGACTTTTGAGTGTCTTTGCCATATTGATCATTCTCTTTTGGACATGTTCCACTCTCCACGAGCCCTCAGTAAGTGGTCCTTAGATCTACACACAAGGCTGGTCTGACCATGTAAAGTGTGAGGCCCCCTTCTGGATGTCCAGGCATGGCCCCTTTTAGAAGAAGACTCTCAGGTGAAGACTCAACTTGGGAACCTTGTCAGGCTTCAGTCCTCAGGCTGCAGACCCTGTATCCCTCATGCTGACAAGTCCTCGTCTCCGCTCTCTGCTCTGTCTCCACTGACGTCACCATCCATCCCCCAGGGCTATGACGTTGACTCTTCCCTACATAGGCATTAACTACTTGGGGTAACTCCCGCCAGGCCTGAGGAGCCCTGAGATGCTCTTCTCCACACAGAGCCCTGCAGGCAGCCTGGAGCCGTGGATAGAGAAGGCAGACTTCTTCAGGTCGCACCACCGCCGACTCAGACAGCTTCTGAAGTCATCGGAGTTTGGGGCACGCACAGGACACTGTCGACTCTTCAAAGTGAACTTATGGAAAACTGAAACACAGATTTTTTCCCCCACATTTATTGTAAAATCATAGATCGTTTCTCAGTGCTTGTGTAGTTGACGTCTTCTTGGACCTAAGTACAGGCACTTCCATTTATCTTTGCTCCGTTTCATCTTCTGAGACCCAGCCCGTATCTCTAGCTGCCACAATCATCTTCGACACTGAGTTCTGCTGCTGGAGCATTAACTGTCCCTTGCAGCTTTGCCATCTGAACGTCTGATAGTCCTTCCAGGGGCACATGGATTCATTGATGGAGGGGCCACTCTCCTTCCACAACTCCCCATGACTTCCCCCTCCCAGGGGGATCAGGGATGCCGGCTTAGGGTTCCCACTCCCCTCTGTTCCCCGGAGCCCATCTGCTGGAGAGAGCTTGCGGGTTTGGCTTTTTCATCTTTCCATATCTGAGAGTAGCTGCTGATAACATGCCAGCATCAAGGGCTCAAAGACCCAAATCAACACCAGTTACACTCAGCTCCTGCCAGGCATACATCATCCCCTCCAACCCTGAGATGCTGACAAAGCTCGTCCTCGGTGTGTCCCTCTCTTACTCACAGGCCACAGACCCAGAGGATGTGGAGAGAGAGAGCATCCTTCGTGGGCCGATCCGAAGGCCAGCCACTGCCTTGGCAGGCTACTGCAAGCTCTGGTTTGCAAACCATCCTAGACGCAGTAACGAAGACCCCAGATCCATTTATCAAGGTCCCTGTGCTCTCACGGGGCTCTGATGGGGACTGAGTAATCAATGCTCCTTGACGCCGAGCTATGGGGCTGCATGGGAAATGTGTCATGAGCGTGGCATCTCAAATGGGATGTTTTTTTCTCTCTCTCTTTAGAGATGAGGACACCAAGTTTCCTCCTTGAAATGAGGACAAGAAAAAAAGACAAAGAGAGAAGGAGAAATATGCAGAATGACTCAGAACCAAGGTACCTGACTAGTGCATTGTAAGTATGTGGAACTGTCCTCACTTCAAAGATAAAGCAAGGTGCGGAGGGAAGGGGTGGTGACAAGACCCAGGGCTGAAGTCAAGGGCCTGGGTTCTGGTCCTGGATCTGCCAACTACCTGGGTGACTGGGAGCGAGTCACACTGTCTGTCTGAGCGACAATGTCCTCTAGTAACTAGATAATTTCTGCAGATCGTTTCCCATTCTAATACTAAGATACAGACCATCATTTAAGCAACAGACGTGCTCCTGAAGATATATGGGCAGACTTTTGTGCTCCCAACTGAAGCAGACTTTAAATAAAGGAGGTCAATATCTCCTTCTCTTTCTCTCTTCCCTCCTTCAGTCCCTCCCTCTCTCTTTCTTCCTCTTCTTTACTTAGGAGTGGAGTTCTTTCTTCAAAAACAAGTCTTTAAAACTACCGGCCATTCTCACACCGGTCAGAATGGCCATCACCAAAAAGTCTACAAATAATAAATGCTGGAGAGGGTGTGGAGAAAAGGGGACCCTCCTACACTGTTGGTGGGAGTGTAAACTGGTACAGCCACGATGGAGAACAGTATGGAGGTTCCTCAAAAAACTAAACAGAGCTACCATATGATCCAGCAATCCCACTCCTGGGCATATATCCAGAAAAGACGAAAACTACAATTCGAAAAGATACATGCACCCCAATGTTCACAGCAGCACTATTTACAACAGCCAAGACATGGAAGCAACCTAAAAGTCCATCAATATATGATGGATAAAGAAGATGTGGTTTATATACAATGGAATACTACTCAGCCATAAAAAAGAATGAAATAAGGCCATTTGCAGCAACACGGATGGACCTAGAGATTATCATACTAAGTGAAGTCAGTCAGATGGAGAAAGAAAACTACTGTATGATATCACTTATATGTGGAATCTAGAAAATAACACAAATGAATTTACTGACAAACAGAAATAGACTCACAGACATAGAAAATAAGCTTACGGTTACCAAAGGGGAAAAGAGGGGAGGGGAAAAGAGGGGAGGGGTAAATTTGGAATTTGGGATTAACAGAGACACACTACTATATATAAAATAGATAAACAACAAGGATTCACTGTATAGCACAGGGAACTATATTCAGTATCTTGTAATAACCTATAATGGAAATGAATCTGAAAAAAAAAAATATATAAAACTGAGTCACTTTGCTGTACAACTGAAACTAACACATTATAAATCAACTATATTTAGGTAAAAAGAATCTCATGCAGAAGTCAAATAAATATAACTGCAAAAGTGAGAGTGGTTTTATGGGGAGGGATGTTTGTCCACCCTTGGCCACACCCCCTCCCCTCCGCTCCCCTCCCCTCCCCTCACTTCCCTCCCTCTCCGTGCGCACATGCAATTGGCACCATTTGCGGAGCACTGAATTAAACTATCCCCCTATTTAAAAGAGTCCTTGTTTTGATGAATGCTCTACCTGGGAAAGCAAAAATGACTCAGCCACATGAGGGCTAATGAAGCACCTTCCTGTCGTTACCTCATCGCTCTTCTCTGCAAATCTGCCAGGCTGGGTGATGTACCTGGTGCTACTGGAGAGGAGACTGGGCTTAGGTGCATGAGAGGTGGGACGTGTCATTCTTCGTCATCGCTGTAGCCCAGACACCTGGGGACAGTACCTGGGGCATAGCAGGTGCTCCGGAAATAGTTATTGAATGAATGGGAGTGGGACTTGCTGACCCTCCTTAACCAAATCCCTGCCAGGGTTGGAGCTCCAAGTCTTTTCTCCCTCTTCTGGTTCACAGGCACTGAGGTTCCTTTCTTGGAAACATATGAGCAGTTGCAAATTCCACCCTGTAAATTTGAATTTTGGGTTGGACAGGTCTATCTCCCCCACACGCCCTGAACCATAGCAACGTAGTATCTCAAGGCTGTCCATCATTCATAGCAGAGGGAAATAATAAATCTCTATTCTGCCGCCTTCTCTTCATAGAGATGATTAAAGGAAAAGGGAGCCACACAGGGATTCTAAAGCTTTGGGCAGTTCTATTTTGCCCTAAAAGACTGTAGCAGACGTGGTCCCTGCTCTGCCCAGAGCCTCTAACCAAGTACCTTTTACTGCTCCTCAGTTTCCTTCCTCCAACAAGCCTTATCTGCTATTCTTCTTGGGAAGAAGTAGCCCATGGGCTGCTGGAAATGCTTCATCTGTGGCCAGGAGCAGAAGGTAGAATGTATGGCCAGATGCGGGTGGGGCTTAGCCAATGACGAATGGGTCCTGGGTCAGGGCTGTAACTCACATTCTGGGACTCCTGGTAGGGTCAGGTAGAAGCTGCCCTCCTTGGGACTTTGCTGAAATCGTCCCTTTGTTTGTATCCTATAGCTTAGAGTCAGGTTCTTGAAAACCTGATGTGAGACAAAGGGGAGACTGGGAAAAGAGGGTCCATGATTATCAGTAAACATGAGTCTGAGGATATGCAAAAAAGCATAAATAGCCACATTTCTCTGTATAATAAACTCCTTTCATGATCCATGGAGAGGAGCTGCATTTCATGGAAGAGTGCTGGGTAGAGAAGTGGAAGATGGGAGGCTTTCAGGAGAAAAGGGCCAGAGGACCAAACCACATGGGAATGAAAAACAATGACAACAACACAACGGCAATAACAAAACACACCTCTGCGATAGGCCAGAAGCTCGGGGAGCGTTTGCTACATGCACAACTGCCTTATGTGCATGGTACTCTGAGGGACATCGGCGAAAGGGGCTGTGCTCCAGGTCCTGGAGACACCACGTGCATCAATGAGGAAGTACGGAGCCCTTCACAGAATATTATCCTGGAAGATTTCTAAGCCAGAGGACCACAGGCAAACACGACCTCGCTCCACACAGCCCAGTGCTTAAGGAGACTGGGTGGAGGGAAGCAGGCTCCCACCATGCGTGCGATAGTGTTGGAACCAGTTCCACTTGGATCCCAAAGGACATCCAGGTTTCACACTGTTGATTGCACAGACCCCAGTGAAAGGGACAAGTAGAGGAACAGCTCTTAACACAAACAAAAGAAGGTGAAAAATGCCACTAACGAGGTGCAAATAGCATGCTCTTGGACCTTCAGCAGGGAGAGGGCACACCCCATCATCTGGTTATTTGCATCTTAGGAAGCACTTATTAGCCCCCAGTCCTCCCAGAGAGCACAGAGAGGGAAGAGGGGGTGGTGTCACTCCAGAGCTTGCACATGCGAAATGCGTAAGAAACAGGGGTGCACTGGAACCCCTTCATGGGACTCCAGAGAGCCGATGATTAAATTCTCAGGAATTTTTCAAGCTATGGTTAAACTCAGCTGTTATTAAAAACTAAATTATATAAGCTTATAGTGAAATAAATTATATGAAAAAAGGTACTAAATGCTCAAAACTCATCACTACCTAATGATTTTATATTTCACTGTTATCTATGCCCTTGAGGTTATTTACATCTTTTGTTTTCTGTCTGGTAGAAATATTATATAAGGGTGCCCTTCTCTTCCCTGTGTTCAGTGATGTCATGCTAGTAGTCTGAAATTCACCAGAGAGGGATTATTTACACCTCAGAAACCAGTAAACACTGCAACACAGGCCCCGCCCTTCCCCTGCTCACAGCTGGTTGTTAAATGTCTAGCAGCACATCCATTGGAGAGGAATCTGAGAGTGTCCAGACAGGGTGCAGAGGAAATAAATCACATGACTTCATTCATTCATCCAACACTGCTTATGAATCACCTACTATGTGCAATGTACATGGAGTTACAATTTCTTCATGGTTGGCTGTAACAGTGAGCTCAGTCAAAGCTGACTGATTGAGCTAATTGGGGCAAAGGTCCAAGCAAACCACTGGACGTTCCAACTACTGAGCGTCTTTCAATAAGTGCATTTTGATGATTTCCAGATCATGTGCGGCTCCATCTAAGAGCTAACTGCCAAGGAGGGGTCCGGGCAGACCTGCTTCAATAAATAGATAAAGATCATTTAAAAGCAGCCCATTAAACGTTTGCATGCAAATGGACTTGCCAGTCTCCTTGAAAAACAGTTTGTTCTCCTAAGGAGGTTAAATATTTTCAGACTTATTTGTGTTATTAATTTGCCTAGCCAAGTGTGTGGTTGAGGGTGCATTCTTAATAGAGGATGCAAAGACCTTGCAGAATGAGCCTTATCCTTGAAACCTAAATGAGGGAGGTTTTATGAATGCCGTCAAAATGACCACAGACTTTGCCTGTTTCCCGAGGAGAATAAATATCTGCCCCATTCAAGTCAGATAGCCCTGGTGTAACCTACAGGACGGGGAATAGAAGAGAAAAATGAATAAACTCCAGGCATGCTGCATGCCTCCCACCTAGCACTGTACCCAGCATAGGTGTAACCCACAGGTGAGGCACATAATAGAAAAATGAACAAACCCAGTTGTGTTGCATCCCTAGCATCTAAATAGCATGCGGCACGTGGTGAGCATCCAGTAGACTTTTGTTGAATGAATAAATGTTCCCATGCCATAATTCTAACCACAGTTTTGATGAGAAGGGTTCTCTAATAATGGTAGACAGAAAAAAATCATAGAAGAAAAGGAGGGAGAAAGGGGGATTTATAAAAAAGAGTTAGACTCTTTTCATATCATATCTCATTTAATCCTTGCAAGGTTTTATTCTCCCCATTTTACAGATGAGATAAACTAAGGGTAATCAGTGCACCCAGTATCTCACAGGTAGGAAGCACAGAGGGAGGTCAAAATCTGGTCTGTTTCAATTTAAAATCCATGCTCTTTCTATGTATTATGAAATGGTGACAATCTTCCTGGAAATAATCAATTTAAAAAGAAAATCTTTCCCCCACTCCCTAGAAAGTATGACGAATTTCCCTTATTGGAGAAGAGAGAAAATTGAAAACTGAAAACTCACACCAGAAACACAATGGTGGCCTAGCACCCCTTCCTCACTTCCTTTCTTCTGTCCTGGACCACAGAGGAATGGTGTGTGTGTGTGTGTGTGTGTGTGTGTGTTATTATTGTTTTCCTTTATTTTCCTGATCATCAACTTTTGCTTCAATAGTGAGTTGGGTGCCAAACTCTACTTACAGCATCTCTGTTCCACAAAACTCTCTGTAAGGGGAGTATTATCGCCTCCATGGCGTGGATGAGAAAATTCAGAAACGGCTGATTTGGCTAAAGTCCACACCAGTAAATGGAACATCCAGGAATCTAGCGCAGGCTTATCTGTCACGAAAGTGTTTTTCCATTAACGGTTTTCTCAAACTCTAGTGTGTGCAGGAATTACTCGGGGACCTCACTAAATACAGATTTTGATTCAGCAGGTCTGGGGTGGGGCCTGATAAGCCCCCAGGTGATGCCGAAATCTCAGGCCACCTTGGATGAGAAGGTTCCCAGGTCAACCGCTTCATCAATTCAGAGCTCAGCCCATTGTTTGGGGTTAGTTCTCAGTCCTTCCTTTTGTCTTGGTGAAGTTTCCACTCATCAGCCACAGTGAGGACCTGACAGGACAGGGTAAGCAGCAGTCTGTCCCCCCCTGGAGCCTGGCCAGCTTCCTCCCCCTTGTATCCGTTCCATCTCTGGGCAATAGGACCATTTACCCTGGAGCCACACAACTTCCCGGCTCTCCCCTCTTTGTCCACACACACCACCTACCTCTATAAATGGTCTCTGAGCCTGCAGTCTTGGCCCCTTGAGACTATGTTTTTCATAAGATAGTCATTGTGAGCTTTTTAAATGTAAATCTGATGACATCACTCTAGTTCTTAGATTCCTTCGAGAAAGGGGAAGCACCAACCCCCTTGCTCTGCCCCAAATCCTCTTTAACCAGAGCACCTTCCTTTTTATCTGCTTGTGGATACTGTGGTTCAGCATAGAACGTAATATTTTTATAAAACGAAAGATTCTTCTTCTAAAGAAAAGCAAGAATCCCTCTGACCAATCCAGTCTATGTCTTTGCCTTTTACAGATGAGAAGAACGAGCCCCAGAGAAGCCCAATCCCTTTCCCGAGGAGCCCAGGAAGAAAACTGGGGAGCTGGCACAAATATTAAGACCCTCCTGAAGTTTTCTTTGGTTTTCTCCTTCTCTTTCCTTTGCACCACACCCCTCCTCACCAACAACTTTCTATTTTTCATCAGATATTGCTTTCCTAAGATCCACTAAGTGAGTTCCTTTACTGGCTGAGAACAAAACACTCACGTCTGCTATGCCTTCTCCAAATCTGCCCCCTACAATTCCAAGCACGAGGAAAAGCAGAAAGACGTGCAGACTCTTATATTGGTTTTATAAGCAGCCTGTCGCAGACTAGACTGATTGCTTGGTCATGAGATCCGAAGCCTGGGGACAGTTAGGGATAAATAAGGAACAGTGACCAAAGCTACCACCTCCCTCCCAAAATTGAAGGAAGAATCTTTAAGGCTTTTATGAGGTACCATGGCCAAGGTAAGCTGACTCTCAGGACATGATAAAGTGAGTGCAGAGGCAGACTGAAGTAAGTACTCTGGGCCCTGAGCTGATGGACATTTTTCCCTAAAGTATTATTCTCTTAAAAAACATCAAGAATATTTTATGATGAAGGAAATCCTTCCTTTAATCAAAAAGTGCACCCCCAAAGCCCCTGATTACCAAATCTATACAAGCAAACAAGGCTCCCTAAAATTGGTTAATTTCCACATCAGCCCATTGGCCCCAGGATGACATATTCACAGTAGGTTAATAAATATTCCTTGAGTGAATAAGCATGTAATGAAGCCGACTGTTTGCAGGGAAAAGAGATACTTGGTACATCATTGCTTGCTAAGTTGAACGGTCTCGTTAGATCCAGAGATGGGGCACCTCAGTGTGGGCTAAGAGCAAGGGAAGGTACTCTGAGGGGGCTTTGGGTTGGTGGAGAAGAGAACATTCAGGAGGGTCCCAAGAGAATCAAAGTCTGCAGGTGGGGAGTTGTGTCTCCTTTGCCATATATGGTAGAGGAGAAAGCCAGGAGCCAGTTAAAATCTGAACCAGCAACTCTGTCTACTGCATCAGCCACAGGAAGGCTTTTGTACGATGTGCAATGGACAGGTGGGTGGTATACAAGGGACCTTTAGTTATGTACTTAATGTGGATTTGAAAAAGCATACAATGTAGCATATCAGATAACATGATACTATTGCTTAGGATCAGGCTACATTTATGGGAGCCAGAATCAGCGAGTTTACTTCAAGAGAAAAATATTAAATCGATACCAGCTTGGATGTGACAAAAATCATGAAGGTGAACAGGAGCGACTGGTAATTGACACTTCGTGAAAGCTACGTATCAATGATCGTTATTCATTGTCTCATCAAAGGTAATACTGTGTGTGAAAGTGTTTTGTGGATTTCGTTCACTCATTCACAAATGTGAAAATTTATAATTCAGCAAAACAGATTAAATGAAATACTATAGACAATAATGAATAAGTTACTTCTCAGACAAGGAAGGAAGGAGACAGTATCTTTATGGACCTGCTAAGAATCAAACAACATGGGAGGCCTGGGGATTCAGACAGAAACAAGATGGGTTTCCTTCTCAAGGAGCCTGCTGTCCAGAAGGAAGGCAGGCAACTACGGACGTAAACTGCGATCCCACGTGAGAAGTATTTTCACAGAGATGTGTACAAAGTACAAGAACATGTAGGAGCCATCAGAGTAGGGGCAGCTGGCAGTGGTGGTGGTAGATGACTTTAGCACCTTTTGCCAGATGGGACTATCACTTGCGTTACTTACAAGTCAGGTGTCGAAGGAATTCTAGTGTAGGAATCTCAAGACACTGCAATCATTAAAAAAGCATAAATGCAAGCTATTACTATTATATTTAATGAAATGAATGACATCAAACTTTAGTATGCATGAGAAAGACCTGCAGAACTTATTTTAAAATAAACATTTTGGGACTCTCCCTTAATAGGCTCTGATAGTATGCTTGGAATGTGGTTGGGTTAATCTGAAATGTTAAGCCTAGGAGATTTAGATGTGGCAGGTATATCCTCTGAGAGACTAACTTAGAGAAGGCAGGAAACTTATTTACTTTGGACAACTCAGTATTGAGCACAATGCCGGCATACAGCTAGCGTTGAATAATGTTTGGTAAAAACACACACACACACACACACACACACACACACACACTAAATTATTAAAATCTAATAACAAATCTGAGCTCCAGAATAATATTTTGTTTTCCAATGGATTTAATTTATAGACTTAAAATTTACACTTGCATCCTTCCAGAAAGTAATGGAGATAGCCCATAATTAAAATTCAGACACACACAAATATAAACAGGATTAATTGCTTTTTAAAAGTTAATTTTTTGGATTGATTAGCCCAGGCTCAGGCTGACGGCTGTTGGGCCTCCCTTTGGGCGGTAGAGACTCTGAGAGTCTGGGTGCCCTTGAAAGTGAGGAAACATTCTCCTGCAGTGCATTCTGACCTGCCCCCCTCTACTAGTTGGTCTCAGTTAATGGGGTCTGAAGCAACAGCTTGTCAATCATCAGGAACATACTGTACCCTCAAGAATCAAACTCAAGGCAGGCTTTCTCATGTTGCCATTTTCTCTGTCTCTGAAAAGTGTTAAAAGTAGGTTCATTATGGCCAATTGAGCCAAAGGGAACAGGACAATCCTTTCTCCAAGTGGCTGGAAAATAAGCCAATCGCTGGGCCACGTGTCACCCAAATACCTCGATTCGGATACTTTTTGAGCTTTCAGCAATGCTCTGTCCTAACTTTCCATTCTTCTCGTGAGAACCTGCTGCGCCTAGCATGAGCTACATAATGGTAATTCCATTCACTGGAAGAATGGATGAGTGAATGAATGAAGGCACGGTCAGGTCTCATTACTGTCTACTGTACTTCAAGCATTATGCCAGGCACGGGTACGATGATAAAACAGAGCAGACATGGCCCCTCTCTGGGCTTACAGTTTGTAGGAGAAGGCTGCATTAATAACGTATTTATGCTAAAGTTAAGACAGAATAGACCCGCGAGTTTGTCCCCTGTTTGCAAATCAGGAAGTGAGGATTCCCAGCAGGGCTTGTTCTGTGTGAGCCCCAGGAGGAAAAAATAAATATACTCTACTGGTAGCAGTAACAGTGAGGGATATTATGCCCAAATGAAAAGAACGCTCAAAATATCTTCACACCTCTAATAGAGATGGCATAAGATAAATATACAAGTAGCCGAGTCCCTCCATGAATTGAAGCCAGAATTGAAATATGCCAGAGGAAATCAGGTAGTCAATCTAGAAAGATCACAGGAATCATATTCTGGGAGTGAAAGGGAAATGGTGTCTGGGAAGGCAGTTCAGAGCCTCAAGTTTTGCTAAATTTCATCAGTAGCAAGTAGGAACGGGTGCAGTGTAGGACAGAGAAGACAGGCTGGGTGAGCGCATGGGCTTCAGGATGAAGACCTGGGATGACAAGGCAGATCTTTACTTAGCTGTGACGCTAAGTGCATGACAGTGGTGTCCGGGGTCTGTTCACACTGCTTTGCAAGAGCCAGTTATGTGCACCCCTTCCTGACTCTGATTTCAGTCACTTTACATTGGTTACTTGAAACTGCCCATGGTGGGAGTATTAACACTATAGGAAGAGGCAAATGCTACAAACCAGTGTTTTTCTTTAAGTTAGTAAATATTTATCAGCACACGACTAGTTACAGAGTCCAAGCTAACAGCCAAAGGGACCTGCATGAAACCAGGAATTGAGAGCCAGAGCTGTGCTCAGGTGGTGGTGGCACTGGCTGCCTTGGAAGTGCCATTTCCCCTCCCCTGACATCAGCAAGGAGATTCAACTTTCACATGGGGGCCTGGAACAAGTGCTCTCGAAGGCGGCTTCCTACCCTGAGTCTGCACCCCTATGCTAGAAACAGTCATGGAGGATTTTTTTTTTTTTTTGCGGTACGTGGGCCTCTCACCGTTGTGGCCTCTCCCGTTGCGGAGCACAGGCTCCGGACGCGCAGCCTCAGTGGCCATGGCTCACGGGCCCAGCCGTTCCGCGGCATGTGGGATCTTCCCGGACCGGGGCACGAACCCGTGTCCCTTGCATCGGCAGGCGGACTCTCAACCACTGCGCCACCAGGGAAGCCCAGTCATGGAGGATTTTAAGATTGCAGTGGTGATTAAATGCCATATTATGGGGTGTTTTCATCCAGTGCTGGTGGACAAGGGGGTGTGCGTGTGTGTGTTTACAAGCATAGAGGCAGGTTAGGGAATCACGGCTTAGTGGTAACATTTAAAATAAACTCATGAATTGACAAGTGGCCAAAGCCCAAATTAGAGTAACTTCAGAGCCAGAAACACAAAGCCGGAATGCGTGAATTTACACACTAGGTATGGTGTTTTTTTTTGTTTTTAACATCTTTATTGGAGTATAATTGCTTTACAATGGTATGTTAGTTTCTGCTTTATAACAAAGTGAATCAGCTGTACATATACATATATCCCCATATCTCCTCCCTCTTGCGTCTCCCTCCCACCCTCCCTATCCCAGCCCTCTAGGTGGTCATAAAGCACCGAGCTGATCTCCCTGTGCTATGCGGCTGCTTCCCCACTAGCTATCCACTTTACATTTGGTAGTGTATATATGTCCAAGGCATGGTGTTCTTAAAAATAAACCTGAGTTGTAGCTATTACAGACAGTACCATTTTGCAGAAGTGTAAAGAGAGGTGGGTTGAGGCTGGTGCAAGATCACCTGAGAAATACAGCGGGGTATCAATTATCAATGATCTCCTGGAGCTAAGTCTATGGCCAAACAGAGGAAAACTGATTTCACTGTAGATCCCGCCAAGCCCAAATCAATGAGTGTGAACTGTGTGAGGAGGATGTAATTCTGTGCCCACATTTTGGCAACACTCTCTGAGTGATAAAAATAAAAGTCACGTTTATACAAAGGTTTTGAAATTTTCACGTCCATTATCTGACTGAACCATCACAGCATCTCAGAGGAAAGTATCACTGACATCATTTTTCAGAAGACAGAAGTGCATCTCAGAGAGGGGAAGTCACTTAGCCACGGTGGCAGAGAAGGTGGTGGCACATACAAGTTGCTACGTAATAAAGTACTTAATACATATCTCACTCCCAACAGATCCATTAATAATGGTTCTTACTTCTTCCACTCAGAAGGATCCCTATTCCTCATACCTTGACTCAGAACCAAGGATGCACAAGGCCCTTTGCTATCTGTCCTCAATATACTCCAACCCTCCTTTACCCACACCTTCCCAAGGACCACTAGCTGCAATCACACTGTGCTCTCATGTCTAAGATATCTTCTTCTCTAAAATATTTTATATTGGAGCATAGTTGATTGACAATGTTGTCTTAGTTTCAGGTGTACAGCAAAGTGATTCAGTTACACATATATGTGTATCTATCCTTTTTCAAATTCTTTTCCCATTAGGTTATTACAGAATATTGAGTAGAGTCCCCTGTGCTACACAGTAGGTCCTTGTTTCTTATCTGTTTTAAATATAGCAGTGTGTACATGTTATATGACCTTGTACATGCTATCCTCTCTCATCCATACCCACTTTCCGCATTCTCGGCTTATCAGAAACTTAAGCATAAATTCGAAATTTAGCTTAACTGTCACCCCCTCTGTGAGGCCTTTGCTAGATTTCCCAAGAGGATTTATTCTTTTCCTTCTGGCTTCACTTTACTTTGATCCCACTTTTACTACTGGGGACAGAACTGTTTAGGGGTGTTATGAGATGAACTGTGTCCCCCTAAAATTCATTCCTTAAAGCCCTAACCCCCAGGACCTCAGGATGTGACTGTATTTGGACACAGGGTCTTCCGATTGAGGATTAAGTTGAAATAGACTCTAAATGTGGGCCTTAATCCAATCTGACTCGTGTCCTTGTAAGAAGAAACAATTGGGACAGAAAAAGAGATACCAGGGGCTCACTCACACAGAGGAAAGACCATCTGAGGACACAGAGAGAAAGTGGCCACATCTACCAGTCAAGGAGAGAGGCCTCAGGAGAAACCAAATCTGCTGACACCTCGACTGGATCTCCAGCCTCCAGACTGTGAGAAAATAAACTCCTGTTGTTTAAGCCTCCCAGTCGGTGGTATTCTGTTATGGCAGCCCTAGCAGACCAATACCGGGGCCTAGTTGACCCGTGCTTTGCGGAAACTTGAACCCACTGCAGGGTGGTGATCAACAGGGTCGCTGGGCCCTGTGCCGAGGGCAGCTCTAGCACATTGGCTGACACTTTGCCAGCGCTCTGCGGAGGAAGCCACGTTCGCCTGATTCCTCATTTCTTCTCTCCTACATCCGGTGGTCCCACTGTATCTTCTTCTATCTTTGGTTTACAATAAACGGCCCCTCACCACAATCGTGGGGCTCCCTGGCCTCTCCACGCCTCTGCTACCATGCACATGTTTTGCCCTTGTACAAAGTCTGGCTCATCTCATTCTGGGTTGTGACGTTTCTCTCTCACCACAGGCGTCAATCCTTTAAAGAGAAGTAGGCCTTCTCCTAAACTTCTTCTCCTAAACCCACAGCATTTACCAATTTTATATACATGCAACATTTGTTGCAGGAGTTATAAACCACGTCTGTTTTTGCTTACCTCTGTTCATAGTGCCTGGCATGTAATAGGTACTCAGCATATAAACGAGAGATTTTTTTTGGCTCTAAAGAACCACTGTTAACATTTTTTATTCTTTTAATATCTAACTAATTGCACGGATGTGGCAAAATTCTTATTTCTGACTTTGATTCAATTGACAGTATAGAGGTGACCTTGGAAACATTCTTTGTTGTTGATTTATAATGTTGTGTTAGTTTTAGGTGCTCAGCAAAGTGATTCGGTTATACGTATGTATTCTTCTTCATATTCTTTTCCATTATAGGTTATTACAAGATATTGAATACAGCTCCCTGTGCTATATAGTAGGACCCTGTTGTCTATCTACTTTATATATAGTAGTTTGTATCAAAATGAGTGATTTTTTTTTTTTTTTTTTTTTTTTTTGCGGTACGCGGGCCTCTCACCGCTGTGGCCTCTCCCGTTGCGGAGCACAGGCTCCGGACGTGCAGGCTCAGCGGCCATGGCTCACGGGCCCAGCCGCTCTGAGGCATGTGGGATCTTCCCGGACCCGGGCACGAACCTGTGTCCCCTGCATCGGTAGGCGGACTCTCAACCACTGTGCCACCAGGGAAGCCCAAAATGAGTGATTTTTTAAAAAAATTATTTTATTTATTTATTTTTGGCTGCGTTGGGTTTTTGTTGCTGCGCGCCGGCTTTCTCTAGTTGTGGGAGCTACTCTTCATTGTGGTGCGCGGGCTTCTCATTGCAGTGGTTTCTCTTGTTGCAGGGCACAGGCTCCAGGGGTGCGGGCTTCAGTATTTGTGGCATGCGGGCTTCAGTATTTGTGGCACGCGGGCTCAGTCGTTGTGGCTCACGGGCTCTAGAGCGCAGGCTCGGTAGTTGAGGCACATGGGCTTAGTTGCTCCGTGCCATGTGGGATCTCCCCAGACCAGGGCTCCAACCCGTGTCCCATGCACTGGCAGGTGGATTCTTAACCACTGCGCCACCAGGGAAGCCTGAGCGGTTTTTTAAATGAGATAAAATACCCCAAAGTGCCCAGCCCAGTGTTTAGCACATTGTTGGTATTTAAGAAATCTCAGTTTTCTCCCCTTGATCAAGATGACTGATACTGAAACCTTGGCCTCCCATGTTATTAGAAGGGAACTCCTCTTTTCCGCAACCCCGTTATCAGTGGTGTTGTGGGAGACTTTATATTATGGGTCGTAGATTACACTGCCATTCCTATTTATTCATTTGCCCATAAGAAGACTACAAACTCGCCTCCCATCGCCCTCTGTCTTGCAGAATCTTCTGCGTCTCATAAACCGTAGACATTGCTCAAACTCAGAGAAGGTGAGAAATTAAGAAGCATTACTGAGTTCACGCAGACGTTAACAAAAACAACGAAAAACACAAAACCCAATAAGACTGTGTTCAGTGCCTCCCACAGTGAGTCAGCTGATTTTGCTGAGAACTCCTCTGCTGGTAGAAAATAGCATTGAAAAAATCAAAGCTATGGCAATTAGCCACAGGGAGCTTCCATGGACTGCTCATACGTTTGTTAAGTAAGACCAAGGCAGTTTTGGGGAAACTTTTTTGATTTACACAAATCAAGTTCATGTGATTTCTCAACTAGTGGGCTTTTTGCCCCAAGAACTCAAACTATTCGGGCCTCACAGTGACAAATGAATAATTTTATTGAGGAATACAGAGAGAGACACCCTATTACACTGAATAATTCACTTATGCATCCATCTGTTCACTCATTTATTAAAGAAAATGTTTATTGAGCACCTGTTATGTGTCTGGTATAGAATTAGCCACAGAAGATACATAATTGCAAAAGAAACGGTCTTTGCTTTCAAGGCGCTCACAATCTAGTACCTGTGTCAGAGAGCTATTGTGAATTTTAAATTAATTACTTCATGGAAACTCTTAGGAAAATGCCTAGAACATGGTGAACACTCAAAAAGCGCAGCTCTTGTTTTTATTGTTATCTGACAGAGACAGATATTTTCAGTCCACTGTGGTCAAAGTTGAGGATAAGGGTAACCTTGGGGTCGTAATGCGGAGAGGTACCTACCCCAGCCTAAGAATGTCTGGAAGTGTCCTTCCACAGATAGCCCGTCAGCTGACTCTTCAAAGGAAAGAAAAAGAGGCAGACAGAGAAGACTGGAAAGGAGTTCTGTGAGATGAAACCAGAGAGATGGAGGCCAAATCCTAACCAGCTTGACATACTGTGTTAGGGAGTTGAGTTTATCTTGCAGATAATAGGGCACCATCGAAGGTGAAGCCATCCAGAACACACCACCGTGGCATTCAAAATTATTTGGAGCTGAAGTCATTTGAGAATCGAAAGATGCAGAAAAGGGCCTTGTCTGAACTCCCCACCCCCATCTGCCTAAAAGCAGAGCCTTCCAAGAGTATTCAGCTGCCATAAAGTCCTCCGTTCCAAGGGAGGCTTCCTGTACAGGGGGAAGATTGATTCCTATCACCAGAGACTAGAAGTCAGTACTGGGATGAGAAACTGCATAAACAAACATTGTCACAAAACTATCATAACTTGCATAGACTTTCCTAAGGCCCATTTTTCTTTCCCCAAAGTCATTCCTTTTTTTATAAGTGCCCTCTCTCCCCTTATCCTTCTCCTATTAACTTGGTATATAAGCCCCCAATTTTTAAAATAAATAAATAAATAAATTTTGGGCTGTGTTGGGTCTTCCTTGCTGCCCACGGGCTTTCTCTCGTTGGGGCGAGCGGAAGCTGCTCTGCGTTGCGGTGCTCGGGCTTCTCATTGCGGTGGCTTCTCGTTGCGGAGCACGGGCTCTAGGTGTGCGGGCTTCAGTAGCTGTGGCTCGTGGTCTCAGTAGTTGTGGCTCCCGGGCTCTAGAACGCGGGCTCAGTAGCTGTGGTGCACGGGCTTAAGTTGCTAAGCGGCATGTGGGAACTTCCCGGACCAGGGCTCGAACCTGTGTCCCCTGCATTGGCAGGCGGATTCTTTTTTTTAAAATTTTTTATTTATTTATTTTATTTATTTTTGACTGTGTTGGGTCTTCGTTTCTGTGTGAGGGCTTTCTCTAGTTGCGGCAAGTGGGGGCCACTCCTCATCGCGGTACGTGGGCCTCTCACTATCGCGGCCTCTCTTGTTGCGGAGCACAGGCTCCAGACACGCAGGCTCAGTAATTGTGGCTCATGGGGCCAGCTGCTCCGCGGCATGTGGGATCTTCCCAGACCAGGGCTCGAACCCATGTCCCCTGCGTTGGCAGGCAGATTCTCAACCACTGCGCCACCAGGGAAGCCCGGCAGGCGGATTCTTGACCGTTGTGCCACCAGGGAAGTCAAGCCCCAAATTTTAATCACTTCTTTGAAGTGTTTTCTGCACGCTCCTGCATACATATGTGAATGAAGTTTGTCTTTTCTCCTGTTAATCTGTCATTTGTCAGTTTAATTTGCAGGTCCTAAGAACAGAACCTGAAAGGACAGAGGAAGAGTTTTTCCTCCCCCCGACAAAGGATTTTAAATGCAATCATGATCACATTTGTGTTTCATAAAGATCTTTCTCGATGTGGGGTGAAGAATGGCATGAAAGGGGCTCCTGGTGCAGCTTTTCCCAGGAGATTACTGATGAGCGACTCAACCAAGCCAGTGGCAACAGACAGCAGGAGTAAGAGGCCGACTCAAAACACATTGAAGTCTTAAAGTTAAATCGACTTCAGAACTTCAGTAAAAAGGATGGAGAGTCAACTCTGACAGGGTTTGGAGGATAGCACAAGTAAGATGGCATTGCTCTTTGCTGCTGAGTTTTGGGTACAGAAGAAACTCTGGAAGAAAGCTATTGAGATTAATTTTGAAGATTGTGCTCGAGGTGCCTGTGGGGCAGCTTCCAGGCGGTGATGGCTAGTCAGCAAACACAGGCTGGAATTTCTAAGACAGTCTGATTTGGAGCTAGAAATTTGAGAGTCGTGAGCTAGCAGGTGGTCCGTTAAACCACGGGAACAAATAGGATTGAACAGAGCGTTCGAGAGGAGCAGAGGGTGTGGAGTGGGTCATTCCTAGACCTTCCAAGAGGCACATTCTTGTCACTAAATATACTGAACAAGGAAGCAAATGCAGCATCGCCCCACGACGAAACACGGCAGGGCAGAGCGCAGCCCCAGGCTGAATGCATTAAGGCTAAGGATATGCCACCATCTCCTACACGGAGACTTGCCGGGGAGGGAGCTTGGTAAATATCTCAACCCACATAATCGGCATCTTTCACAGAACACTCTAGCGCAGAAAAGGTGCTGGCTCTGGGAAGGGCACGATGGGGTCTGATGGCTCACCTTCCACCTGGGAAACCAATTTTGTCAATAACATGTTTGCTCCTCTGCTTCAGGGCCACGCTGGATCCACCTCGCCTGTTTCCAGGTGACAGGACCAAACGCCCCTCCCAGCTTCTCCCCAAGGCTGCCTCCCTAGAGTGGTACGGGGTGAGGTCCAATCAGCATTCAAACTGGCACCTGCCCAGGGCTCCCAGCAGAACGGACCCCTGGGGGCTGCCAAGTCCTCATCTGCACACTGGCAGCTGCCTCTTCAGTTTCCCAAAAGCCAGGATAAAAACAGCTCCCTACCTTCCAAGATGAAGCCTCCGCTAGAGAAAAGAGAAATCACACCCACGCACTCCGTCGAAATTCATCTTCCAATTTCTCAGCCTGTCACTGCTGAGAAAGACACAGCTACTGCTGCCACCACAGGCAGAAGAGGAAACCGCTCCCCCGCCCTGACACACACACACACACACACACACACACACACACACACACACACAACCCTCCGACCTCTCTCCAGATTCAGTCACAGGACAGTTTCTTACGATGCGTTTTCCTGCCACTCAGGGAGGTCCCCGTGACAGTATTTTGAAACTTTCTATAGAAAGCAGAGACATGAGAACTGATCCCAAGCCACAGGTGCCAGAGCAACGGGAAGACGTGATTCCTGAAAGTCACGGCCACACTAGTTTTTGGCAAGAAAGCACTATATTTTACTGGTGCTTTCCAAACCTGTTTTTCTTTTTTACCATTATGCTGTGGCCCTATATACAATACTAGGTTATATAGCTTCAACCCTCCCCTCCCCTTCCTCCAGAATTACATCCACTTCTCACCAAGAACCCTTGTTTAGTATTATGGGTTGAATCCTGTCCCCCTCCAAAGGATATGCTGAGGTCCCAACCGTCACTTCCTCAATATGTGACCTTATTTGGAAAGAGGGTCTTCCTAGCGTTAAAATGAGGTCATTAGGGTGGGCCCTCATCCAATATGACTGGTTTCCTTATAAGAAGGGAAAATTTGGACACAGACAAGACATGCCCAGAGAGAAGAAGATGTGAAGGCACACAGGGAGCAGATGGCATGGGGCCGGAGTGATGTATCTACAAGCCAAGGAAGGAACGCCAAGAACTGCCGGTAAACCCCAGGAGCTAGAAGAAGCATGAAGGATTCTTCCCTAGAGCCTTCAGCGAGAGGCTGTGGACACCCTAATTTTGGACCTCTAGTCTGCAGAACTGTGAGGGAACAAATATCTGTTGTTTTACACGCAGTGCACGGGGCTTTGCTACGGCAGCCCTGGGAAGCTCATGCATTTAGATATGTGGGCCTCTTTGAAGATGCTTTTAAGCCTTTCCTTTGACTTGTGATGTCCACCGCAATTCTCTGCCCTGTTCCAGGCCACATTTGTATTCTGCATGATGGCTCCAAGGCATCTCATCTTTTAAGATGAGGGTTTTTTTTTTTTTAATCCTATGTACAGCCTAGTTAGCTTTTTTAAAAATAAATAAATTTATTTATTTTTGGCTGTGTTGGGTCTTCGTTTCTGTGCGAGGGTCTTCTCCAGTTGCAGTGAGCGGGGGCCACTCTTCATCGCGGTGCACGGACCTCTCACTGTCGCTGCCTCTCCTGTTGCGGAGCACAGGCTCCAGACGTGCAGGCTCAGTAGTTGTGACACATAGGCTTAGTTGCTCCGCGGCATGTGAGATCTTCCCAGACCAGGGCTCGAACCCGTGTCCCCTGCATTGGCAGGTGGATTCCCAACCACTGCGCCACCAGGGAAGCCCGGCACAATGGTCTTTTGGGTCCCTCCCCTAGTCCCCAGCAGTCGTGATCCTGAGGGTCGCACAACAGTTCTAATTTTGAATATTTTCAGAAAGGAAATCTGTACTGACTGGGCTCCCATAACATATAAAACAAGGTGCTCAACACTCTGGATGTCCCATTCCTCACAACCCCCCTGTGGGAAATAGCGACAACCATTCCAGTAATTTCCAGCAGAGGTGACTGAACTTCAGAGACTAGGAAGTTGATGAAGGTCATCTAACTAGGGACATGGTAGGCTGTGGACTTAAATCATAGGCAAATGACTCCTTAGCATAGGCTCATCCCTCTGAACCACAGGAAAACCTACCCTTTTTCTTGTCCAAGTCTGTATTCCTGTTTCTGCACATGTGATCCAGCTACTTGGAGCATTACCATAACCCCAGAGCGTCTCAGGAGTTAATATGCACACGAATCCCTGGGGGTTTTGTTAAACGGCACCTTCTGATTCAGTAGGTTTTGGGTGGGGCTGAAGCAGGACATAGATGGGCCCCAGGGTAAGCAGCTGGAGTTCATGCCTTGTGGACAGAAACTCCAAAACATCAATAGCAGGACAATCGAGAGAGGAGGCTGGCCCTGCCCAGATGAGAGATAAAAGACCACATATTCCTCCTTCTCGAAGTCAAGGAGACCTTCCTGACTACACATGTGCAGGAAAGCTCCTTGGATGTCGAAAAGGGAGTGGGCGTCACCCCACAGTAAGTGACGTCAACTATCCATAGGCCTCTTCGCTAGAATCCACCTTGGCTGAGAGATGCGCACGCACACATGGGAGGTTCCTGAGATAAACCAAATACGGACTCAGAACCGGGAGAAGCAAGATGACTGGCCAAAGGAAACGGGGAAGGAATGCCCCATAAAAGTGATTCAAACTACACGAGGGTACAACTCTCTCCTCCCGTGTGTCTATCCATAGGTACCCTTTTCCTCCTAATAAACACCTTATTTGTTTCACTACTTTCCATCTCTACATGGAAATTCGTTTCTACACAGCTGACTGGCCAGGGCATTGTCACTGGCCACTGGCCCCTGGTGGTCTAGTGGTTAGGGCTCAGCGCTCTCACCGCTGAGGCCTGACTTCAGTCTCTGTCTGGGAACCGAAACTCTGCTTCAAGCCACTGCCTGCTGAGGCCACCCGAGATCAGGGCCTGAGAGACTGTCTTTCAAGTGTTTATTGAGAGTCTACTGTGTACCAGGCACAAGGCTAAGTGCTTGGAATACATCAGTGAAGAAAACCAACAAACGTCTCTGTCCTCTTGCAGGGGGTGGCATGAGGACACTGTTACTTGTCAAGGGCTGTGGCCTCCTGTGATGACCCGGCATCGAGGTAGGTACTGGTTGCCTGTTTGGAGGAAAGTCTGCTTTGTTTTCTGGGATCGGCACACAGGGGATGTGAGCATGGTAAAGGATGGAGATGACTGGAATTTACAATCATGAGGTGTGGCTACAGGTTCCCGTCTCTCAATCTGTGTGACAACATTCAGACAGCCCGCCTGCAGCGTTTCCCACCCCACCTGGATATGGTGCCTTAGACTCAAAATGCAAAACTTCCTTTAGACTTAAGTCATTTCCAGGGTAATAAAACAAGTGAAAGAGTCCGTATCAAATGTCAGTCTGGGGACTTCCCTGGTGGCGCAGTGGCTGGGAGTCCGCCTGCTGATGCAGGGGACGCGGGTTCGGGCCCCGGTCCGGGAGGATCCCACGTGCCACGGAGCGGATAGGCCCGTGAGCCATGGCCGCTAGGCCTGCGCGTCCAGAGCCTGTGCTCCGCAGCGGGAGAGGCCACAACAGTGAGAGGCCCGCATATCGCAAAAAAAAAAAAAAAAAGTCAGTCTGAGGGCCTCAAAGGCCAAGATTTGAAGGGAAATGGGAGATGAGAAAGCTAGCATATATTTGACTATCTACTTCATGTCAACGATTATTCTTTGTGTTATGATATCGGACCTTTATTCACAACACCTAAGGTATTATTTTCTCAACACAGAAAGTGAAGCTCAGAATGTTTAAATGACTTGGCTAAGATCAGGAACTGCCATATTATCTTTTTCTATAATCGATTATAACTGGCCACCTATAGGGTCCAGTGCCATCAGTTGAGCCTGTCTTAAATGTCACATTTCACTGGAAACCACTGTAAGGGTCACCCATGGCACTGGCACATCACAGCCCTGGGCGTGGGCTTCCAGCTTTTGCAATCTGTCAGTTTCAGTGTTACTATCCAAGGCTTCCTGGAGAACTAACAATCTCCCTCCAGCCTCCTCCTTCCTGAAATTACTTTGAGTCTCATTTTGTCATCCCCTACAGCATCAGCTTCCTAAATCAGTGGCTTTCATGAAATGTGCTTTAATTCTCCAAGCAATAACCTTAGAGGTACTTACAGAGGTGTTAAATTCCCTCAGTCTCTCCCAAGGCTTTTATTTATTCATGTGTTAGAATGTCGTTGATTATATCTTCTTGGATTTAGCAGCTTGCCAAGAGCAGGGTGTGTTTGCAGGAGTTCACGGAATCAAACTAAGTAGCAGGGAGGGCTGGACTGGGTCACGGAGCAGGTCATAGGGCAGCCTTAGTTCTTCCAGCATTTCCAAAGTCTCCCCCCATTTCACGGCTGGACTTAGTGACAGAGGAGCAGCAGATCCTCCAAATAAAATGATTTAAGAGGCCCCGGGCTTTCTTCGTAATACGTCAGTCCCCTAATAAATAAGGTTCTGCCAAGGCTTGCCATCCATCAATTAACTGGTCGCTAGGTAAGCTCACTAGCCTGACCCTTAATGTACTTCATGACTTTGCTTCTGTGTTTCCCTCCAGTCTTTTCTTGCCTCGCCCCATTGCTGTGGAGGTAGCTTCCTCAGCACCCCTTTCATACAAATTCCCCCCTTTCTTCCCCATTCATTCAGTAGAAGCTTCCAAGTGAGGACTATATGACCACATGTAATAGGCTGATCGGGCTGGGGGTGGGTCCCTAACCCAAGCTGGGCCAATGGAGTCTTTCCCTGAGAATTTAGTCTTGGGGCATGAGAGATGTTGTCATTCTCTTTCTGGGAGCATGGGGTATGACATGTATTTTGGGAAGCTCTTGGCAATCATGTTGCCCAAAGAGTCCAGGGGAGAAGGGGGAATGTAGGGAAAGAGAGAAAGAAAGAAGGTGTTTAAGAGAAAGGAGAGAAGGAGGGTTAGTTCTCGTAATACCTTAGATTCAGCTCAGTAATCCAGGAGACACCCTAGTTTTGTTTCGTTTTCAGTTTTTGTTTTAATAATAAATTCTCTTTATTTCTTAGGTAGCTTTGAGTTTCTGTTATTTGCAATCAAGAAAACCTGACTTTTAAAGCACAGGTCTCCAACAGTTTCACCCAACTTTTGATTTCCCACACTTTTCATCCGATTGTATGCCTCCAGGCCTGTATTCATGCTGCCCCCTGACCCTCCTCCACTGGACCAAGCCTCTTCCTACTGTGTGAAGCCCCTGCCTGTTGCCCAGCGTGGGCCATGGAAGGCCCCATGGAAGATGGGGCCAGGCAGACCCTGAGTTGGAATCCTGCTCTGACTAAGGGCGAACCTTGGGCCAGTGACATGACTAAAGTAAATATTCCCAACTTTCCTCAGCTTCAAACAGAGATTAAAATACTAGTTCCTGTCTTGCAAAGTTTGGTGTGAAGAGCAAGTGAGATCACGTGTACTCAGCACTGACACAGAGAGTCCTCGGTAGATGTCAGCTCTGCCATCATGTCATCGTCGTCATCAACATCATGATCTCATCATCATCACTATCACTAGTATCCACTTCCCGTTGTGTCATCTGACTCAGTGTACTTTGTAACGTTACTGTGAGAGTATTACTGTTCCACTGCTGTGTGACTACCACAAACTTAGTGGCTTAAACGAGACCCATCTACTAGCTCCCAGATCTCTGGGTCAGAAGCATCTCTGCTCAGGGCATCACAAGGCTGAAGTGCAGGTGTTGGCTAGCTGCATTCTCACCTGGATCTTGGGGTCCTCTTCCGAGGCCATTCAGGTTGTTGGCAGAATTCAGCTCCTGTGGTTGTAGGACTGAAGTCTCCGATCCCTTGCTGGCTGGCAGCCAGGAGCCATTCTCAGCTTTCAGGGGCCACCCACACTCCTTGCTGCGTGCCCCCCTTCATCTTCAAAGCCAGCAATGGAGAATCTCACTTGTGCTGCATCCTTCCCAGGCTTCAAATCTCCGTTTTTCTCTGACCTTTGTTCCCAGATTTAAAGGGCTCATATGACGAGGTCAAGCCCACCCAGATAATCTTCCTTTCTTAAAGTCAAGTGTGCCAGATGAGATAACCCAAACCATCATATCCACAGTCCCTGGAATTAGGCAGGGGCCAGGGAATGGTGGGGGCCACCTTGGAACTCCACCTGCCATCACGGGCTTAGACAGAGACGATGTGAATAAACCTCGTCTTGTGTGCTACTTGGCACAGAGCAGGCGCTCACCCAGTGGTTATTTTCTTGTTTTCATTATCAGTGTTAATCGCAGTCGTGTTCTCAGTCAGGCTTCTGTTTTCTCAGTGTCAACTCTGCTTTCTCTCTCTCATAAGTTACAAGAAAAGGCACTTGAATCTCTGCAAGCATCAAAGATTTATGGGTTCTTTTGTATGTTTGGATTGAATAACCTGATGGAGGTCACGGTTAAGCTGGAACCATTTGGGAAACAGAGGTCCCATTGGAAAGATTTTCAAAATGTTCACTCTCAGGCAGAATCAAGTATTTTTCCAGGTGAAAACAGTTTGCCCTTTGCAACCGTGATTCTGTAACTGGGCTCGGAAAACTCTTCCCAGTAGTAGTGGAGTTGAGGAAGAGCTTGGAGATAATCCCACATTCTTCCTAGTTTGGCCACATTAGTGTAGGCGGCAGCACAGAGGAGAATCGGGCTTTTCCGATGGGTTCATCCAGAGGAGAATCTCATTCATCCACTGCTTCCTGCCAGGCCTTGTGCTGGGCCACAGAGATACAGCTCTGGAAGGAAGGAGCCCAGCATGGACCCCACTGAGCAGAGCACCTGCCAAGAGGGGAGGCTGACAATGACACATAGACCCATACATCAGAGGACTTCAGACAAGGGTAGGTGCCATCAAGAAATGAACAGGGTGGTGCCGTTGGAAGTGGCTTAGGAAGGTGCTAACTCAGTTGGGGACAGGAGGAAAGCCAATCCAAGGAATGGCATTTTGGCTGAGATCCAAGTGATGCAAAGGAACTGGCCCTACGGAACCCAGCAGAGCATTCCAGGCAGGTGTCAAGATGGTGCAATCATCACCACTAGATCCGATTTACTTTTTAAAATGATGGTTCTGGCCATTGTGTGGAGAATGGACGGTGTGGCATGAGGCAAGGAAGCTCCTGCAGTGGTCCAGGAAGAACTGGATGGTGGCTGGACCAGGGCAGCAGTGGTGATGGAGAAAAACAGATGGTCCTGAGGCTTTCTGTTTTCCAAATCGGGACACTTGATGTGGTGACAGGAGCACAAACTGTGAGGCTGGACAACCTAGCTTTGGATCTACCACTTTCTACCTGCCCTAAGCAGGGCAAATCACTTAATTGAGCTGAGCCTCAGTTTCCCAATCTGAAAAATGGGGACATGAATAACCACCTCATGTGTTTACTCTGGAAACCAAACAAGATAAAACACACATACATCCTATCACCATGCCCAGGAGGTAGTGTGCTCCATAAGTATCAGTTTTCTTCTGTTTTGAGATCTCTCTGTCCCACACTCAAAAGGCAGCCCCACCTTAAGGTCGGGTCTCAAGAACTCTGTCCAGGCATTCCCCTGTCATTACACAGAGTTAATTTCCCAAACCTGGAATGGGAGAACTGTGGGGCTTTCACCCACCAAGGGAAAACCGTTTTTCATGGAGATGGGAGAATTGTCACAATCTGAAATCCCCTGCCACCAAGCTGTGTAGTCTTGGGCAAATCACAACTCTTCTGAGACTCAGTTTCCCCATTTACAAAGGGAGTTATCTCCTCTGTCAGCGTTAAGCTGTGTATGCCTGGCGGGGGGGGGCGCTAAAGGTGACAGTCCGTATTTATAGTGTCACCACACATCCTGGTTTGCCCAGATCTGTTCTGGTTCACTCTTGCTGTGCCAGCATAATTATTAATAGCTCTGCCTTTCACTGTCAGAAGTGGTCTGGTTTGAACAACAAATTATTTGGTCATTCAATTTATTCACTTCATTACTTTTCCCGCAGGTCAAGTTAGACCTTTTCCTTTATTGCTTCAGCTGAAATATTGAAAGTGCCAGGTTCTGACAACTGAAGAGCAATTTTGGATGTTGGGTGCTTTTTTAAATTATTAAAGGAATCTTTGCCTGCTTTTCTGCCTTTAGAATCTAGTCAACATAAGACACAATTGCCTTGCCTATGTGTAAGTATCTAATTTATGTTATATATCCATATTAAGTTTCTGTAAATCAGTAAAAAGGGCAAACATTTTTTCTGTGTCCTCAGGCTGAAACGGAGGGCAATGGGGAGGGTGGGGGACAGCTGTGTAGCTCGGTATCTCTCTTAAGAAGTGAAGAAGAGTGATGTATTCGTGTGTGAGATGAATGCAAGAAAGCAGGATGGAGGTCTCTGCTTTTTCCTCCCATCAAGAGTCTAAGCGGGGAAGCCAAAATTCCAGGGATGCTTTTAGGGTAGGGTGTCCAGGTGATTCATTAGCTCGGGTTTTATGCTTATGTTGAACCTGCAGCTTAGAGATAACCCAGAATGTATCCTAAAGGCACTGGGCCTCCCACACGCCCTAGCAGAATATCGAGGTTGAGGCAATTCTCAGGTAAACCTAGGATTTAGCATTTTCTATTCCAGTGTCTGAGTAGAAATAATTTCATGAAATGGACTCATGGAATCTGGATTAGACAGCAAGGGAAAGTGAAAACAGGGAAGAAGATTTGCTACTGATAGAATTCAAATCAAGTCATGGAATATGATTCTGGTTGGTGTTTGGCTGGAAATGATTTTGAAAACATGAGTTTTCAATGTCTGATGTAGCTTTGCTTCTCACTTTTGAATAGACTACCGCTATCTCAGCTGGTGCCGTGAGTGTGTTCCCTCCTGGATAAGGGTAGCATTAATTGGGAACACTCTGGGTCACCCATAAGACTGGCTTAAAGGAGGACATTTTATTTTTCTCACATAAGCAAGATATATGAGGCAAGCACCTGCTGACATCTGTTCAACAGCTCAGCGATGCCAGAGCCTATGTCTCAATGATCGTCTTGGCTTTTCCCTCGTCTTGGTTGTCTCATCATCATAAAGCACAACATCTACAGGTATTAAACCCATGTACAGGACAGAAGGAAGACAGGGGAAGCTTTTTATAAGGAAAAGCCAAAAGCCTTCCTGCCACACTTCAGTGGCCAGAACTATGTCACATGACCACCCAATCTACAGGGATGCTGATGGAGTTAGTGTCTGGAGCTGTTCTTGATGAACTGGGTGTCCGTTAGGAATGATGAGAAGAAAGAAGAAAGACTAGTGGTTGACTAAGAACACCTGCCACGGGGGTATATTTCAGTGATGGTATTGTTTACTTGAGGGCTGTATTTTCGAAGCTGGGGATGTAAACAAGTCTTGACCAAGGGCTTGCTCTGTGCCCACGGTGCCCATTTGTTGAACAAATGAAAGAATAAATGAATCAGTTAATAAGAGTCTACGATGTGCCAGACACTGTATTGGGCTTTTCCATATTCTAAGTCCTGTAGCTCTCACAACAACCCTACAAAGCTGCTATAATAATTCTAACCGTTTCATGGATGAGAAAATAAACTTAGTGACGTTAAATAAGTTGCTCAAGGTTACGGCTGGAAAACTGCCAGGACTCACATCACTGCGTTTATCTGCTTCTAAGCACAATGTAAAGTTCTTCTTACTTTATAAAGATGTCATGCAACAATAGTATCTTAGATAATCATTCTGGGATTACAGTTATTGTTATCCATCACCTGCCTTTATCTTTAGAAAAACACTGAGTGGTAGAAGGGAAAAGGAGTAGTTCCATTTTTCGCAGAAGTGGAAACTGAGGAGGGAATTGAACTAACTTACTCAGGACTATAGTAAGCATTATACAGTCAAGGGCATCCGGAGAGATCAAGGATATTTTAATTTGCTTAGAATTTATTCCTCTTTGCACAGCCACTTACAGCAGCACCACATTCCTTACGAGGCAGGAAGAAAGCCCAGCTCATTTCTTTCCATGCATTAGTGGAAAAGAAATATCTAGCTGAGTCATGCAGAACAGCAAATACCTCAACGTGGGTACGGCAGAGTTGATGACCTGAGAGGTGGTTAATGCACCTGCTTGCTCCCGTCTAATAACTTTTTACTAGTCAGTCAACAGACATTTATTGAATAAGACACTGTGCAAGGAATTAAGGGGTGAGGTGGGTGGAAGGCAGTCCCACCCTGTGTAGGAACTGGGCGGGGCACGGACATCCATGGACCATCTATGATGTCTTGGCAACTTGCCTACCCTGTCTCATCTGACCACGAGAACAACCGCATGATACAGGCCCTGTTTATGCTTAGAGATGTCAAGACACCTACCGAAAGCCACATAGTCGGTAGGTAGAAGACTTGGGATTTGAAACTAGAAAACTCTGATTTCAGAGCTGCAAGTTTACCTTCGGTACTACACCACTTTCAATAGCATAGCAGCTGGTTTTATAATGATCTATTGTTTTGTTGGGTTTCTTGACTAAATAGATGATAGATATACTAAAAACGTAGATTCCATACCTTTTTCATTCACCACCAGATCTCCAGCACCTAGGACAGCGCCAAGCACATAGTATGTATAAACATTTATTGAATGAATGAATAATTGAGTTATTTTTTGTTTTAGAATCCCAAGGGCTTGTCATAACATCTGACATTGTATTTTACGGGGAACAAAACAATGTTTGTATTAATTTATAGGCACTCTCACTTTCCTAGTTTTATAGGAAAAACCTCACTTTCCTAGTTTTATAGATGAGAACATAAATCTCAGAGAGAGTAGGCACTTGCTTTGGGACAAACGACTCTTTGGAAGAGAGGCTGGGATGCCACCTCCTTTCTACCATGATGTTTTACATAAGGAAGTGGGGGCAGTCTGAATATTTCTGAGGAGGAATAAGACAATAGAATTCCTAGAAGGAACTCTGGCAGTAGGGGATAAAAGGTATCAGGATGGGAAGATACTAGGCAGGAGAAAGAGAAGAGCCATCTGATTAATGTCAGTTCCATTCTGACAATGGGCCATGAGGCTTAACTTTCATGATATGGAGCCCATTCTACTGATTAACAACCTGAGGCTCAGGAAGGTTAAGTGACTTGCCCAAACTTACAAAGCTAGTATGTGATAGAGCCAGGATCTGAATCTCCACATGTTGGATACGATACAACCTCACGAGTCTTATAAGTCTCTAGTCTCACAATGGCAGTCTCGAAAGGAGAAAAAATAATGTGATCTGGAATTGTTCCCAAAGGCTTCCTGGAGGAGGTAACAGGTGACTTTGGTTTGGAAAGTGAGGTAGGGAAGGAATTCCTGGCAAAGGTTTGGAGGCCAAAAAGGAAACACATATAGGGTTCTGAGGGGTTTCAGCCTGAAAGAAGCAGAATAAAAAGCAGTAACTAAAAAGTGATTTTTTTAAACCCATTTAGGAAAATTGTGTCAAAAGCCTCATCAAGTAAGACCAAGAGCTGCTTCATGGAAAGAGCCATAGCTTTGGAGCCAGAGATTTGGTGTCAGGGCCTGATTCCCAGCTTAATAGCTGTGTGTCCCTGGGTAAATTACCTAACCTGCCTGAGCCTCAATTTCACAGCAAGATAAAGTTACTAATGGTTCAATGTACACACTAAGTGCTCAATAATGGTTCATTTCCCTTTATCCCTTCCCTTCATGGCTGAACCTGTAAGGGTAGAAATATCCATCATCTTTCCTTGCATCCAGATTCCAAGCTCTTAGGAAAATATGTTGGTTTCACAATCCAGGTATCATCATTATTGTGCTGTGCACGTGTGCTCATCCTTCACTGAAAATCTGAGGAAGATCAGTGGCAAAAAGCATCAACTGAGCCTTCAAATGCCAGCTGACAGAAGGAAAACTACAGCCTAGTAGAGCAAGGGGGTGTCCTGGATGTTACTGTGCTGATTCAAACACGGATGAGCAACTGGTGAGGGACCGAGGTTCTTGGTCTCCCTCCAACCTCTAGAGTCTCAAAACTGAACAGGACCAGAGATAGCAGATAGTGCAAGGTTCTGAAACCTCAGTGATTACTTTTCCATATTTAATCACCACCTGCACCATCAATTACTTCTTTTTCTTGAGCTTGATTTTTTCACACAAAAGACATTTTCATAGTTATTTTGAAGAAGGAAAGTATATTATTACCTGCAATAATTAGAAGGAAACTGTAAAAATAAGTACAATGACAAAAAAAAAGACTGTGACTAAATTAGAGCCAGATTCTGTTGCCCGGCTAACATTTTGAGCCCAGGGCTTGCTCTTTTTTTTTTGTTTGTTTAAGAAAAGAAAGACTGAAAGAGGAAGGAAGGAAGGAAGGAGGGAAGGAAGAAAGAAAGGAAGGGAGGCAGTAAAGGTAACTATTAAGGGATAGAGAGGTGCTGAAAATATACTTTCAACAAAATGAGAATTCCTCCTTTTAACCAGAAAGATTGAAAAGAATAAAAAGGGAAAAACTTAACTATGTGATTCAATGTTATCTAGGGTCCTATTTCTCCATTTACTTTTTAAAACATCTGACAGAAAGAATCCGCGTTGGGGAAAACACAGATCCAGCCCCTCACCATGCACATGAGAGACTGAGGTCTCGTCTGAGCACCCTGAATTTGAATCATTGTACAGAACCCAGCCCGACATCCCCTCTGCTCCCTTCCTCTGCCTGCACAGAAGCCAGGATAAGGTGCTTCTCTCATTTCGGCCTGTGTCATCCCATAATCATTTGTTGGCAACTCTGGAGCCTGAAGGTAAAAGTTTTTCATTATTTACAGAAGCCTGGCTTTTATTATAAGAGTAACATAATCACAGCACCAAACTTAACCAATGAAAAGATGAAAAAGCTACTCACTACTACCCTATCACTTTGGTATCTCTTTGGTTAGCATTTCTTTTATGCATTCATTTACATAATGGCAATCACAATATGCATACTCCCCCCTGCCCCACCTTGAATGGTCTTATCTCCCGAGGGATGTAAACTGTCACCTCAAGCTATATAATTGGTGTCTGACCATATCAAAAGCCTTGGAAGGGGCTTCCCTGGTGGGGCAGTGGTTAAGAATCCACCTGCCAATGCAGGGAACACGGGTTCAAGCCCTGGTCTGGGAAGATCCCACATGCTGCGGAGCAACTAAGCCTGTGCACCACAACTACTGAGCCTGCGCTCTAAAGCCTGTGAGCCACAACTACTGAGCCTACGTGCCACAGCTACTGAAGCTCACGTGCCTAGAGCCTGTGCTCTGCAACAAAAGAAGCCACTGCAATAAGAAGCCCATGCACCGCAACGAAGAGTAGCCCCTGCTCGCCGCAACTAGAGAAAGCCCGTGTGCAGCAATGAAGACCCAACGCAGCCAAAAATAAATAATAAATAAATTTAATTTAAAAAAATTAAAAACAAAAACAAAACAAACAAACAAAAGCCTTGGGAAAGAAGTATTTCCTCTGTGATTAATTTCAAGTCCTCTATCCTTCAGTTTCCTCACTTGCAAAATGGGGGTAATTCTAGCATATTTACTCACAGGGCAGCTGTGAGAATTCAATGAGATGATACACGTAAAACACTTAAGAACTTGCTTGTTGAAAGAGCTACATATAAGTTTCTCCCGTATTATTCTTACTCAGTTTACCTTATCTGGGACAAAGCTGGAACTGGCCAGGCCTCAGTAGGTCTCTGCAAGGACCTAGGATTAACTTCTGCAAGTTGGGATGAATTCAGTTCCTGCTCAAAGAACTTCAGCACTTTCTTCCACTGTGTTGCTCATCTAGGCACCTCTGGTCCTTCAGGATCTAAGAAAGGTGCCCACCTTTCTTATGCCATCTCCTGCAGTTTGCTCCTGTTTGCAAGCATTTTGTTTCATCATTCTGGAAAACTCCTATTCATTCATCAAAGCCCTATTCTGATGTGCTCTCCTATAGGAAAACTTCCCTGAAATTCTCTCTTAAAAGGAGGGAATTATGAGCATTATGTCTGCAGCCTATACCTGCATTTAAGCTTGTGTTTAGCAACTGGCCTCTAAATATATATGCTATATGAACATTGACTGCTTAAAAAAGTCACAGATAAGGTTAAAAACTTCTGGAGTTTTTAACCACCCCTCTCAAGCCCACCAAGAAAATAACTTAGTTGCTTCCACTACTGGTCTTCTAAGATAATCATCAAAGTGACATAGGTTTATATGTCTCTTACATACCTATATTATACTTGGTGTGTTATTTTCCTACTCAGCACGCCTCAGATATTCAAGCATATTAGGACACATTACCTCATCCTTCCTAACTACTGCCTAGTATTACCCCGTATAAGCCTGTTGCTATTTAGCTTTCCCCAACATACATGGCGCTGCATCCTTGAACTTACTTTCCCAGGCACTTAACGCTGCTTGCTTGCTGGTAGCCTGTGAGCTTCTTGAGAATAGGGTCTAAATTTTATTTATGTCAGTAGTCATTTAACTTAGCAGAGTATCTGTTATGTACAAAATGCTCGTGAGTAGTTGATGAATCAAGGAAGGAATGAACAAACGAATGAATGAAGAGAAACTCAAAGGATCCCTCCAGAATGCAGACACAGAAACAAGAAGAATCTCAAATTCCTCCTTTTAACCAGAAAGATTGAAAAGAATAAAAAGGGAAAAACTTAACTATGTGATTCAATGTTATCTAGGGTCCTATTTCTCCATTTACTTTTTAAAACATCTGACAGAAAGAATCCGCGTTGGGGAAAACACAGATCCAGCCCCTCACCATGCACATGAGAGACTGAGGTCTCGTCTGAGCACCCTGAATTTGAATCATTGTACAGAACCCAGCCCGACATCCCCTCTGCTCCCTTCCTCTGCCTGCACAGAAGCCAGGATAAGGTGCTTCTCTCATTTCGGCCTGTGTCATCCCATAATCATTTGTTGGCAACTCTGGAGCCTGAAGGTAAAAGTTTTTCATTATTTACAGAAGCCTGGCTTTTATTATAAGAGTAACATAATCACAGCACCAAACTTAACCAATGAAAAGATGAAAAAGCTACTCACTACTACCCTATCACTTTGGTATCTCTTTGGTTAGCATTTCTTTTATGCATTCATTTACATAATGGCAATCACAATATGCATACTCCCCCCTGCCCCACCTTGAATGGTCTTATCTCCCGAGGGATGTAAACTGTCACCTCAAGCTATATAATTGGTGTCTGACCATATCAAAAGCCTTGGAAGGGGCTTCCCTGGTGGGGCAGTGGTTAAGAATCCACCTGCCAATGCAGGGAACACGGGTTCAAGCCCTGGTCTGGGAAGATCCCACATGCTGCGGAGCAACTAAGCCTGTGCACCACAACTACTGAGCCTGCGCTCTAAAGCCTGTGAGCCACAACTACTGAGCCTACGTGCCACAGCTACTGAAGCTCACGTGCCTAGAGCCTGTGCTCTGCAACAAAAGAAGCCACTGCAATAAGAAGCCCATGCACCGCAACGAAGAGTAGCCCCTGCTCGCCGCAACTAGAGAAAGCCCGTGTGCAGCAATGAAGACCCAACGCAGCCAAAAATAAATAATAAATAAATTTAATTTAAAAAAATTAAAAACAAAAACAAAACAAACAAACAAAAGCCTTGGGAAAGAAGTATTTCCTCTGTGATTAATTTCAAGTCCTCTATCCTTCAGTTTCCTCACTTGCAAAATGGGGGTAATTCTAGCATATTTACTCACAGGGCAGCTGTGAGAATTCAATGAGATGATACACGTAAAACACTTAAGAACTTGCTTGTTGAAAGAGCTACATATAAGTTTCTCCCGTATTATTCTTACTCAGTTTACCTTATCTGGGACAAAGCTGGAACTGGCCAGGCCTCAGTAGGTCTCTGCAAGGACCTAGGATTAACTTCTGCAAGTTGGGATGAATTCAGTTCCTGCTCAAAGAACTTCAGCACTTTCTTCCACTGTGTTGCTCATCTAGGCACCTCTGGTCCTTCAGGATCTAAGAAAGGTGCCCACCTTTCTTATGCCATCTCCTGCAGTTTGCTCCTGTTTGCAAGCATTTTGTTTCATCATTCTGGAAAACTCCTATTCATTCATCAAAGCCCTATTCTGATGTGCTCTCCTATAGGAAAACTTCCCTGAAATTCTCTCTTAAAAGGAGGGAATTATGAGCATTATGTCTGCAGCCTATACCTGCATTTAAGCTTGTGTTTAGCAACTGGCCTCTAAATATATATGCTATATGAACATTGACTGCTTAAAAAAGTCACAGATAAGGTTAAAAACTTCTGGAGTTTTTAACCACCCCTCTCAAGCCCACCAAGAAAATAACTTAGTTGCTTCCACTACTGGTCTTCTAAGATAATCATCAAAGTGACATAGGTTTATATGTCTCTTACATACCTATATTATACTTGGTGTGTTATTTTCCTACTCAGCACGCCTCAGATATTCAAGCATATTAGGACACATTACCTCATCCTTCCTAACTACTGCCTAGTATTACCCCGTATAAGCCTGTTGCTATTTAGCTTTCCCCAACATACATGGCGCTGCATCCTTGAACTTACTTTCCCAGGCACTTAACGCTGCTTGCTTGCTGGTAGCCTGTGAGCTTCTTGAGAATAGGGTCTAAATTTTATTTATGTCAGTAGTCATTTAACTTAGCAGAGTATCTGTTATGTACAAAATGCTCGTGAGTAGTTGATGAATCAAGGAAGGAATGAACAAACGAATGAATGAAGAGAAACTCAAAGGATCCCTCCAGAATGCAGACACAGAAACAAGAAGAATCTCGTCATCTTTCCTTCCCAATCTGCTGACCCTGAGGATTCAGGACCTGGGCAGTTTTCTACATGGGACATGGCCAGGGGCCCTCAGTTATTTTGGGGGAGCCACCTGCTTACAGTAAACAGGCTGCCTGCCCCATCTTCTTTTTTTTGTACAAATGCTTAGAGCCCTTTGGGCACAGGCAAAGGGGATTTAAATAACCCAGGAAATAAAGAAATCATTGCTTCAAAATAGCCAAATGGGATATTTCCAATAAACCATTCCTTTCCAGGAGAGAAGGAATGTTGGGGGAATAACGCCCAAAGCAGCAAGTTTAGGAAGAAGCTATAAAGTTTGCAGAAATAGGAGGTCTGCAGAGAAATGTGCTGCTTCCACACCCCAACTTCAGGGTATTGCTGGGGTGTTGGTTTCTTTTATGAGGCCGTCATGAAGTTGGAAACATAAACAACACTTTAAATCATTATTTAGCAGGAGGGGAGCAATTTCTTTGCTTAGACAAGGCTGATCGCAGCCGTGATAATGCCTCTTGTTCATTTGTTCTCTCCCTCCAAGAGGCTGGAGATATTGGAGAGATTGTTCCAGTCTGTGCAATTTGCCATGACAGGGCATTACATCAGATTATTTAATGGAGTGTTCCGTTTCAGGGTTGAGACAGCAAGTTCTCTCTCTCCCTTCTCTGCCTTTCTTCACACTGCCCCTTCCACCCGGCACGTCTTCCTTCACCTCTGTCTTTCCTAACCAATTCTGCTGACCCCTCGGGGCTCAGCCCAACATCCCTTCCTCCAGAAAGTACTCAGCACCTCGGAGGAGGATATGGTGATGGTTCTGAGCACCAGCCTATGTATGTGTGCAACTCTGTGCGCCTGCTTTAAACTCCGAGTCTCACTTTTGTCCTTTATAAAAGAGGGAGAATATTGGCATCTCCTTAATAAAGTTCTTAAACTATGTGTCAACGGCCACTGCCTAAGAAATCAGAGTCATTGTATTATGACTGTCGTTAGACTTTATGGCCTGGTGTGGCTCTTGTTACACTGTCGTGTAGGCATGTATTTACTTGTCTTTTTCTCTAGCTGTGATCTCCTGGAGACCTCAAATTCTCTATGAGTGCCAACAAAATTCTAACCTTTGCCAACGTACATGCATTTTTTTTCTCCTTTATCTAATTTCACCTGCACCACAAACCTAGACATTAAACTGTGTATATTTTACACTTGCTTTGGACAGAAGAGAAAGTGAAGTTCAAAGGTGACTGAGTGACTTCAGCAGGGTCCCCCAGGTGAGACAAAGTCCAAGTCCACAGCACAACCTTGTCATCATATATGAGCTCACATTAGCCACCCTCACTCCTCATTTGCTGAAAGGGTAAGAGAAATACCTATTAAAGGCCGAGAATGTTCCGTTCAACATGACTGTTTGGAACAAGGAGGGAGAAATGAAAATAACAGTAGCAATCAGTTATATATCACTTACCAGGTGCTTCACAAATATTAACTCATTGCATCCCAGACCAGAGGAGTAGGTACTATTAGTATCCTTATGTTACAGTGATGAAAACTGAGACGTGAAACAGTTACCAAAGGCTACGCAGCAGGTAAGTGGCAGGGCTTTCCTACTCTTCTGATACCAGACCCCAGGTTAATGGCTCCCAAAACTGACCCACAGACCTCTTCCAGTCTGTAAATTTCCATATTAGATATAGATATAACATAGGATTGACAGTACTATCTTTTCCAAGTAAGCACTTAAATAAGCATACGAATATGCTCATATATTCATGCATATATGACATATAGATTCATATGCTCATATATTCACGTATATATGACATATAGATTCATATGCTTATTTACGTGTTTGCTTGGAAAAAGAGAGCACTGTCAATCTTATTCGTGTTCGTTCACCAACATCACCTCCCCAATTAAAACCAGAAAATGACTAGAGCAAGGATTCCTTTGTACTGGCCTCTAGGGGGACCTCAGTACCCACCTGTGCCCCTCTCATAAGTCCTCTATCCAACACAATGGGCAAAATGAAGAGACAGCTCAGATTCCAACAAGATTTGTTGGGACCTTTCCTCTAATCGCAGCACCTCAATACTCTTTACTTATCCTTCCACTCCTACACACTCAGTCCACGTGATTCACGTGGGGCTGATCCTCTCCACACCCGCCCGGCAGAGGCACAGACCCCAGATCCAGACAATCAGCAGACTCCCTCCCATCCTGCCACGGTGACTGCAAGTTAGTTCAATTCAAGACAATGCAGGGATGGATGTTTGCCGGAACGACTGGTGTCTCTCTTCATTGGATCGGCTCATTGCTAGGACATCATCCTGGGGAGAGTCCAACAGGGGATGGAGTCTCCACGGATAAAAGTAGCGCCAAGGAGACAGGGAAACAAAGGGATCCCTGACAACACCGTTAGAGCCCCTAGACTCAGCCTGGCTGGATCTTCAGCAATTCTTTAATGGAGAGAAATAGAAAGGCTGACCCCATGGAATAGCTTCTATGAATGTGATGTGTTTAGGCTTAAGTTAACTACATAGTACATAGTCTGTGGTTATCATTTCATATGGTGGGGACATCACACGTCTTTAAAATATTTCATCAAGTCCTAAGTTTCTAAGGTGAGCTTCAATAGGGTTACACCTACCTAAAATACGGAGTAGAGATTTGAGGGCACGAATAGCCTGGTCATACGTGAATATGAACAGATTATAAAGACAATCTCTGAGGAGATGTCTGGCCCATCTGTGGGCCATTTCATCTACCCCAAGAGGAGTGAGCAGACCCTGAATTGGGCTCAGGCCCTTTGAGACACTTGTTATCTCACGAAAGGGCACCAGGTCCTTCCCCAGATCAGTTTGTTCTGTCCACCGGTCACTCCTACCTGGCAAAATGGAATGGTTGCCCTTAGAATATTCAGGAAGGGTGACCCCAAACTCATCCCTACCCACTAGCTCCCAACAGTTTGGCAGAGGGAAACTTTATCGAGGGACATCTTGTGAAGTGCTGTTCATCAACTGCCCCAGATATTCTAAAATCAACCCCTGGGCCAGGTACGATCAGTAGAAGATGTGCATTGCTCTCCCAAACCTGCTTTCATTGAATGGTGCGGAAGTGAAACACGTTCTCTTCTGTTGAGGAGGACCATGGCGGCTCCATGGGATCCCACGTGGCATCATCTCTCATCTCTGTCTCGAGGTCCCTGGGGATGCTCTTGAGCGTACTCTAATCTGATCGATACTAATGGCCCTTTTTCTTTTTTTTTTTTTTTTTTTTTTTTTGTT
>NW_020172779.1:14818419-14938233 GCF_003031525.2 Neophocaena asiaeorientalis asiaeorientalis
TCCCGGACCGGTGCACGAACCCGCGTCCCCTGCATCGGCAGGTGGACTCTCAACCGCTGCGCCACCAGGGAAGCCCGTAATGGCCCTCTTTTAATCACAGCTCATAGTCGCTTACGGAGTGACACTGCTCCAGGTAAAACACTGCTGTCTCACTTTTGCCTTTGTCACCGGCTTCTAGGAGGCCTGCCAATCCATTTTGCCTTCCTCACCAGTAGAATAAATCATCTCTGGAAAAGCACCTTTTCACTTCTTCAGAGAAAGATTTCACAAAGGCGCTTTCCTATACTTCCCTTTCTGAATTTCACCCACTCATCTGTTCAAGCAGAAACAGATTTATAGAGAGTGTCCTGGGTACCAGACACTGTGTTGGGTGAGGACCTCCCCAGAAGTTTGCATCCTAGCAGAATACGGGGTTCACTCCCAAGAAGCAAAGAGAGCAAGACTTGGAAGTTAGATGTGGGCACCACTCCTGGCTCTGATCCCAGCTGTCGACCTTGAATAGGTCACCCTCTCTGGGCTTTGGTGACCAAGTCTTTAAACTTCAGTCATAACGTCTCCCTTGGAGAGTTAGGAAAATTAAATGGCATACTGGGTGGCAAGGACCCAGCAAAGAGCCTAGTGATAAAAAACAAAAGCTAACATAACTCAGCACCTACAGAGGTGGTTGTATGTGGGTACTAACGTTATCCCCATCTTACAACAGAAGAAACTGAGGTACAGAGGAAACAGGCCCGAAACTGGAAACAAGATGCTCTCCTGCGGCTCCTAAAACACAGTGGCTTTGAGCACAGGGGTTTGCCTTCTCCCTCTGCCTTCCTTTCTTCTGCTTTATACACTTTCTCTCCTCCTCCTTCTTTTCTCAGAAAACGCGTATCGATATAAGAGACGCCTGGCATGTTTTGAAACCATTCAGATTTCTCCTGGCTTCCCCTTCACCCGTACTAATAATGCACAGCACTCAGAGAATCCAACCATGTTTGATTTTACAGTGACCTGGAAATTCCCTCCATCCATTCCTGGATTTCGGGCACAACCTCACCAAAATCCACCCTAGAAGATGAACTTTTCCTTCACTCTGAAAGCCCTGAAGAAAATCCCACAGGATTCCTCTGTGACCCACATATGAAAGTTCAAGTGCATAAACAGCCCAGGTGAAGAAAGCAGATGGGAGCTATATTCTATCAAGGAGATGTAGGGGGCAGGCTTTGGAGGCCAATGCTGCTAAATCTTTAGGACCTTGCTACTCAAAGTGTGATCCATGGACCACCATCACCCGGGAACTTGTAAAAGCACAGAACCTCAGGACTCATCCCAGACCTACTGCATTAGAATGATTTTAATCAGATTTCAAGTACCCACTGACATGTGAGGACATAGCGTTAGAGAGAGGCGGGAAAGGGATGCATGGAATAAACAGGAGAAGGGATGTCCTCTCCACTGCCTGGCGATGAAGAGTAGATGCATTCCATGTTAAGCAAATGAGTCACTGTTAAGCAAGTAATACTGAATTTACAGGGGCCTTTAAGGAACAAATAAACAAAGAATAAAACCACTTGCACAGCCAAGTTAGGAATACAGACAATGCATAAAATGAGGTATACCACCTTGAGGGCAAAGGTTTTAAGGATAAATGAATAGAAAAGACAGTTCAGGAACAGCAAAATAAGGTCCTCCTAAAGTCCTCTCCTTCATGCAAGCAACAAAAACCAGAATCACCTTTTCAGACCTCTGGAAATTAACCAAAGGCTTGGAACAATCCAGGAGTATTTATTCAAGAAACACGGCCGAATCTCAGAAGGAAGAGCAAAGCTTTGTTGCATTTTAATGCGTCTTAGTGCCATTTCTTCCTCTCCAGCCCCATGACAGCCTTGAAAACCAACAGCCCCACAAACCCCCAAGAAAACCAGCAGTCTAGTAGCCTCTGGATGGGGTGAGAATGGGTTTTCAGTGCCTTCAAAGCCAAGTTCCCAGAAAACTGTCATTATTTGATCTGTCTGGCAGTTCCCTGGAAAATCCCATTGCAGGGGCTTATCTTTATTTGACTTAACTCAGAACTTGCCCAGTGAGAGCTGCTTTTTTTCCCCTGAGAGCATCTTCTTGAAAACCATCAGTGGAAACCGTCAGACATCATAGCTGACTGAGGTGGCAATAACAGCTGGGGAAAACAAGAAGCTAACCAAAAACCTGAAAGGGAAAATCTGGGCCACGAGGGTTCCTGAATGTCCCTGGGAACCTAGCAAACCAAGCACACGCGTAGGGATGTGCACATGCCCAGGGCTAGGTGTCTGCCCAGGAAAGACCTGAGAAGGCCCTAAGCCTTCATTTCTGGCTGATTTTGAGGTTCTGCACAAGCAGAAAGTGGAGACCACAGTGGAGTTACAAGCTGCCTGCCTGAGCGCTGAAGCCACGCCCTAACACACATGCAGTACAGGCAGGCAGACTTACCCAGGAGCTTGAGAAAATCCCTGTCTAATCATTAGTTGACCACTAAGCTAAGTGAAGACTTAAGTGGCCGCACAGGAAAAAGAATACAGATCTTCAAGAATTAATTCAGGAAACTCACTGAACAAATACTGCCAACCACAAGAAACAGTAGCCACAACAAATCCTGAGGGTATCTGGTTTCTAGCGTTGCCTAGCCTTATGACTTAAAGTGTCCAGTTTCCAATAGAACATAAGCCATGCAAAGAAACAAGGAAGTATTGTTCCTATATAAAAAAACCAGGTCAATAGAAACTGTCCCTGAGGAAGCCCTGGTGAAAGACTTCTAGACAAAGATGTTAAGTCTGCTAGGTTAAATATGTTCAAAGGACTATTGGAAACCATGTATAAAGAATTGAAGTATGAGAACAACGTCTCACCAAGTAGAGAATATCAATGAGGAGACAGAATTAGAGAAGGACATTACACGAAATGGAATATTCACCAGAACTCAACATCAGGTGTGCACTGGCAGGAAAAAGAATAAGCCAACTTGAAGAGAAGTCAGTTGAGATTATTCAGTGTGAAAGAAGAAATGCACAACTTAAAAACTGCTGGAGATGTCAATACTCCATATTCAATAATGAACAGAACAACTAGACAGGAGATCAACGACAGCGTAAGCCGACTAGACCCAGCAGACATCTACAAAACATTTCTTCCAACAATAGCAGAATGCACGTTCCCCTCACGTGCACGTGGAACATTCTCCAGGATCACTATTTGCTAGGCCGTAAAACAAGTCTCAAAATATTTAAAAGGACTGAAATCATACAAAATGCATTTGACCAAAATGGAATAAAGTTAATAATCAATAATAGAATGAAATCCTATTGTTTTCATCCAGGGTATTTTTTTTTTGCTTCTCACCGTGGAATGCTCCCAACCTACTCCCATCCTTGGAAATACAGCAGCTAAAATAAAATGCTATATCTGCTTGAAACTTCCATAGTTCTTTGTTTACCCATTTCTGCTTTGATCCTTCCAACCCTCCATCCATCCATCTAATCACATATTCATCCTCTCATTTATTCTTTCATTCTTTTAGTATTGAAACCTAACCCCCATACTACAAAAGTCACTTTTTTAAAGTGTAAAATTTGTTGGTTTTTAGTATATTCACAAAGTGGGGCAACCACCACTACAGCTTATTTCCGGAACATTTCATCATTCCAAAAAGAAACCCCATACAGACTCACCGTTCCCAACAGCGCTAAAATTTAAATCTCTTCCAAGGAGGTCAGAGGCAGAAGAGGGACTGGGGCCCAGGAATATGCATGCAATTCAGCTCTGTATCTGGAGTGCATTGAGCAAAGTCGGGGGTCGGGTGGGACGTCCTGAAGCCACTGATCCTTGCTGAGGTACTGGTTTTCTCCCTGAAGTCAGAGAGGTCTCCTTTTTAATATCATGCTTCTTAGTGCGGCCACCTTCACCCATGCCTGACTCTGCCCAATCAAGTGTGCTCCGCCTTGCCCAGCAGGGCTCCATTTGCTAAATGGACCTGCACCAAATGACCCGCTGTCCCGTTCTCACTGTGCTTGTGCGTCCCCACCCCCATAGACATCCTTTGTTCTCTGACTGGCCCGCGTCCTCAATCCCTGCTCTGCAGCAAGCTTCCCAAAGGGTGGAGGATGTTTTGAAGCTACGACGAGGAAGGCAGTATGCAGTTGTCCCTCTGCAGAAAAGATGCAAGTGGCAGGATGGGACGGTGGCAAACAGAGTGGGGACCCACTGACGGCAGCAGATGTGACTGGAAGAACAGGAAAGACTGCAGTGGGGAGTCTTGGGCGGGTAACAAAGCTGACTCTGCTGCTCCCCCCTGGGCAGCTCCCCATTTCCAGCCTTTACCTGCACAGCCCTGGATGCCAATGTCCACACTCTGTTTGGGGAATTAGGCTGCTCTCTTGGTTTTCACTTTAGCCACGGAACAAAACTCTTCATATGTAGCAACAGGGCTGGGACGAGGGTGAGGGAAATGAGACGCTCACCTCATATGCAAAATTTAAGGGGGTGCTTGTACACAAGATGCTCACAGCACTATTCAGAACAGCCCCAAAGAGGATACAACCCAGCAGATGAACGGATGAACAAAATGTGGTGTATCCATACAATGGAATCTTATTTGGCAATAAAAAGGAATGAAGTACTGATATGTGCTACGCTACAGGTGAATACTGAAAATATTACGGTAAATGAAAGAAGATGGACAGGACACAAGAAATGTCCATTTAAATGAAATGCCTAGAATGGGCAAAACCACAGACAGAAAGTAGACCTGTGGTTACCAGGGCCTGGAGAGAGGGGAGAACAGAGTGACTGCTAAGGGGTATAAGGTTTCCTTTGCCGTGATGAAAATATCCTAAACTTGATTTTGGTGATGGTTCCACAACTCTATGGACATACTAAAAAAACTCTGAATTAGACACTTTGTATGGGTGGACTATAGGGTTGTGTAAATTATATCTCAGTAAAGTTGTTACCGATAAAAATTTAGGGGGATGTCAAAGGTCTCAGCAATCAAGGTATTTAATGCAACATTTAAAAGGTCAAAATTAATGCAAAACAAATCCATGATGAATAAAATATCAAAAAAATTTTAAATAACAGGATCAACCCTGTACTGGCACGATTACCCTCACTCATCTCCTGTTTGTCCTGGCCGTGTATATCTAATGCATATGTGTGATAAACCCTATGTGTAGAATAGTAGTTACTTCTGCAAAGGGATTAACCTGGGTAGGGGGTACACAAGGGGCTTCTATTTCCACATTCATATTATCTCATGCTCAAGTTGGATGGTGGGTCCATAGGTGTTTACTGAATTACTCTTTGCACTTTTTTTGAATATTAGGGATAACTGTTAATTCATTAAAATGTTAAAAAATGTGTCCTCAAATTTATTTATTTAGAGGAAAAACATTTTGCACGGCCGTTAAAGAAGTTAAAGCATAAATGATCAACAAAACAAATCAACCCCCCCCAAAATTCTCTACTGGGGCATCAGGGACCCAATGATAATTCAATGTCTCATGCAACACAGGTCTCTCAAGGGTGCCTGTGCTGGGGAAATGTATAGAGGTGAGTGGCCATCAAGCCCGCCTCACTCATTCAGACTTCCACTCATCCATATTTATTGAGCACCTACACTATTCCAGGCCTTGTGCTAGGGACTGTGGGCTCACGGAGGTGTTGGCAAGCCTCCAACATTCAAGGAGCTCCTTATCAGGCTACGCCAGGTGAGGGGTGGACAAGGAGACAGACCAATACGGTCTGAGGGGTCCAGGATGACTAAGTGGGGGAAGGGCATCGCAGGCAGTGGGAATAACATGTACAGAGGTTAAGAGGCAGAGACCAGCAGGCTGCATCCAGGGGATGGGACTTCTGTCAGCCATCCCGTATCACCATATGCTCTTGAGGATGGAGGCGCACGCTAAGGAGGGGAGAGACAAAAAATGGAAGATGCTTTGGGTCCCCATTGACACCCTGGAGCTGCCACACCAGCCTTGGAGAGGCTATGCCCAGACTTCATGAAAACACGGGAAAAGAAATATCTCACCCTTTTGTTACTTAGGTTTTATACATCAGAGCGTAACCCTAACACCATTTCCTGAGTTCTTACTATGGATGACCTAAGTCCTTTGGAGGCACTGACTCATTTAATTTGGCCAGCAAAGCTTTGAATGGGTACAATCATCGTCCCCATTTTAATCAAGGGACCTGAGATGCTGAGGACGTGCCCAAGGTTCCATACTGACTAAGCGGAGGAGCTGGGATTCATCTCTCCGACCCCAAAGCTGATGCTCCTTGCATTGCTTTGGCTTCCCACTGAGTCAAAAATGGAGTTGGCATCACTCCTTCATCCTGCTGGTCCGGTGCTAACCTCGCTGCTAGTTTAGATGGTGACAGAGGACCACTCACTCTGGCTGCTTAGTCCTAGGCCTGGCAATCTGCCTGGTAACCTCCCCACTCTTTGACAGTGATCTCAGATCTCGGTGCGCTCTGCAAAGGGCTAGCTTCCTGGGGCTAGAGCCTCACTTTCGGGCCTAGGGCCCTGATTCCCATAGAGAGACTGATTTGACTGCTTTACCCTGACTCACCGCTCTGTCCAGTTCTGTGCTCAAGGGCACAGACCAACAGGTTGCTGCTAAGGAGGTTTACTGGGGCTCAGGCTGGTTTGCTGGCTTATTACTTCAAACGGCCAGAGGCAGGTGGAACCAGAAGTCCACCAGTGCAGACTGTCAATGCTGAACCACCATCAGGTCCAGAGAGAATCTTGTTGATGAAACCGGAAGAGACAAGTTACTACACAGAGGCCAAGAACGGAGAGAGAAATCAGGTCAGGAAGGAGGAAAGAGGTCCTAGGATGCTGGCAGGGCGCGCGGCCCGGGTCCTCCTTTTATTGGGGGCTGAGGATGTGGTAGTCTCTGTCTCGTTTAATGGTCCAGGTTAGAGCAGCAGCCTCAGTACTCAGCTGGCCTGCAGACACATCTGTGACTTCAGAGAGGGCTCCCACTGCTGACCCCTCACTTTGCCTGTGCCCAGAGACAGCCTCGCTCCTTGGACAGTGTGCGCTCCCACCAGACTGGAGATCTTGAACTTTTGGGGTCACCGCCGGCCACGTCACGTCTCACCCTAGTGGCTCTAGCGCAGGTCCCTGTCCCTCAACTCCACCCACTTCTCCCTAGGCAACCTGAGAGCTCACTCTGTGTTAGGCACAAAGCCCAGCATCTTCAAAGTATCTAATGTACACTCACTATGATCCTATAGGTATATGATCATCCCCAGTCTGAGACACTGAGGTTCAGAGAGGCTGAGTGACTTGCCAAGTTGACCCAGCTAGCAAGTGGTGAAACTGAGTTCCAATCCAGGTCAGTCTGCCTCCAAACTCCATGCTTTTGACCCGTAAGCTAGGCTGGCTGCTTCACCTTAAATTCCCCCCTTGGCCAGCCTCTGTCCACAGGTGTCCAAAGGACTGGGCTGGAAGAGCATCAGGTAACTGCCGAGTACTGAGCTGCGCAGGAAGAATCAGAACCACACTCCCGCTGCCCCCAACAATCAGGAGGGGCTGTGTGTTGCTGTCATTTCCCCAAAACTTCCTGGCCATCTCCTGTCATGCTAACAACTGGGGCCCACTGAGCCTGGTGTGTAGTGAGTTCTATTTGGAGAGCCCAGGTGGACAGAAGGAATGGAACTTTCAGACACACAGGGGCTTCTAGGCAGGGGCTCCTACTCCAACTCTATCAGAATCTTCTGTGGGACTTCATAAAACACAACTTGTACCAGAGTCCCACCCCAGAAATTCAGATGCCTTCCAGGTCTAGGGTGACAAAGCAAATCCATTTGCCTGGGTTCAAAGCCACGGTCTACCACGTATTCGTTGTGTGACCTTGGATAAGTTATCTCCTACATTTCAGAATAATGACTACCTTACAGGGTTTTTATGAAAGTTAAAGGGACTTAGAATACAGCCTGACCTTCAGTAAGCATGCAGTAGGATGAGTTGTTACAATCATTTATTAGCTATAAACTTTTAAAAAGCTCTGAAGGTTAGAGTTGAGAACCATGGCAAAAGGCAAAAAGGGTTCTTTCTTCTTCTAGTGGAAAGAACCCAGGCTTGGCCTTAGACAGACCCATGAGCTATGTGACCTTGGGCAAGACACTTAACCTCTCTGAGCCACAACTGCCTCATTCAAAAAGTGGGAATAGCTACCTTGTAGGGCTGTGGAAAGGACTGGTAGCAATTAAGGCACAGGGGCCTGGTACAGTGCCCAGTAGATGCTCAACAAATCACAGCTATTGCTGTTAAGCCATTCTAGAATAAGAAAGCTTAGCTAATTTCTACTGAATCTGGTGGTTTTAGGATATGAGTGGCCATTTATCCTCTTTCTCTGGATGAAATAGATGCTCTGCATTTTCAGACAGGAAATTTGTATTTGCTCGTAATAGCAAGGCCACGCTGTGTCAACCAGCATGCTTAGGACCTCCGGAGGGGAGTGTTAATAGCACAATTTTATTTCCTTGGCAATGAGTCTGTCTGTTATTCCCAGCTCTCCCAGGACGCTGAATTGCAAGGCAAGGGCAAGAAAGCATGGCATTCCTTACAGGCCCCACTGTTCCGACAGGATGTGCTGTCTCCAGTGCCTTCCTAACCCCGAGGCAATGTCTGAGACACACCGTCAATCACCATGGAGATGGGGGCTTTTCCCGCGGAAGCTTGCGTGTCACACCCTGTGCATCATTACGGCAGATTTTAGCTGTGACACACGTAAATGGTTGGAACTGACGTCAGAGCACACCATGGCCTCTGTGTTTACCGTTCATGTGCTTAGCTCATCTGGCTTTTTAATGGTGTTCCATGAGTCAGTTTGCCTTAAATCTCTGGGGTCTTTTTTTCCTCCCTAGAACAAGGTAAGGAATGAAACACTGGCAGGCACATTTAATGTCAGTGTCTTTTTCTGTCTCTATCTGATGTCGTCATCTAGATTGTGAGCTCTCTGGGCTTGGAGGCATCACCTTCTATTTTCCTGTCCCTCCTACAGCCCAGATGGCAAGCCAGGTAAAGCAGAAGAAGTCAGGCAGCCCAACTCAGCGGTCACTCGCCAGCTGGGGACCTTTGTAAACAATTTATGTCCCTGGATTTCTCCTCTGTAAAAAGGGAGCTAGATGTCGTACCCGCCAAGGTGTAGTTAGGAATGAATGGTACCACTTACCTAAAGTGCCTTTCAGATAGTAAGAATTCACTCAGTGCTACTTTAAAATCATTATGTATAGAGTCAAAGCATTTGCTGATTGAGTTGACTGGTGGATGGATCTTTCTGGATGTGTTCTTTGCCGAATCAAAAATATTCCCAAGCAGCAGAAATGATGGAAGATTAATGACTCCTGACCATCTTGAGGGTTCAGGGGCGGGATAGGTAGCAGACTAAAATTTCCTGAGCCAGGAACCGAGATTACATTTTATCAAAGAATTCTCACAGTAACTCTGTAGCAGAGCTTTTTTGTGCCTGCTTTACTGATGGGAAGACAGGTGGCATGTTTGCAAGCTCTTCATCACAACCTGGTTTTTATTCTTTTAGGATGTTCAGACTACAAATCCCAGCCTGCTTCACAGGAGGTGTTTTCCAGTAGGAATGGGAGAGAAAGTGACCTGTATCCATTAGGACCTGGTGCAAAAACACTGCTATCCACACGTCTCCACCCTCCCCCTTCAGGTGGGAAGCAGAGGGCTCCAGAGGCCTGGAGCAGTGGTGATTCTCAGGCTTGAGGTGCCTCGGAATCCCTGAGAGTGTCTGAAAGCCCAGATTTCTGGGACCCTCCTAAGTTTCTGATTCAGCAGGTCTGGTGAGAAGCCTAAGAATCTGCCTTTCTAATAAGCTTCCAGGTGATGCTACCGGTCCAGAAACACATTTTGGGAACCTCTGTTCTAGACGATGACAGAGCTACAAGATGAAAAGTGCCTGGGTCCCTGAATCACCATACGGAGAACAGCATCCCTCTGTATTTAGCATTTGAAATCTTGTGTTATGTACCTGAAATCTGAGGGTTTATTTATTACTGCTGCTAGAAGGACACTGGAAAGGAAGGCTAAAGAAAATGTTTTCTCCATGTGGAAACGGATGATTTGCAGAAAACGAAAGCTACTGGATGGGAAATAAGGAACCAGGGTTTCCTACCAGGACCTCAACCCACTCAGATCCATCAGGAAACTCCAAGATGCTTTCTGTGGACTGCGGTCCTGATACCAAGAGCCACCTTCAAATTCCACTGCATGTAAAGAAGTGGTTGTAATACGCTATCAGGGATACATGCAAAGAAACAAAACCACCCACTTACCCAGGGTCCCAGATTATATTCAATCTTTGTTTCTGGAGTTCCGCCATACTCCTTCCTCTTATTTGCTGTTGGCATCATCTCAGCTCAGGAGTAAACATCACAACTGAAATGTGTTGCTCACTTCCTCCGTGCCAGGCACCATGTAAGTTCTTTGCACCTATTAATCACACTGAGTCCCAGCATGCCTTTCCTGGACACGTGCGATGGCTTTCTAGCTCACAGCTGCAGACTGATCTTTTCAAAGCAACACTTTGACCTTGTCACTCCCCTGATCAAAATCTTCAGGGCCTCCTTACAGGGCAAAGTCTAAACTCCTCAGAATAACCTTAAATTCTCTCCAAAATCTCACACATAGCTGCTTGTCAATCCTAAATCCTTATTACAGTCTGCATCAGTAACTCCTAAATGTTACTATATATCAGGACCCCTGGGAGGACCATGGACCCTCCTGAATGAAAATAGCTGGAGGAGGAACCCAAAAATCTACATTTTGATATCTCAGTGATTCTGGTGCAACTGGTCTAAGGACCACACTGAAAAACACTGCTTTTTACACGTTAATTTATCGTTACCCATAAGCATTGAAACAACTAACGCCCCATCCGTGTTGCCAACTGGACTTTATTTTATTATTATTATTTTTTAAATATTTATTTATCTTGGCTGCGCCGGGTCTTAGTTGCGGCACACGGGATCTTTAGTTGCAGCATGTGGACTTCTTAGTTGTGGCATGCCTATGGTATCTAGTCCCCCAACCAGGGCTTGAACCCGGGCTGCCTGTATTGGGAGCACGGAGTCTTACTCACTGGACGACTAGGGAAGTCCCCAACTGAACTTTATATCAGAGAGAAATTACCTTTTAGGCTAAAGTCCTGTTACAGCAACTAGAATTATCTTCAGTAATGCACAGATTTTGTCTTCCCCACTAGACTCAGCCTCTTGAATACAAGGGCCTGATCGTGGTGCCCCTTGCATATTTCTCTCCTCTTCCTGACTCCTGCCCTCTCTCCATCACAGCCCCACCTAACACGAATCCTGATGCAGAGCCGGGACTCAATAAATACTTGTCAAAATGAGATTTTGGACTTTGTGCATTCAGTCAACAGAGAGGCTGGGCGGGGGTAGGCAAGGCAAAAGGATGGGGCTCCCTCTGTAGCCCACACCTCTCCAAAGAGAGAATTTACAATTCCATCACCTACTCTGAAGTGGCTAAGTTTGTCAAGCCGTTTCCAAGTGGCCCATTATCTAAGGGACCACTTTCTCTAACCTTCCCACCTTCCCATTAAATACCTGCAGCTTCCCTAGGATTTCTGAGCTTCATGATTTTTCTGGAAAAACAATTAAGCAGACTTTATTATGCAGCTTTGCCGAAGTAATCAGAGAAAACTTTAACTTGATGGTTCAATTAAAACTCTGGCAATGGGGCTTCCCTGGTGGCGCAGTGGTTGAGAGTCCGCCTGCCGATGCAGGGGACGCGGGTTCGTGCCCCGGTCTGGGAAGATCCCACATGCTGTGGAGGGGCTGGGCCCGTGAGCCATGGCCGCTGAGCCTGCGCATCCGGAGCCTGTGCTCCGCAACGGGAGAGGCCACAACAGTGAGAGGCCTGACTGGCAATGGATACTGACACTGCCAGATTGAAAACTGATGGTTGGGAAAAGGCCGTTTTTCTAAAAATACCAAGTCAAGAATTTTCCAGTTTCCAACTGCCTGAAAGAGAATCTCCATATGCAGGGAGTCCTGGTCGCAGGCATTTCATCGCAGAAGTAGGCACATGTTGTTTTCCAAACACACTCGTCTGAGAGCATCCTTCCAAGAGCTGTGGGCAACCAAAGGCAAAGCTTGCACCACTTCCCTTTTAACTCTGACCATGGACAAGACTTTGAGCCTCTCTGAGCCTCAATCTCCTCATTTGTAAAATAAGGAGCTCTGGACTCTGAGGTTGGCAACTACGGCCTGTAGGCCAAAACTGGTCACTGTCTTTTTATAAATAAAGTTTTATTGGAACACAGGCATGCCCATTCATTTAAGCATTTCCTACAGCTGCTTTCACGATGCAAAGTCAGAGTTGAGGAGTTTCAACAGAGACATCCATGTATGAAAAATTTAATAAATTTATATTTTTATAGAAATACTTCCCAGAGTGTTTTTTTCACAGAATATTTTTACAGGATATTTCTTTACAGAAAAGATTTGGTTTGTTGAATGAACCAATGGCAAAGATTATACTTTGTCACTGACACTGTTATGTAATCACAGAGTGAAAATGACATCATTGTGCAGTGACTGACCAAAGGGCTAAAAGGCCACTTACTGAAATGGAAGTCACCAGGTACCACATTGGTTAGAGCCAAGAAAAAGATGGGCTTCTCCTATGACCTGTTCTGCCTTATTTATTTATTAAAATTTTAAAAAATCTCTTGAGAACTCTGCAATGAGCTTGTTTCTATGGTAACTCTGGCTGTCAGGCATTTCACTTCTGGTAACTTCCCTTCACCTAGGCTGTCCAGCAGGATGGAGAGATGGGATGGACATGGGCTTTGACATCAACCAGATCTGGATGCAAATCCAGCTTCATCTCTTGCTAGCTCTGGGTAACTACCTTGAGCCTCATGCTTAATCTCTCTGTGCCTTAGTTTCTGAATCTGTAAAATGGGGAGAATAACATATGCAAAATGCCTAGCATAGTGTCTGGCACAGAGTGGGTTCACAGAACTTAATAGTGTTACCAAACCGAACTAAGGTCTGCTTACCCGACGCACAGCAAAACCAGTTCACTGATGTTGGGTCATGGTGAAAGTACAGCATTTACTGCAGGGCACCATGCAAGGAGAATGGGAAGCTAATGCTCAAAAGACCCAAACTCCCTCACGGTTTTCAGGGAAGGGTGTAGGAGAGGGTCACAGGGTGTGTGATCAGCTCATGCACAATTCTCTGATTGGTTGATGGTGAGGTAACAGGGTGATGTTTGGGGATTACAGTCATCACCTTCCTTCTTGTTCCAACCGGTCTGGGGTCTACATGTAGGTGGTCAGCATGCAGTTAACTTTCTCCAACTGTTGGGGGTTTTAGTATCTGCAAAACAACTCAAGGATATGGCTCAGGATATTACTGATAGCCTTTGAGGAGGAACTAAAGATTCTTGACTTTATTTTATGGCTAAACTATTATTATTTTGTCTTGCTCGACTGCTTTCCTTTGTTTCTGTATTTTCTCACTTCTCTGATTAAATTTGCTCTTTGGAACTCGGGGAAGGTCTAGGAGGCTAAAGCTTTTCTACAAACAAGAGGTGGGGACAAGGAGCTTTGTCCCTGGCAAGGCCCCTAAGGGTCCTGCTCAGTTTCAGTAGCGTCACAGCCCTTCCCTCCCCTGCCATTGGCAGTGTTGGTCCAACTCTGGTCCACATGACTTACGGCTGCCACCATTCCCATAGTCACTGTCTATCCAGAAGAAAGAGCCAGAATGGCTGGGCTCTATTTCTGTCCGGCCAGGAACTGAGTCTTCTGGCAGGTCAGTTTCATTGCATGCTAAATGAGAATAACTATTGCACTATCTAACAGGGTACACTAAAGGATCAAATTACAGCTCCTGCTTTTTCTGCAAAATATATTGCTCCCTTCCCTGTGCCTCTGCTCTTTCTAGAACTCGTGTGTCACATTTTATTCATTCCATCAAATACCGATTGTGTCTGATGTGCCATGTACTGTGCTAGGCTCTGCACTTGCCATCTTCAGGAAACTTGTGGCAGAGAGGGAAATGTCAACAAACAAACAAGTGTAAACTGTGAAGCTCTCAGTGGAGTGCTGGGAGCTGGGCGGCTGTTTAGGTAAGAGGGGACTCTGAGCTGGGTCCTGAAGAATGGAAAGGAGGTAGCCATAGTTGAGGGCAGGGGAAGGATCCAATTTATCTTTGCTCCCCAGGGCCTACACAATTCCTAACACGTAGTAGTCACTGAGTAAATATCTGTGGATTGAGTGAACCAGTGAAAAGGCAAAAGGGCATATGGGAAAATGTCTTCTAAACGATACGGCATTATACACGTGAATGGATGACTGCTACTATTGAAAGATTATTTAAACGCCCTTTCAAATCAAATAAAAGCAAACAATGAATTCACTGTATTATCCCTTGCGGGGCAGGGTGCGGGGTGGGGGGGCGGCGAGAAAAAGCTATGACATAACACCGAGGAGTTCCAGGCACAATTGTTTTTTGCCGATCAGCCTTGCGGAGTTAGAAGCAACCAGGAAGGTCAGTAACTCCACCCTCCAGGCCCACTCAAGCCTCATAGGGTCCAGGGGTCGCTTTGAGGATCGATGGAACATTCCCTGTGTGCACTGGCCCTGACTGGTGACATCTGAAGCCCGCCTTGGGAACCACCTACTGAACCTAAATAATAAAACTAAAATCTTACTACCACGACCATCACCGTCTACGATTTATCTATCGAGCACTGACTAGGTGCAGCCATTGCACTGACCCCATCTCGTCCACAGCCCCAGCAGATGGTGCCCCAGAACAGGCCTTCGATTCCAGGACTGCTCTTCAGACAAACCATAAAAGAACTCCACCTGTATTTTCATAATTTATTCATAGGAGTGAAAATAACGCTTGAAGCTACGTTTACTGTGTCCTCCCCACACTTCAGAAATGGTCCTGGGCACCTGCCCTGGATTATCTCACAACCACTGCAGGAGCCGGGGGCCCTTTATCAATTTTACAGAAGAGGAAATGGAGGCCCTAAGGTATAAGGGACTCGGCAAAGGTCACTCAGGAGGAGGGGCAGAGCCACGGACAGAACCTCAGAAACGTCCAGTCGAAGACTCTCCTTACCAGGGAGCCGAACGGGCATTTGGGAGCCCCTGCCCAGCCCCCTGCATCTTCAGTGGTGGGGAGTCCACCGGCCCCAACAAGGCCACCCACTGGGGTTTCAGGCATGATGGACATTTAAAACTATTTCCTCACATTGATTCAAAATGGGTACCTCTTCTCACTCCTCACAGGCATTTTTAGCCTACTTGGGGCTGAGGTCACACCTGCCTTATTTTGAAACATCAAGCAACCCTCCAAAAAACACATTTTTTTTTGAAGAAGTTAAAATGAATAAATAAATAACATGAAAAATTAAAACAATAACAACAAACAACCCTCCATCGTCAGGACTACAGACGAAGTGAAGAATCTGTGTTCCAGAGAACACCCGACAGAACCAGGATCGATCCCATTCTGCCATGCAGAGTCGCACGACTCTGGGAAATCACTCAAGTCCCTCGAGTCTGCACAACAAGGGTAATAGCGCCGACGGTAATGCGTGGATAAGCAGCGCTAAGAGTCCAAGAGTCCGCAATGTGTGCACAGTGCTTGGAACAGAGCACGTACTTAATCAGTGATCCTTCAACTTTCTCATCTTAGCACAGAATGAACGTGCCACATCAATGAGAGACAACAATTATGACTGAAGGAACTTGCAACAGAACTGGCTTAAAGATGGCAAAAAAGAATAAACAATATTCTCTTTAAAAGAAAGGAAAAATCTATATTGAAACTTACTACGTACTAGACAGTATGCTCACCACTTTTGTGTTTTCTGAGTTTACAACCTATAAGGTAGATGTTACAGCCTCTTTTCACAGATGAAAAAGACTAGGACTCAGAGACGTTGAGCAACTTGCCCAAAGTCACACAGCTTTTAAGTCACAGATTCAAACTCAAGACTTTTGACCTCAATCCAGCCCTCTTTCCACTCCGTCTGTCCAAGCCATGGTTATTATCAGTGTTCGCTCAACCGTGGAATAGATGCAGGTCATGCTAAGCACTGCCAATACACGGGGGAACTAGATGCCCAAGTTTGCAAAGTAAATCTTAACAAGACTTAGAGAAGAAACTGTGAGGCTGCCAAATTAATCTGAAGGCGGACTCAATAGAGAAGGAGGGAAGGGGAAGACCGGCTGGGGAGACAGATTTTTGAGCGTCTTTTCGCGAAATCTAAAAATTACTAACCTTCTACATGTCAAAAGATTTTTTTGTCAACACATGCGAGAACGCCCTGCTGAGAAGGAGCCCAAATGAGCAGATGGGTGAGTTCGCAGACTCGCAGACGCTGAAGTTGGAAAAGTCCCTGCTGACAGTCTCCAAAGGACAAGCCCAGAAACCCCCGCTGTGAGCCGGGCTGGGTTAAATATCCCGGGAGCTGACTGGATCTTGTTGTCTGAAAACCAGAGCGGACAAAGGTCTTTCTGTTTCTGAAAATGAGACTCCTCCCTCTGTTTTCAGATCCTACCTGTCCTCTGTGTCTCTCCATTTCCCACTTGGTATCCCATCTCTCCTTCATCCTTGTGGGGTAGGTGGGGGGATGACATCCTTCTGAGACAGGGCGGGGCTTACTCAAGGCTGGGATTCAAATGAGTCAGGAGGACCGAAATCCATCTGTCTTCCGAGACCACAAGATTTCCTTCAATTATGAAAGTAGGCAGACCACAGGAGTATTAATAGTGCCCATGCCTTTGTCATTAATAGAAGTCACAGATGTTCTGATATCACATCATAGTTGTAGCAGAGATCTCAAAATAAGTCACTCTTTTCACTGCTTTGCAATGACGGTACTTAGGCTTGTTGCCGGATCTCGTTATTTAGCATATTACTAAAGATGCACATATATTACTGTTTCAAAAATGGTTTGTTTTGAATTTTGATAACTGCATTTCAGTATAATTGGCTTCTTGTGTAATCCTATTAATTTTATTTTATGCATTTAAAAAACATTCTGCTGAGAATGCCACAGGCCGACTGCCAGAAGGGACTGTTGCACAGACAGCAGAGAAGAATGCTGAGCCACAGACACTGGCTTCCTAACATCGCACTTTGGAATCGGCGTTTTCCTTGAGCAATTCTTCACTTCGCCAAGGCCTAGGGAGACAGATAAGAGAGGTGCAGGATCGGAAACAGGAACCATCACTGACAATTTCCATTTGGATGGGAAGACAAGCATTGTTCTCATGAAATCAACCTCATGATTATGTCCCTCTCAGCATCTGTGGACAGTCATCAGGGATGCCATTCTACAGGTGAGGAAATGGGTCACCCAGGCTATTCCCGGCCCCTGGCCACTTCTGGTCAACAGGTGCCCTGGCTGCAGTAGCACAGAGGCCAGTCTTCAGGTTTGAATTTTACTGTAAGAGCCAACAGAACTGTTGGCTGAACTTCTTTCTCTATTTCTTTTCAACACCTGGGAGGAGGAGAAACACACCCAGGTCTGGGCGTAAGAGTGACTATGAACTGATATGCCCAGTCAACTCCAGACCAGGTAAGGGAGACTCCTATCCAAGCCTAGTTTTCACATCTGCAAAGTGGAGATAATATTACCTGCTCTGTTGATGGTGAGACACAAATATACACACACACAAACACTAACATATGATTGTATATGTATATATGCACACACATGTGTAAGCATATACATATATACGCATGCCTATATGATTGTACATGTATATGTATGTATATATGAGTGTGTGTATATATATGTATGTACATCTGTACTTATACACACAAATATGACTGTCAAGGGGTATCATGGATCTGACAAGCTTTGACAAATTCCATAAGGAATTAACAATTGGGATAAACTTAATGATAAGACACTCATTTGTTTATGTAATATAATTACTGAGCACCCAATATCTATCAGACTCAGTTCTGGGTGCTGGGGACACAGTAGTGAATAAGAAAAACCAAGCCTCTGGTCCCACGGACCTTACACCTCAGTGGGGGAAAGACAAGCTATGAACAATAAACAAATACTCAAGATAATTTCAGAGAGAGGACAATTCTGTGAAGCTATGCCAGAGAACCACGACTGAGGAGGGTGGGCTGCTTTAACTTGGAGGCTAAAGAAGACCTTTTGATGGGGGTAACATTTAAGCTGAGGGTCCAAGGAGCCAACCATGAAGAACTGCAGGGACTGTATTCTAGGCAGATGGAAGAGAGCTGGTGCAAAGATGCAAAGGCAGAAATGAGTTCATCACGTTAAAGGAGGAAAAAAAATCCTTGTGTTTGCCCTGTAATTGGCCAGGGGACCACAAGTAGGAAATGAGCAGGAGAACTGCTGGCATCGTGGACCAGGGGTGAGTGATACAGGGCTTTGAACAGTGGAGGAAGAAGTGATGTGGTTTCTTTATTTGCCTGGATTCCAGCAAGACCAAGAATGGAAGCTAGTATCAAGGGTGGCTGCTCCGGCTGGGGTGGGAACTCACATTTATTAAGCACCAGCTATATTCAGCGGCAGGCCCTTGCGGCTTTGTTTCATGCCCCACATCAGTATGGAGCACTTCCGGTGGATAAGCTATCACTGTCTGCATTGGACAAACCTGGAAACAGACTGAGACTGAGCATCTTGCTCATAGTATGCCACTGATGCCACCTGCCCTTCCGTTCAGACAGCACGTCCCCTGCAAACGCAGCTGAGAGGGACACTGTAGGCAAACCATGGCTGTGTGCCAGCATTCCCAGGGGTAGAGCAGCCCCAGGATGCATTCTGGTCCTGTGCAGTGCCTGCCCCTCCTCCTTTGCTACGGTACTCCAGGGGGGCAGCACTGACCCCCATCAAAGCTGTGTCCAGTCCTAACAAATTGACCTCCTGTGTATATATGTATGTTTCATAAATACATACATTTTATATATATATATATATATAAAAAAAAATATATATATATATATATGTATGTATATAATTCATCTACTTTACTCCATCTCCATCTGTATCTGCATCTCCATGCTGGTGTCAGTCTCCATGAGGACAACTGTGAGAGCCTCCCCTGGGCCGCCACATTCACTCCTCACTTAAAGGCAATTCACTGCGGCCTGGGAGAGCTTTACAAGAGCACGTCCTTGTAGACTCGGTATGTTGGGAATCCCACAGCGGCTGCCCACTGCTCAAGGAGCAGAGCCCAGCTCCTTCTACGGTTCAGGAAGCTCCCGTGACCCAACCCTGCCCCTCCTCTCACTCCTCTTGTGATGGTCCGGCAGGAAGAGGGAACTTGCTCCTGACCTCTCTTCCCTGGGTCCTCTGTCCTAGTCATCTTCCTCATACGCTTCATCCGTCTCACTCCAACTCCTCCCTCAAGCCTGGATGAAAGGTTCTGCGTGGCATGACTTTTTCTAACCACACCAGGTCACGGCTCTAGGTCCACAAAGCGCCCTACACCCAGCGTACCCTGTAAGACTCATTGGAAACACCCACTCTGTCAGCAGCGGGAGGTCAGGGACTGGTTCCGTCTCCCCAGCCTCTAGCGGAGTTTCAAAAAAAACCCCACCTTCCTGAGTGAACTGAATTTATCTGTGATTTCCTAAACAGCAGGCACAAGAAAAAGACTCCCTGAATGTTTGTCTTCCGGCCCTTTATCCCATCCTCAGCGGGTTAAGCAGGGCCACGTCCCATTCCTGAATTTTAACAGGATGAGAACCTTTAGTCCGCGCTCAGAAGGAGAGCGCAGGCCACCCTCATTCCCAGCCTTGTCTGTCCCCTTGCCCAGTTCTGAGGGACTGAACACAATTTTGTCCCTGGCACACTCCTGGTGTCTCTCGGGACCCTCTCAGGAGCACAGCACTGGGGTGTTTCTCTCCTCTTCTCGCCCACAATACTTATCCCCCCAACCATCGTCTGCCGTTCGCATCTCCCTCCTGTTCCCACACACGAGAAAAACTCTGTTTCTCAGACCATGCTCTGCCAGGGCGGCTTGGCATTGGCACCGAGGCGGGCATCACCAGCCCTCCCTCCCCTCAACATTGGATGTCGAGGGCTCTGTGGGCCTAAAGCTCCCAAAATAGAACTGCGCCATGATCTCCACTTAGCAGGCTGCCCATGTGATGAGAGCCTGCTGGTGGCCTGGCCCAATGACCACAAGGCTGGCCACGGGTTCCCAGCAGAGTGGGGCTGGGAGCAGTGCTGGCAGGAGGGAGTCAGGCTGGGAGAGAGGGAAGGAGGATGCTGAGAGCAACCCAGGAAGAAAAGAGCGAGGAAGGCAACAACTGGGGAAGAGTCCCGGATGGGAAACAGAACAGAAGGAAGAAACAAGGAGAAAGGACACAGGGAGAACCCTCTGAAATTGTGTTTTTCTTGGTGGAAGATACTATAGAAATTCTTAATGAAAATCTGCTCCACTGCTTCTAATCATTTGCCTGGGCCTTTTTTTTCTAGCCAGGCATTATTATTTTTTATTTATTTATTTTGCGGTACGCGGGCCTCTCACTGTTGTGGCCTCTCCTGTTGCGGAGCACAGGCTCCGGACGCGCAGGCTCAGCGGCCGTGGCTCACAGGCCCAGCCGCTCCGCGGCATGCGGGATCCTCCCGGACCGGGGCACGAACCCGTGTCCCCTGCATCGGCAGGCGGACTCTCAACCACTACGCCACCAGGGAAGCCCCAGGCATTATTACTAATTCCCATTTTCCAGAGGAGGAAACAGAGGCTCAGAGAGGTAAAAAGACCAGTATTTATCTTTCACTCTCCAGCATACAGTCCTGAGTCAGGATACAAAGGAAGTTCTATCTAGCAAAGTGTTCACTGCATGGAAATATGAAGAAATGAATGGATTCAGTATATCTGACTTCAAATCCTGTTGTTTTACTAGGATATTTACCTGCATTTCTCTCAACAAGCAACACACACGGAGGAAAGACCCGGATCATCAAGCAAATAAAAGTGATTTGCTCCTTTCCATATGTTCTTGGGCATTTTGCTGGTAGAAACCCCAGCGCTGGGCGGGAGAGCCTCTTCCTGGTCTCACGTGAGTCATCAGCAGGGCAGGTCAGCATGGCCGGTGGGCTGCTGACCCCCAAGACTCCTCCAGAGGTCCCTGCCACCTCCTTGTCATCTGCACCCTGTGCCAGGTCGGGAGATGGGGAAAAGTCATCAGGGGGACAACACGCTGGATTTGAAAGTGCTCTGAAAACACTGAGAAATATACACATGTGGAAGGTGACACAGTTCTGCAAAATAGGGACTGGTGTGTCCCTGATGTCATCTTTTACAAACTGCTTCTTTTTAACATTAGCGTCATGTGGGCACAGGATCACAGAAGGCGTAGGGCTGGAACCCCAATCTTTTGATTCCTATTCATTATTCAAATAAATATTCTTCTGGCATCTGCTTTTGTGCCAGACACCAGGAATACAGATGGGACCCCTATGTTTACAGAGCCCAGAGAGGAGATGTACATTAAACAACAGGACAAGCAAAGAATTACAAATTGGGTTGTGTCCCATGAAGAAAAGAGGCGAGATGCTGTAAGGAATCTGCTCTGCTGATGCTGAGGGCAGGGAGATTCTCTTGAAGGAAGGGACTCTGGGGGTTGGGGAGGCATTCCTGGTCCAGTAATGAGGAGGTAAACATACCTTGGACTGTAAGTTACACCTCAAAAATAATAAAATCAAGAAAAGGTCACATCTGCTTTAACTCAATAATAACAACCATTTATTAATACCTACTATGTGTGAGTAGCTATCCAAGGTGACACAGCCAGGTGGTGGGCAACCTGGTATTTGAACTTGGATCTTCTTCTGAGGCTCTATGGATTTCCTTGTGTTCTCCACTGAGTACCCCATGGAGATGAAGAAAGGGGAGCAAGTGTCAGCCTGTGTATGGAGAATTTTCTACAGTGTTTTTATGAATATCTTTCCATGGGAAAAAAGTTCAAGCCGTACTGACTAGGCTTAGGATTAGACACTTTGTTTTGATGAAAAAGTACTATAATATGATAACCTCATCCTTCCCTTGCTAACATTATAACAGAAATATTTCCCCATGTTATTAAAATTTCTATACAGTCATCTCCCATGGCCATGGAACAGTCCATAGACTGGGCGAGAGAGAGATCACACACCCAAAAGGAATGCCTTTGAGGGAAAAGAAGAGCTTAATGTGGGCATGTAAAGGGATTGAGTATAAAACCAGAGGGAGCAGTCGGAACTGAAGCTAAGCTGAGACATACAGGCCGACCAAAGACATTCAAGTTCAATTAAAAAAAAACTGACGATGAGCAATTCTACTTCTAGGTATGTCCCCAAAGGACTGAAAACAGGTATTCAAACAAAAACTTGTACACAAATGCTCATAGCAGCAATATTCACAATAACCAAAAGGTAGAAACAATTCAAATATCCATCAGTGGATGAACAGATAAACGAAAAGTGGTATATCCATATAACGGAATATTATTCAGCCTTGGAGAGGAATAAAGCACTGATACATGCTACAACACAGTGAACCCTGAAAACAGTATGCTAAGTGAAAGAAGCCAGATATAAAAGGTCGTATGTTATATATTTCCATTTATATGAAATGTCCAGAACAGGTAAATCCACAAAGACAGAAAGCTGATTAGCAGTTTCCAGGGGGCAGGAGGGGGTGGGAAGTGATTTCCGTTTAGTGTGATAAAAATGTTTTGGAACTAGATAGAGGTGATGGTCAAACAACATTCTATATGCTACATACCACTGAATTATACACTTCAAAATGGTTAGTTTCGCTGCCTGCCACCTTGTGAGCTCTGGAAACCACAATTTATTTTGCTTTCCCTTCTTCTTGGACAGAGAAGGTATTTGCTGATTTTGACATTATAAATACTGCTGCAATAAACATCTCTATGCCTGATGTGTTTCCATATTTCATCTTATTCCTTTAGGATAGACTCTTGGAGGCAGCATCCTCGGGGTAAAATATGTGGGTATTTTTATGACATATTGCAAAGTCACTCTCTAATAAAACTGGATTAACTCAGCGTCCCGCCAGAAGTATGCAAGAGGTCTTATCACCTCATCCTCATCGACATACCCATGGCGCTTAACATTTTAAAAAATTGCTTGTATGATACAGGGCATGAGGCATCTCAGCTTTCCGCCTTGTAAAAATCACTTCTCCAAATCAAATTCCTGTAGGTAGTTCTCCCACGTAAATATGAGCTGCTCTCCAGTTTCTGGACTATTTGCTTTTCCCTAACTCTGTAAGTGACTCTCGTTGCCTCTGTCCATGCTGGTTCCATTGCCGGATAAGCACCTACAAATTCCCAGATTGCCCACGCTTCTCTACTGCTCTCTGATTCTCCATCACTGTATCACTTGTTTGCACATCTCTTACTTGCAAAGTACTTTGCCCCTACCTCTTTTTCAAGGCAGTACATTGTATGAGAGTTCTGGGCTTATGCGTCTACTTTGCTCTCTGGATTTTGAGATCCTTGCATTTGGGACTGATACTTACAAATCTCTGAGTTGAACGGAACCCACTGGCCCAGTCCCTGACCCACTCCGCACAATTTATCAGCCTCTGCGTGGGCCCACCTCAACAGCTTGGAGACACAGTCGGAATACTTAAGAGCCATTCGTGGTGAAGGGAGAATGTTATCATTCACGTTATTGGGTGGGAAGACCTTGTGCGTGGGACATGATTACACTATTTGAGACACAATGCAGAAGTTCAAAGTGGCAGAACGATGTCTGATTTTCAAGCAATCGAAGTGGATTTCAATAGGATCCTGAAAAGCGAAGATGTCGGTGGAGCTACAGAGACACTGGCTGTAAGAGGTGGGTTGGAAAATAGATCACTCAGATATGTTCTCATTCAAGGTTATAGGAAGAATATACGACTTAAGTCCTCCTTTAGCAGGAATATGCACTGAGAAGGCTGGAGAGAGAGAGAAGAGCTGTGAGCATCACGACGTGGAGGCTAATTAAAAGTGCACAGATGTGGGCTTCCCTGGTGGCGCAGTGGTTGAGAGTCCGCCTGCCGATGCAGGGGACATGGATTCGTGTCCCGGTCCAGGAAGATCGCACATGCCGTGGAGCGGCTGGGCCCGTGAGCCGTGCCCGCTGAGCCTGCGCGTCCGGAGCCTGTGCTCCGCAACGGGAGAGGCCACAGCGGTGAGAGGCCCGCAAAAATGCATAGATTCTAATGGTGAGCACTTCTTACACGTCGTGATTTATATTATCGATATTTGGGGATGAAGTTTCCTGAAGCTCCTGTGACAAATCGTCACAAACTTGGCAGCCGAAAACAACAGAAGTGAATTCTCTCAGAGTTCTGGAGGCCAGCCGTCCAAAATCAGTACCATTGGCCTGAAATCGAGATGTCAGTGGGCCACCCTCCGGCTGGAGGCTCCAGGAGAGAATGTGTCTCATGCCTCTTCCAGCGTTTGGTGGCTGCTGGCATTTCTCAGCTTCTGGCCACATCACTCCCACCTCTGCCTTGTCCCATGGCTTTTTCTCTTCTATCTGTGTGTCGCAACTCTCTGTGCCTCCCTTTTATTACAAGGGTACCTGTGACTGCATTTAGAGCCTATCAGGATAATCTGAGATAATCTCCGTATGTCACGACCCTAACTTAATCACATCTGCAAAGTCCTTTTTTTCCCAGTGCTTTTATATTCTCTCTCTTTTGCCTCCTTGTTGAATTACAGGCTTCCTGAAAGCAGGTATTCGACCTCTCAGGTCCCTTATTCAATCTGTGACTACATCCTTGGTAGCAGGCAGAAAAATCCCAACATCTCCAAGCAGGATTAGGTCCCAATGACACGGCCCTACTCTCTCTTGTATGGACTCTTCCTTGGTTGTTTAGACATAGTCTCAGTGTAGAAAGATGGTTTTGTATAAAGCAGACCTTCATACATTCAGCGAATGTAGAAGCCCATCTCCAAGTTCATGTATGGAAGATAGCCCATGCTCTTTCGTACCAAATCTGAAGTCCTAATAAGAAGGAGAACATTCATAATCCATACTCCTGACACAGAAAACGTGCCCGAGACTCTGACTAGTCATTACGTTAAAAAATTAATGCTACTCATCCTGGTGTCCTCGAGACCCAGCCAAGGACTGATCATCTGGCAGATGAAGGAGAGTGATAGAGGATGAGGCAGGAGGGGAAGAAGGCCACTGCAGGCTCTGTAAGGATGCTGTGCTTTATCCCAAGAACGATGAAAGGCACTGACGTGTTTCATCTGGAGGTGGGATGGGGGAAGGGGAGAGACATGACCCAATCTGCATTTTAACATGGGTCTCTCTGGCTGCTGGGTGGAGATTCAAATAGATGGAGAAAGAATGGTTGTTGCAGGGCGGGGCATTCTGGAGGCTGTAATCATACAGACTGGAGATTATGGTTTGAACCAAGGGCGTCCTTGGAGATGGAGAAGATAAAGACTTCAAGAGATATCTGGAGGCAGACCCAAGAGGTCTCCAAGATCAACTGGATACAGAAGATGGGAAAGAGGGAGGTTTCAAGGATGTTTTGTAAGTTTCTGGTGGAGAATGGGTGGAACTGCCACCCATTGGGTTAGAAAATACTGGGGAAAAAACAAGTTTCAGAGAAAAGAAGAAGTTACTTCAATGCCAATAACAAGAAGGCAACTGGACGTTCAGACTGAGAGCAGACACACAGACACATAATCGTGAGTGATATGCGCCTGGAAGAGAACTGGAGTCGTGAGTGTGGATGAGATTTCTTAGGCACCATGTTCTGCCTGGGAAAGACAGGTACCTCCATGACGACAGGGGACCAACAGTCAGAGGGGGGGAGAGGAGGAGGAGAAGCAGGACATCTAGTGTCATGAAGGTAAAGGAAGAGAAGATTTCCAGAAGTGCTGAATGTTGCTGAGGTATCAAACATGTTGAAGACAGGAAAATGTCTGCTGGATTTAGTGTCATGCACTGGAGACCTTGGCAAGAGCTATTTCGGTGGATGGTGGTAAAAAGAAGCCAGACCAGGGTGGGTGGAAGGGGCGGAAATGGAGAGAGCAAATTCAGACAATAATTTTGAAGATTCGTGGAAGCTGGTAATGTTTACAAAGCACTCAGCACAGTGCAAACACCTAGGAATTGCACAATCAGTGTGAGTTTCTTGGCCTTCCTCATCCTGAACACAAACAGCCTTTCGGATACTGAGAGAGATGAACACAAATGTTCTTTTCACAGCCTGGGAAAGTAGCAACAAAAATAATTCTCCATCACCAAGATTTAGGCTGCTGATCTGAAATATCCACAAAAATAATTCTTTTTGTTGCTGTTTCCCAGGATATGCCCGATGTCAAGTCATCTAACTCTACGTCAGATGACTTGATTAAGTTGAAATAATTTTTAATTATTTAAAATTTTAATTTTAAATAATTAAGTTGAAATAATTTTTATGCCTCTGCTACAGTTTTCCAATGTGTTTCTCAATCACATCTAACCAACACTTAGTTCAGATAATATTGCCCCCGTTGTGTATCTATGATTGTATACAAGATTCATGTTATCCCTTTCACTTATTAAAAATCCACAAGAGACTTCACTTGGGAAAGATAAAGGCGTTCACTACTTGAACAGAAGGTATGAAAAATGCCATCTATACATAACTGGATGCAGAGAAACTATAGAGACCCTAAAGAGAGGACCCCAGAGCCAGGACCTCCAAATGCCTGGGGTGATCCATCCAGGCATGCTGTGTGTAACTGAGTATTGGAGGCCAGATGAGGACCTTAAGGGAAAAGTTAATTTAAAAAGAACCAACAACATTAAGTCTGTCTTGGAAGACAAAATTTAAAAAGATGACTTGGCTTCCACGGGCTGCAGACAACAGAAGAGATAACAAAGGTAACATCCTGCGGTACAGCCAGTCCAGGCTCCGGGTGACACAGACAGAGCAAGGGCTGCTCCACGGGGAGATTTTAAGACCTTTTGTCCCCAAACAGCCCCACCCCACCCGAGTCCTGTCCAAATGTCTGAAATTGTTCATTACTTACACAGTGAAGAGTTCTAGAGTTTTCACATATTTAGTTTTAATTCCCAAATGATATGCTTGACTGATCTGTTGCTACTTCAAGTGATAGATGTTGAACTAATCAACTACATAAAATGCAGGGAGGGGCTTCCTTGTGGCGCAGTGGTTGGGAGTCCGCCTGCCGATGCAGGGGAAAAGTCTGAGTCTCACTGGGGTGAAGAGTTCCTGGCTGATGGCCAGAACTTGTATGTCTTCAGTGTCCTTGGGGTCTGTAGTGGGTGATTAATAATAACAGCTAACTATATATCAGGAAGCGTTCCCGAGACTTCAAACGCATCATCTCAGGTAATTCTCACCCAACCCAAGGAGTATGAGGTAAATATTATTATTCATCCTCCCATGCAGATGAGGAAAGGAGGTTCAGAGAGACCAAGTCACATGGTAATAGCACAGAGCTGGAATCCCAACCTGTGTAATTTGACTCCAGAGAGTAAGCTATTGGCCACCACATTACACATGTTTGTGAATGGGTAGGTGGAGATATGGAAGGAAGAAAGGAAGAGAGGGAGGGAAGGATGGAGGGAGGGATGAAGGAAGGAAGGATGAACAGATAGGATAGGTGGAAAGACAGGTGAACAAATGCCTGAATAGATGGATAATGAGATGGACCAACAGAGGGATGGATGGATAAATGGACGGATGGATGGAGAGTTGAACATATGGATATTCATTTGTCTTAGGCTCCGTAAAAAACAGGAACTTCCCAGAGGACTAGCGACAATGATTTAATACTGACTCTCACATTATTTGAACCCAGTTTCACATGAAGGAATGACCCACCAGTTATTGCAATGCCGTGCCTCTTATTATGGGAAGGCTGGGTTCTGTGCTGCATGAATCATGGTGATGCAATTGACCTTGAGGACTGGTCAGGCCTGAAGACGGAGGTCCATAGAAGGGTCAGGTCTTCAGACTGGGTGTTGAAGGGGAAGGCGCTGGGTGGGGAGGAGGGTTCTATTTCTTCAGGTCTTGATGATCGAAGAGTCATGATGTGTAGGACGATGCTCGAGAGACTGGGTGATCAGATGCTACTGGCAGGTGCCAGCAAACAAATGACAGGCAGGGATCTCTGTCCCTTCAGGTCTCATGTGAACTGGGACAGAGCTGATGAGCCCTGGAAAGGACCAGAACTCTCTCCTTCGTAAATGGCATTACTGAAAGATTCCTCACAGGCTCTGAGATGATCCTTCTAATGTTCTCCCTTAGTGTTCAGTAAGGTTGTTTGGAAAGACAGAGTTTATTCCAGTGATGCTGGAAAGAGAAAGGGGTTTAGGATTTTGTGGGCCATTATTATCGGGAACAGTGCTTCTGTGGGGGACACCTTAAGTTGAAAAGAAGAATCAGAGAGAGAAAGAAAATCCAAACTGATGTGTTAGGCCGTACAGCATCAGGGACTTTTGGTCCTATGGGTCCTTTCCACGGGGAACTTCTCATGCTGGGGCTAAACTTCCCAGATTTTGAGATTTATTTCATAATCCAGAGAAACACCTCCATAAGCACTCGTGGAATACCTGAATGATCAGATGCTCTATATTTTCTAAGCTGTAAACATCTAGACTTACGGCTGACCCTACAGCCCGATGCTGGTCACACTGGCGGCTGCCCACCAGGCACTGTCCCTCTGAGATGGTGTTTTTACGCACTCCTTCTCCATAGGCGTGTGGAACAAATAAACAGGTGGTGAAAGTAATAATTTTTATATTTGAGCAACAACTCCAAGCCAGGTATTTTATATACATTTTCTCTATTCCTTAAAACTATCGGGCACTTTAAATGTGGTTAGTGTGACTGAGGAGCTGAATTTTAAATTTTAATTAACTAACTTTGATTCATTTAAATTTAAACAGTCACACGCGGCTGGTGGGGGGATTATATTGGGCAGTGCGGAATAGAACATTCCCACCACCGCAGAAAATCCTACTGGACAGTGTTCAATTTGCCCAGTAAGACAAACTGTGTAGGCAGCCGAGTCAGGATGTGAACTTGGGTCTTTGCAACTCCAAAGCCTCAGAAAACTCTGATTTCATGGACAATTTACTGCTCACCATTTTAGTGGGTGGGGATCCAAGAGAGTTTAATGTGCCTTTTTCTAGAACCTTTCCCATTAGAGCACAAATACAAACTAACTTTATGTCGTAAATATATTCTAAATTATATATCAGTGGATCAGTCATGTAGGATAATTTATGCTACTATAACACACATTCTCCACATTTTTGTGGCTACGACATTTTGTGTCTTACTCATGTTACAAGTCCTGTGTGGGTCTGAACAGAGGTCATGCTGAAGGAGGCTACAGTGCCACCTGACCTTCTGCAGTTCCCCCGATACCCTGGCTCTAAAGCCACCAACCAGGACCGATAAGCTGGCACAGACTCCCTCAAACGGTGCAGATGGGGGTGGGATAAACAGTGAAATTACCGATGACTTCTACAAGCAACTTACTGTCTTGGTATTTGACTCTTTCTCCTAAACGTGTATTGTAAGTTACGCAAGCTCTTTGGTCGTTCCGATTCTGAAATCACAAACGTTTACGCTTTGCTCTCAGGAGGTTATATTGGAGCCTGTGTCCTCAGCTCTGTGTTAGGGGAGGACCATGTGAGGGGAGCCTTCTGGCTAGCAGGAGATGCGCATGGGGAACCAACCACCCTGGTTTGCCCAAGATGGAGGAGTTTCCCAAGGCATGAGACTCTAAGTGTTAAAAGTAGGACAGCCCTCTGCAAACTATGATGATTTGGCCAACCTAGGGTAAGAGCAAGCAGAGCGCAAAGCCAGGTGGGACTGGAGCCTTGCAGCAGGCGACAAGGATGCCTTGGACCAGGGAGTGGCAAACTTTTTTCTGTAAAGGGCCAGACAGTATATGTCTTGGGCTGTGTGGGCTGCAGTGTCTCTGTCGCCACTACTCGAATCCCTCATGGTAGCACAGAAACAGCCACAGGCAACGTATAAACAAACGGGTGTGGCTGTGTGCCAGTAAAGCCTTGCTTACAAAGAGATGGGGTGGCCCACGGGCTGTAGTTTGAGCACCTCTGCCTTGGACTCCTAAGGATAAGATGTGTTTCAGCAGTCAGTGCCTGGGAGCAGTAGACACTCACTTTCTAGTGCTGACTGGTCTGTCACTGTCCACTCTTCATTTACTGAGCACCTACCTCATTGAAGGGGCCAGATCTTAGGGACGCTACAGGTAATACCTTAGGAGTGATCTCTTTTCACTGGAGTATGAGGTTTGATGGGCACCCTATCCAGGTGAACAGACCACTGTAGTCCTGCATGAGAGAATTATGATGGGGAGAGCATGGAATATTTTGGAAACAGAGAGGTAGAAAGGTGGTGGGACTTCCCTGGTGGCGCGGTGGTTTAAGAATCCTCCTGCCAAAGCAGGGGACCCGGGTTCAAGCCCTGGGCTGGGAAGATCCCACGTACCGCGGAACAACCGAGCCCGTGCCCCACGACTACTGAGCCTGTGCTCTAGAGCCCCGCGAGACACAACTACTGAGCCCGCGTGCCACAACTCCTGAAGCCCACGTGCCTAGAGCCGGTGCTCCGCAACAAGAGAAGCCACCGTAATGAGAAGCCCGCACACCGCAAGGAAGAGTAGCCCCCGCTCGCCACAACTAGAGAAAAGCCTGCGCGCAGCAAAGAAAACCCAACACGGCAAAAAAAAAAAAAAAAAAAAAAAAAAAAAAAAAAAAAAAAAGGTGGTGATGGTGGGTACCACTGGGTGTGGGCACGAAAGGTGGAGGGGAAGTGTGTACCAGGCAGAGGAAACTGCTCCTGCAAATGCATGGGGGCCAGAGAGAACATGTCTCATTCAGGGAATTGCAAATAGTCAAGGATAGCTAGTGTATGGAATTGGTACCTTAACCTATTGGAAGAAAGGTCTGCAGATTATTTAATTAATTAAGTTACTTATTTATTTTTAATTCTAATTAAGATTATTTTGAAATGAGCATACATTCAAATGGCACAGTACCGAGTAGCGTATAGCAGTAAGTCTCCTCCTACCCTGCTATTTAGACAACTGTTCCCATTTCCACAGGCAACCAATGCTTCTAGCTTCTTATATATTCTTCCTGACATATTCTGTGCACATACAAAAAAAAAATACGCACATTGTTTTCCTCCCCAAATTGTTCCCCACACAAATGTTACCAGACTATACACTTCTCTACATTTTGCTTTCATCACTTAAAAATCTAACCTGGAGGTGGTCCCAGGGCATTTGTATTCATAGGGAAGCTGGATCCTTGAGGGATTCTGATGGACATCCAGGGTTAAGATGCACGGCGGAAATGTGCTATTTATCTGTGTATGCCCTGTGCCAGCAGCGTTCACGGCAAATTCGCACTGGATGGATCGAGAGAACAAATGAAGAAATAAATGAGGTGGGAGAAGGGAAAATGCATTTTAAAATGAGATAAGGATGGAAAAAAGGAAGGAAGGATCCTATTAATATTTAATCCCTTGGAGGCATCTTGCTCCAAGATCTGAGAAGTGGCATGTCCTCATTTTGGAGAGTGGAATATAATGAGGCAGGTGCCCCGGCTTTCAGCCTGTAGGTCCCATTGCCTCTTCCAGAACCGGGCGCACAACTTTTTAAAAGTCTCAATCAAGCAGTCCTTTCCTGCCTCTCTGAAAAATGAAGCAATTTAAATTCTGTTTATAAGGTCAAAGAACTGAGCCCAAGGCCGGGCGATGATGGAAATGCTCTCCCTGTTGGCAGAGGGGATACTGGCTTATACCGAGGCCATGTGCCCCCTTTCTCTGCCCTCTCAGAGCTCTCTGGGCATCCTTCCATCCCAGCACCTACAAGCCCTGATTGTCAATACCTGTTCATACGCTTGCCTCTCTGTAGCCATCTGCAGGCAGGGATGTCTGTCCCCTATAACACTCCAGGGACACACTAACACATACAATAACCTGGGTCCTACTGCAACGGGGAATGAATGGAAAAATGTGTCTATTATGGGATGGAAAGAAAACAAAAGACAAGAATGGACCACAGATCATTCCATCATGGAAAAGTGACAGTTTTTTGTGTTTTGTTTTGTTTTTTTTCATTTTCTCTTCCTGACAGGGAAAGTCCTTTGCTGCCATTTCAAGTGGCAGAACGTTGGAAGCAACTTCTGCCCATTTGTCAGGAGTGCCCCGCACAGAGGTAAGAATACATGGATTTGTTTCACGATTTCTGTTTTTGTTCCCGGTAGGAAGGGCTATTTCTGTCTTATCTTTGCGGGGCCCCTTAAGGCCGGCACAACGATGCGCTCACAGGCTGGCAGTAAGTGGCAGGTTTAAAAACCGGGTACCTGCTGAGAGGTGCCCCAGAGGCCTTTTCAGGGATGTGAGACGGCAGAGGGAAGTCCAGATCTGGGACCCGTCAGCACCTGGCGCCATGACCCCACGACTGTAACACCAGAACCAGGCTGGGTCTACAGGCCCAGGCAGGGTGGGGAAGCGTTGTGGTTTCCAAGACTACCTGGGGAAGACAGCCCTACCCATCACACACTAAAACAGAATCTCGGGGGAACTGCACCCAAAAAACTATGTTTTAAACTGAATCTCAGGTAATGGTTCCACCTGCCTGGGACTCCCCACCTGCCTGGCCTCGGGCATATTAATTCTTCTCCAGGACCCTAGTGGCCTCATCTGTAGAGGAATCAGGAATGGCACCACTGATGACGAGGCAGGCTTGGCATGGAAATCAGAGAAGACGGTGAACAAGCGCTCTGTCCTCTGGAAGCATTCACAAGGGTTCACCAGCCTCAGAATGCTGACAATTATTTTGACCCACTTGCTGTTATAACAAGGGATCAAGCCAGCCAAAGAAGAATGAGAACGTTGCCAGCTTAGCCAGTGTTTTTTCTTTTCACTTTACTCGAGAGAAGGCTCACTGTCAGCTCGTGCTTGGCAAGTCGGACTGAAAGATGATGGGTTCCCTCGGTCTCTCTCCTCCTTTCTGCACATCCACACCCCTGTGATACCCAAACTCTTCCTTCAAACACTGTCTCTTCCCAGACATACCCTGGAGTCCAGGTGCCTTGTGGCTGCCCCAGTTTCCAATGGACTCCACGCCCATAGCTCGTGCTTTGTGCCTTCCCCACCCTTTGCTTGTCTTATGTCCTATTCCCTCTTACTTGGGGCATGGAAACACGAATCTCCTGCTCAAGAACCAGCCAAGGCTCTCTATTTCCTTTTTTTTTTTTAATACCAGACCCTGAACTTCTGACAACTCAACACACCTTTTCATCGCATAAATAGTCAGCTCTTGCAATCGCTCTTAGGATCTCTACCAAAAATTTTAAGAGCATTTCTGTTGTTCTTGTTGTTGGTTTGTTTACTTGTTTTGGAGCTTCAAGGTTTGTTTTATAAACTTTTAATTTTATATCGGAGTATAGTTGATTAACAAAGCTGTGGTAGTTTCAGGTGTACAGCAAAGTGATTCAGTTATACAAACACATGTATCTATTCTTTTTCATATTCTTTTCCCATTTAGGTTGTTACTTAATATTGAGCAGAGTTCCCTGTGCTATACAGTAGGTCCTGGTTGGTTATCCATTTTAAATACAGCAGTGTGTACACAGACTCTGAATAGCTTCTAGAGGTTTCCAGGCCCTCCAACTATGAACCTTCTGGCTCATTCCCCTCTGTCTACCTATCCCATAATACTCCACTCCAGTCAGGCCGACGATCCCTGCTGCTGTAAAATGGTCCTGTTCATTCCAGCCACCATTTCCCCCTGCCTGCCTGTCACACCTTCTTTTGCCACCTGACCGCCAGCTCACCCAGCCAGTACAGTCCTGTCCAATTCCATTTTTCTCAGGGGTCTTCCCAGATTTTTGTGCAGTTTACTGCAATCTGACATGAAAACAGGCCCACAGTTAAACAATTCATTAAGGAAGCGTTTACTGACCACATACTAATGACAGTTTGGACCAACTGAGAGGGATGATGATTAAACGGACAAACTGAAAGGAGGTCTTGCTTGGTCATTGACAGGATGTGGAAAGAGAGGGAAACGAAGGACTGTAAGATGACTCTCTAGGGCTTCCCTGGTGGCGCAGGGGTTGAGAGTCCGCCTGCCGATGCAGGGGACACGGGTTCGTGTCCCGGTCCGGGAAGATCCCACATGCGGCTGGGCCCGTGAGCCGTGGCCGCTGAGCCTGTGCATCCGGAGCCTGTGCTCTGCAGTGGGAGAGGCCACAACAGTGAGAGGCCCGCGTACCGCAAAAAAAAAAAAAGATGACTCTCTTATTTCTAGCCTGAGAACCGGATGAGGGTGCTGCCCTTCACTGAGGTGGAGACGTATGAATGGGGCTAGGCTTGCAGGAGCATGCAGATCAGTTCCAATCAGGACTCTGTACCTTGGCTGCCGTGATGCACTTGGGGAACGGGGTCCCACAGAAAGCTGGCTATGTGCAATGTGTAGCCCCCAAATTAGAATATAAAGTAGCAGATGCAACAGATAAGGTGGAAACAAAGCTAAGGGAGCCAGAGGAAGGAATAGATAGATGCCTGGGGATGTCAGGAGACTTCTAGAGGAGGTGACAACTGAGCTGCTGCTGGAAGAATCAGTACAGGCTTAACATGTAAATGGGAGGGAAAAGGAATTCTGGGATGAAGGAACAGCATGTGCGAAGGTACTGTGGTGTGAATGAGGATGGAGTGTTCAGGCCTGCCCGCCTCCCTCTTGGGCGATTGATGGTTCTGGCTGACAGTATTTTGAGGCTGCTGCCCTTTTGACTTGAGTCTTTCTTCCCCGCTAGTCAAAATGGCAGAAGAGTAGAGTATATGAAGGAATCCAGGGTGGTGGAGCTGGGGCAGATGAAGGGGCAGCAAAATAACAACCCTTGGACTGAATCTTATCCAGAGGATATGCTTTACCTGGTCCACAAAGTACTACAAGAAACTAGATACTTAACACCAAAATCCAGATTTCCTTCTTCTAATAAAAGAAAAAGGAAAGCCTGGACTCTCATTCTCTTGTATGACAACAGGCCAGCAGAGCTGTGGCTGGGCCCTCTGAGCAGCCGTGGACTTTCCAATGTGCCAAATTCTCCAAACTGCTACTTCACTCTTGGTGTCATCCACCTGGCTCTTGTTGGCATCTGAGACTTGACCTACGGCTGCCCCTGGAAAACAGCGCTAAGGAGTTTAGACTTACTTCTGGGGGCAACGCAGAGCTGGTCCCTGGGGACAAGATGATGAAGACACGGGGGTGAGGTTATTTCCTTTGAGTCCCTTCCCCTGAGAGGGTTGACCACAAACTGGTTTTGAATAGACACCATCAAAATGTTCTCTGGTTGGGCTTCCCTGGTGGTGCAGTGGTTGAGAATCTGCCTGCCAACGCAGGGGACACGGGTTTGAGCCCTGGTCTGGCAGGATCCCACATGCCGCGGAGCAACTAGGCCCGTGAGCCACAACTACTGAGCCTGCGCGTCTGGAGCCCGTGCTCCGCAACAAGAGAGGCCGCGATAGTGAGAGGCCTGCGCATTGCGATGAAGAGTGGCCCTCGCTTGCCACAACTAAAGAACGCCCTCGCACAGAAACGAAGACCCAACAAAGAAAAAGTAAATTAATTAATTAATAAACTCCTACCCCAAACATCTTCTTTAAAAAAAAAAAAATGTTCTCTGGTCTTTGAAGTCAGTCTCCTAGGACTAAGCTTTCCTTTCTCTCCTGCTCTCTCAGTTCTCAAACCCATCTGTAACAATGCTGTGTCCCAGGTACTGCGTCAAAATGCCTCTATCCAATTTTACCAGGGAATTCATCCACCCCAGGACCCCTCCGTTCAGCGGTCCTTTGGCTCATGGCTGCTCTGGACATCCAGAGATGTACGTGTCTGTCCAGCAGGCAGCTGCTCAGGAGAACCTATTGAATTATATCACAATTTTCAGGCACCGCTGATCCACCACCCTGCTGGGGAGGCATGCAAGGCAACATGTAATGACTGGGGGAAGAAAGACTCAAGTCAAAGGGCAGCAGGCTTAAAATACTCTCCACCAGAGCCATCAGTCGCCCGAGAGAGAGGCTGGCAGGCCTGAATTTTCTCTCAGCAGAGATCATGTTCATCTATAGAATTTAAACCTGTTAAGGAAACGGATGAGATTAGCACCAATAAGCCCCGTGCTATAGCCTTACCATTTCAGTGCTATGAAACCCATGAAGGCAGCAATGATGGCAAAGCACCCATTTGCCAAACTTATTCTTTATACCTACTATGCATCACACCTACTGTGAGGTCATCCTCAAAGACCTCACGCTCTATTAAGGAATGTAAGCAACTAAACAGATAACTGCAGTACGATGTGAAAGGTACACTGGCTGCGATACTAAGCATAACGTTGACATGGCTTCAAAACTTTGCCTGGGGATTATAGAGGCTTCGTGGAGGAGGAGAGAGTTGAGTTGGATTTTGAAGGATGAGTAGGAGTTGGCTGAGAGGATGAGAATAAGGGTATCTGGGCAGAGGGAACGGTCGTGGTATAAAGCCGAGTGTCTTTGGGGCCAGTGAGAACAGGGCTCCTGTCCTGACTCCATCATTTACCAGCCAAGTCATCATGGGCATGCTACTTAACCTTGCCAGGACTCAGTTTTCTCATATCTAAAATGCAGATAAAGAGAACCCCTTTCAGGGCTATTTACTTAACAGAGTAGCCCGAGCCTCTAAATCAAGTGCAAATTAACTAAAAGTAAAACTCCAGCTCATTATTCACAATAGTCATAGCTTGATAGCCACGTGCGGCTAACGGCTACCATACTGGACCATGCAGAAGGTCTGTTGGACAGTGCTGACTTAGAGGCTGAGACCTCTGGGTATAAAAGACATCCTGCATAAAGATGTTCAATAACATAATATATAATAGTGGATGGTTTATATATTATATTTTTATTTATACAATAAATATATATTCTATTTATACAATACAATTATAATCTGCAAGGGCTTAGAGCGGTAATTCCCTAAGTGTGAAATGACTGGAGGCAAGAGTGATAGATTGTAGTGACCCAGATGAAGAAGAATTAACATCAGTTGGGAAATGAAGAAATGAGCGGGGCGGTGGGGGGAGAAGAAAGGAAAAGGGGTAGGCTGGCAGCTAAGGGTGCTGGTTCTTCTACATTTGTCCCCCAGAGCCATTTCCCTTTCCTGTCCTGCCCCGTGCCTGGGAGACTGATCTCTGAAGACCATCTCATCAGGGCTCCCTTGCAGGCTGCCTTCTGGTTTGGTTTGGCTAATGGGAGTGAGAAATAAAACAGAAACCAATTTGCAGAATGAACGCTGACCCTAAGAACGGATAATCTGAACCAGCCCTGACATGCAACACAAATTAAGCTCAAAGCATTTTAAAACCAGCTCCTTCAGTCCCATACGCTCCAAGATAAGACCACAAATTGATGTAGCAATGAACTCGTATGTTCCAGAGATAAGACCACGGACTGTTCCAGGAACCTACCTAGTTCATAAATTCTGGTCAAGCTCTGTCCAGACCATGCTTACTACCATCTGCCCTCAAACCCTCCTATGACTCACTCCAGCCCCACAACCAGACAAGTACTTTCCATAATGCTTCTCCTTTGAGATAGTCTTGAAATTCCGTTTTGGGGCTGCTCGTCCTTGCTCATCACGTTTCATAAACCCAGCTTGGGAAGATCACAAGTTTTCCCTAGACAAGCTAGGAAGAGTTAGTGTGAAGCAGAAGTTAGTTTAAAGGGTAACAAAAACTTTCCTAGATAGATGGAACTGGTAGCCTTAGAAAGACTGTTATTCAGGGCAGAGTCTCATGAGTGATATCCCTTAGTTATATACACATACACACTGTTCTGGAGGAAGAGGATAATGGAATATTACCTGCCTTAATAAAGGTAGACCCTTGACAACATCCCTTTATATCTCGAGCTGGGAGGTGGTGAAATAATCTGCCCAAAGAGTCATGGGATTCTAGATGGGAATAAACCAAGACAGGATACAAAGTGGCTCAGAGTTTGGGGGGAGTCTTGGTCAGTGACACGGATTTCATACACGAACCACAGAATCTGTGAGTAAAGGTTGGTTCCCGTATTACAAGCAGCTAAAGTTGACCCAGCCGTAGAATTATTCGTTACCAATCAATGACTGAGCATATAAGCATGCAATTAAGTAGGTGAAATCTTAGAACCTAAGTTTACAGCATCTTGGAAGCAAGTATAGGATTTGGGCCAGCAATAGCTCCACTGCAGGGTAAACAAAGCAGCCACTGGACTGTACAGGACCTGGGTTCCACAGTGACACCATGTGGCAGTGAGAAGTTACAGTAAGAGTGGACTGAGTAGCTGTCCCAATTTTTTTTTTTTTTTTTTTTCCCAGGGAGCATGAAGAGTACAACTGGCTCCTTTTTGAACTACGTAAGCCCTTTGAAATTGTGACTAATTCTAGAAGAACTTAGTGGTCTTCCCGCTAATAAGTAATAAATCGGGAAGGCAGAAGTGAAGTAGGTTGTAACAGTCACCTTGGGAAACCCAGAGCTTAATTCTAGTCACTTGCTGTGTGTGACTTCGACCAAAGCACTTCTCTTCTCTGGGCTTAATCATCTCATTTTTAAAACATCTTTTCCACATCTGAGACTCCTCAGAGGGCTGTAAGCTCCATAACAACAGGGCCAATGTTTTGTTCATCACAGAATCCCCAGAGCCTGGTGGTGTACAAAGCACTCACTCATAAATGCTCATTTAATTGAACTGAATTAATGATCTCAGTATGATCTATTCTTCAGTGAGGTTCACCTTGAGGCAAATGTAAAAGAAAAATCAGCTTTGGGTCAAGATATTGATCACTAACGGATTCACAGTGGTGCTGAGTATATGGAAGACATTGATAAATGTCCATCCCTTTATCTGTTCTTTCCACTACCTGTCTTTGTTAGTGTAAGTTTTAGTGTCATACATTCTTGGGCATGGAGGGAGAAATATAAATGATCTTGTTCAGAGGCATTTAAATGTTTTTAAAAGCCAAATAGTCCTATCTTGTAAAGGAAAAGCCTAGAGGAAAGCTCAGTATGTAAAACACTTTAGTCAGAGCTATTCTGATTGGCTGTGTAAGAAAGGAGAAGCCTCTGTGATTGGCAGGGTCAGAAGGGGTGGGGCTTCCATGACTGGCAGGGTAAGAAGGGGAGGAGCCTCTGTGATTGGCAGGGTAAGAAGGCAAGGATTCTCCCCTTGGCCGTGGGACTCTCCCTTCTTTCCATCCTGGGGGCTGAATTTGCCTGGAGAATGCTTTGAACTCTGCTGAACACAGTCGGAAAACTGCTCTTCTAATGCAAGGCTTAAGTCTTACAGCTGAGGAAACAGAAGATCAGAGAAGTCATGTGACTCTTGCGGAGTCACACAGGTCCCCAAGCTTCCCTTAGGCTTGTCTTTATGCTCCCTGGTGACAGAAATGTGTCCACCAGCTTCTTTTCTCCCTGGGCCAGCTGGTTGCTCCCATGAGAGCCTGCCTCCTCCTCTGGCCCCCTGAGGATGGCAACACTTGCCTCCTGGCCCAGAAACAAGCTCTAAGGCTTCCTGGGGCTTCCTGAGATCTTTCAGTGTCAGGCCCGCAGGGAGCCACAGGCAGGAAGGCAGGAGGACAAAGAAAGGCAGGACATCTCCAGGGAACTCACAACAGAAGCAGTCCTAGGATTCTGGTTGAAAAAATATACAGCTGGGCTCCGTGGCTCCCCTCGGCTTTGAGCCTGGGTCCCCTTCTTTCTCTATGGTCTCCTGGGTCCCTGGGCTTTCTTCTTTGTCAGTGGCTCCAACTGCAGTCCCTCCCAGTCCAGTGAGGAGGAGAGCAGATGAAGAGACATCTCAGCATCCGTGGCGATAACCACGATTGCAGAAAGGCTGCTGGAGCACAGAGAAGGCGGCGACGGACTCAGCCTGCTGGGGAAGGGCTGGACGAGGGACCTGGCTCTGGAGGGAAAGTAGACAAGGATAAGGTGGGAAGGCATTTCTGGGAAGACTATATAATTAGCAGGGAGAAAAGGAGATTTCCCAAAACTACTCTTAAGGATTCATGTGGGGGGCATACGTGAGGCAGGTGTGCGAACCACGCACTGTAATTCAGGAGCTGCCTGTATTTATTTTTAAATAATTATTAACATCAACGGGAATAATAATAACCCCAAGACGTAACGCTTACCGAGGGCTTGCGATGGGGCAGGTACGGTGACCGACATGGTTTGCTTGCTCATATAAGTCATGTGTCTCACAATAACCCCGTGACATAAGAATGTTATCATCCCCACTCTGCAGATAGAGAAACTGAGGCTCAGAGAGGTTAAGCGAATTGCTCAAGATGCCACAGCTGCTAAGTGGCAGAAACAGGAGTCTAGACCAGATCCATCTGACGCCAGATTCTGAATTGTTAACTATCATCATCTCTTGTTGCTCATTCATTCATTGTTTAAGCAACTACTCTATACCAGGCACTGCTCTATGTTTTCCTACGTTGATTCCTGACATTCGATTTGGAGGCGAATTTCCAGGGGCACAGCTACCGCATGGAGCCATGGGCAAACCGGAAGAGGCCTGTGAGCTAATGAATGATTCAGCTCCACTTCGGCACCCCAGACACACTAGCCTGCATTGACAGGTGTGCCTCAGAACCTGAAGCCCGCTTCCAGCATCAAAACCAAGCTAACTGCAACTCCCAACAGCAAGGACCACATGCCAGAGATCTGACTCTCACTGAATTCCAGCTAAAGGAATGAACTGGTAACTGCATGATAAGGAGTTTGCAAACAAAAAAATGAAATTGAAGAAGCATAAGCAGGCAGGACAAATCCACATCCTTTTGATGACCAAGTCCTGAAAACAGGTCCCTCTATGGCGTTTGAATCCCAACTACCTCACAGAGAGCTCTGAGCTATGAAATTCTAACCTTGGAAGGACCCTCGAATCTCTAGACTTTCCCAAATGTTGGTTGGTCAGATAGCTGATCACCATCTTTGCCTTATCCAGCAGGTACTACCCATACTATTAATTACTTTATATTTTTAAAATCCACTTTCCTTTCCAGTTAAATCCAATTACAGTATTAGAAAGGGGAACTTTATATCACCACCTTTAAAAGGAAAGTCAGATGCCCTCACGTAAATGAGTTACTGCCAGAATAAATGTGCTGGCCCCAGGAAGTCATTAAGTTCAAAGCAATCTGAAAACTAAGGTCATAAATCTACGTGTCCCCCATATTTGGGGGAGAACAATGAGCTGCAGGGTGGGTAGGCAGCCTGCCTGGACCCCTGAGCGGCCGCTGCCTGGCCCGGACTGGCCGTGTAGATTCTATGTCCTCACCCAGGAACCCTTCCACGGCCATCCCATTGTTTGATGGATGCCTTTTCTTATCTACTAGCTGCATGTCTGTCTGAATAGCCGGGCACCCCAGGCTCATCTCCATGACCCTAGAAGTTCCCCAGCTGCCATTTCCATCGCAGGCTTCTCCATGTCTTAGCATGAATCTGTTGCCTATGCCTCTTCCACTCTATTCTCCACGGAAGTGCAGGTGAGGGGTACAAAGTGCTCCACTGGGGTCACCATGGTGAGGGCCTGGGGAAGAGTCATCTATCTATATGAGGAGCAGGTGTGATGGCGTGCCAGGAGCTGAACCCCACTGGCCTGCGTTGGCTGTTTGCTCCTGTAACTGACTGACAGGAAGCTGGACGTGCCCCTCTGCTCCCATCCCTATAAGCGAAGGGTCAGACTGCAGTGGTGCTACTCAAGGTGGGGCTGCATCACAGACACATACAGCTGCACACGCGGATTATGGGCTTCGGGTGACTCAGGTGGGGCGGGGGTAGGGAAGGTGAGTCCAGAAAGCCCACCCAAAGGTAAGACCCAGGGATGAGGCTCTGACCCCAGGTCCTGCCAAGAGCCTGATGATGGAAAACAAAGGCCCAGGGTAGGGCTCCCAGGGTGTCTGAAACTCTACTGACCACGTGTAAGTGAAACTCACTGCTCCACCCACTAGATAACGCGGAGTCACAAAAGTGGAATATGAGCTGAAGAGTCTCTATTTTGAAAAAGGGTTAAAAGTGAATTTGGAAAAGTACATCTGAATAAATCTTGGAATTCTTTGAACAACTCTGCATCGTTTATTAAAGAGATGGGTTTTGGGGGGGGGCAGAGTCACCTACGTCTATATTTAATGAGACAGCTAACCTGGTAGATTAAAGTTATTTGTTTAGTCAACAAACCTTTATGGAATATCTACAGTATGTCAGGGAGTTTGCTAGGTGTTCTCCATATGCCAGGTCACATGTATTACACAGGCACTGCGTGATGGCAAAATAAGGTGCCACCAAATGATTTGGAAATTCGGAAATAAGAGTGCCCTCTGGTTAGTAATTTATTTTAAAAGTAAGCATACAGAATTGGAGGACAATTATATGAATTGTCCTTAAGGAGACAGAAAGGTCAAGGTGATGTCTGTCCAGCAGTCCCAGTCTCCTTCAATTGGCATTTCTCATTAAAATACCAACGAGGACACAGGAGAAACAGGCAAAATTTCCTAACTCATAACCACACTGAAAACCAAAAGGGATAAGTAAACTCTTGCCAGAATTAGGAAAGAATGTTCATTAACAATATTTGATGAATTCAGGCATATAAAGTGCCTGGCACAAAGAAACACGAACTGTTAACTGTGATTCATCTAAAGTCAAAGGAGATAGACTGAGAAAAAGTACTGGTGACCTTGGCAAACACTGTCTTGTGAAAGAGAGAGGCCCAACCAGGCTGAAAGGTGTGAGGGGGAGCAGTGGATTGAACGGGGCCCCTCAAAATTCACGCGCGCCCAGGACTTCAGAGTCTGCAGACGTGACTAGTTAGGACGAGCTCACACTGGCTTAGGACCGGCCCTAAATTCAATGACTGGTGTCTTGGAGACACCAGACACACACAGACCAGAGGAGACACAGACACACACAGGCAAGAGGCCATGTGCAGATGGAGGCAGAGACTGGCGTGCTGTATCCACCAGCCAAGGAACTCCAAGAAATGCTGGTAGCCACCGGAAGCTGCAAGAGGCAAGAAAGGATCCATTGCTGGAGACTTCTGAGGGAGCGCAGCCCTGACCACACCTTGATTTCAGACCTCTGGCCTCCGGACCTGTGAAACAATCAATTTCTGTTGTTTTAAGCCACCCAATTTGTGGTACTTTGCTATGGCACCCTAGGAAACTACGACAGGAGATGTTGAGCCCCTCCTCTCCACTGGCAGAGAACCAGGGTCTGTATTCACGAGAAGAGTGGTCAGTCACCTTTCTGCTTTTGTGTGCTGCTTTACGAATCGGCCAATGCTGTGTTCAGGCACTTCCTCCTCCCAATATTTTCATCTCCAGGGAAAAGACAAAGCAGAGAGCAGCAGTGATGCAATGCATCCTGGGGGATGGGGGTCACTGCAGGCGGAACACTCCACTGGGGATGGAGACGGGACGGGTTTGCGGGCTTCATGTGCAGGAACTCGGTACCCTTCAGGTGCTGCACCACTGCAGACACACAGAAAGCTCTGACTGCCTGGCAGTGGAAGCTCCCACCACGGTTCATCAAAACTGCACACAGCAGATGCCTGTAAGACCCCAGGACCAGGGCCAGAAGCCGCTGGGCACACCAACCTCCTAGATGCACCCCTGGGAAAGGCTGTGACCATCATTCATGTGGCAGTGGCCAAGGCCAAAGGCAGTCCACGTAAGTCTGCCTGTTGCCAAACCCTGGCCTGGAGAGACACCCCTTCTCTAGAAGCGAGTAAAGAGGAGGAAACAGCAAAAAATAAAGCCCATGAAAAGAACAGTGTGACATGAGTGGAAGAGAACGTTATCCGGAAGTCTCTAAGGAAGAGGATACCTCTGGCAAAGGGGAGACTGAAGAATATTTTAGAAACGCAGAAAGGGCTTTTGCAATAGGACATCAGGGAACCCGGCTTCTATGAAAACGGGAATAGGGAGTTACAAGGAGATCGTTTGCAATGGAAGGAGAACTGAATACGACCAAAGGCAAATACCTCCAGGAAGAAGACAGCTGCAAAAGTCCTTCAGAAAAATGGTAGCACGTGGATTGCCAAAGAACATTTTGAAGGAATAACCTACGGTGACTAAATAGGGTTTATGACATGGAAGGCTACCAGGGTTTAAAATCAGCAAATCATCTCATTATGTGTATCAGTAGATCATTTGACCAAGCTTATTGTCCATTCTTGAAAAAAAAATCTAGTAAACCGAAAACGGAAGACTATTTTGTTGACATGAGGAACTATGGGAATGGTGAGCTATGTAATGGGATCCAACTAATGTCATGGACAAGGACCCACATTATCATCAACGTAATTTAATGCTATCCCTTTAAAAGGAGGAGTCAGAGGAATTAGAAACCAGAAATAATAGTTCTTGCGTTTGCATGTACCACAGTTTTTAGTAACATGAATCGTCTATCTCCAGCAACAGCGAGAGTAACATTCACTGAAGCCTCAGAAGGACTAAGCATTGGTTAACACTTTACATAAGTTCCCAGCTGAATCTTCACCATAACCTCACGAGGCAGGTACAGTCATTATACTCGATAAGCAGATAAGGAAAGCGAGGAACCGAGAGGTTAACTTTTTCCAGATCACACAGTGGCGAGTAGAGAGCCAGATGCACCGGCTCTGGAATCCACGTCTGAATGAGAACTCCCAAGCAAACAGCAACCAAGCACACCAAGCATTACCACTAATAAGAAAGAGACCAGGTTGTAAAATGGCTGGATATAAAAAGAAATGCATACGCCCAACACAGTGTAAAAACAGGAAAGATAAAAGTGGAAGAAATAAATCCACTGAAATTAGCAAAACCAATAATAACTCTGGCAACCAAACAGTGAGGGAGAGAAAATCCTGACATGAATTACTCAGCCCTGTAGGAAGACAAACAAAGGAAAAAACATGTCTCTGGAGGAAACACATTTCCTCTGGAGGAAACACATTTCCTCTGGAGGAAAAGACTAACTAACATTTCCCAATTAATTTTAGGCTTATTAGAGTTCTTACAAGACCCCAAAGATTGTGGTGGAGAGACCCGGTTAAACTGATGGATTTTAAAGTAAACCTGGGAGAATATACCAGAATGTTTGGAAAAGCAGAGTAATGAGAAGTGCCTTGCCCTAAAAGAAAATGATAGTGAAAACTGTTAAGAGAGAAAATCATTAAGAGTTCTCGTGATGAGAAAAAACATTTCTCATGTTTTTTTTTTGCTTTCTCTTTGAGATGCATGAGATGACGGATGCTAGCTAAACTTACTGTGTTCGTCATTTCACAATATACGTCAAAGTCAAACCGTTATGCTGTACACCTGAAACGTACACACTGATGAATGTCAATTCTATCTCAATAAAACTGGAAAAATGATTATTAAGCATACTTAATAATAAAAAATAAGGTACAAGCGTTATAACTTGTATAACAAGAATTGTTGGGTAGAGATAACCAAGCAAAATAACTGAAAAGAGGTTCCAGTAACGGGAAATTTAATTTATGGGAAGGTAGCGTCAGAAACAAGTGAGAGAAAGAAAAACCCAATATATGTTGTCCAAAACAATTAGCAAAATGAGATGTTTCCTCCATTCCAAACACCAAAATAATACCGAAGTCCTACAGGGTGTGGTGTGATAGACGTCTCTGAATGTGAGAAGTAGTAATGACCATCACAGGAGGCAGAGAAGTTAATTGCGAATGCAGGCGTGACAGAATGAAATGTGTCCAGACATTTGCGAGAAATTGTTTAGACTGAGGATAGAGTTCCAGAATAGGGAACATGAGAAAGAAGACCATGACTGTACATTGGATTTAGTTAGGGAGTTTAGGCTATCCTATAAGTGATGAAGAACCCACTACAGAATCATGTTAAAAACATAAAAGGCATGGTCAGGTTAGGATTTTAGGAAGATGTTTTGGTTGGGAAAATGGAGGAGAAGCCAGAGAAATGGGAAATTGAATATAATTAGGAGGCTGCAGCAAGAGGCCGGGTGGAATACAATGAAGGTATGGAATAGGGCAGGGAGGATGCAGCGAGAAGGCTGGTCAGGTATAGAATTGAGAGATGCTCAGGTAGTAGAATCACCTAGACTAAGGCTTGCCTGGAAGGGGAAGGTTATGAGAGCAAAACGGAAGGGGAGGTCTTGGCTTCTGGTTGGTGACTCTAGGCCCACTGATAGAATTAAGGAATTCAGGAGGCAGAAGGGATAATGGTTAGGAAACGTTCATGTGACACGTGACTAAAGAGACTTGGGCTGTGACTCTCGGGGCATTAAAAGGTAAAAGCTCATACTCCCAGGGTTTGACTTGTCCAATGCCTACCTTCAAGGAAAAGTTGCTTTTCCCTGGCTCCCTTTTTGAGGGGGTCTTTGGGGTTGTAATACAGGTTTCTCTTCTGTAAGTACTTTCTTCAAGTTGGAAGATAACTCATTTCTCCTAACAGCTCAGTTCCTGTTTGTTTTCCCTTTTACAAGGGCAATCCATGTCCTTTAGTTTTCTTATATCTGAAACATTTCTATTCAATTAGCTCATTTCTCCCTGAAGTCATATCCTTCACTTTAATAAGAGGAAAATGAGGCCACTCTATGTATTATTAAACTTCATTTCAGGCCAAAATTGAATTATACACTAGCAGTAGTTCCTCTCATGTATCCCAAGTTATTGTTCTATGATTCATGCTTCTGAATGGTTTTCCATCTTTTGGAGGCAGTGGGGGAACTGTCTTAAAGGAGCCTGAATTGTAGCTCAATGAGTATTTTTGAGAAGTCTGTAATTTTGGAAATTTTTACAGAAACATTTTTACTCACAACGACCCTGGAACAGGGAATCTGCTTCAGGCTCTGCACAGGTGAGTTACTGTTTGTTTCTTTGCTTGTTTTCTTTTCCCAAATGTAGTGGTATTTTAAACGACCACATTTATCCCCAGATGAGGCAGGGTGATGAGATAGGCCCATTTTATCCAAACTCTCTGATTTCAGCAGTTCACTCTGGCATCATCCTTTCCTGAAAGATTATATTTAAATGCTCAGCTCACCTTGTCTGCCTTGAATAGTCTCTGCCTCTGTTTCTTCAGATTCACTCTGACTGGCACAAACTACTCTCCACCTCACAGAGCTGGGCGTTAGCAAGATGAGAAATGACGGTTAAGAACAAAGTCTCTAAAGTCAGACGGACCAAGTTAGAACCTTGGTTCTGCCAATTCCATGCATGGCTCTGTGATTTGGGGGCAAGCTCCTGATGTCCCGAGACTCTGATTCCTCATCTGCAAAGAGGGGAAAGCAGAGGTTCCTTCCAGATAGGTCATTCAGGCCACTATGAGGTCCAGCATGTGATCCTGCAGAAGCACTAGTATGGCATCCAGCCCAGAGTAAATGTTCCAACACCGCACACATACACATGGCATCACGTGGCCTGGGACCAAGTCCCGCTGCCGTCTAGCTGTGTGACCCCGGCTGAATCACTCACCCTCTCTGAATCTCAGTTGCCACCTCATCGATATGCCAAAATGAGGAAAACGGATGTGACTCATGCAGTGACGGAACCCATCTACTGAGTGCCTATTCTATGTGAGACACTGAAGCATCACTTGACCCTGAATCCACTGCTCCCAGAAATGCTGGGCCCTGGTCCTTAAGGATATCTAGATCCCATGACCTTGGAGAAGTGCCTTGGATTGGCAGGAGAAACATTAGGGAGTGAGTGCAGGAAACAGCCAGGGCTGGAGATGCAAAAAGAGACGAATGCTAAAGACCAAGAAGGAAGGCTTCAGGGAGACTGAATTATAACAAGATAGAACTATAGAACTATAGATAGATAGATCCCCAAATGCCCCTGAAAAGTAAAGGGATGGGGTGAGCCAAGGCAATCTGGAGGCAGGGGAAATAAGTGAACAGGCAGGTTGGAAGGGGAAGGCATGTTAAGGAGATGATAATATTTCCCCATTTAACCAGGTGTTAGGAAATATCATAGAAGCCAGAGTCACTTCTGCCCAAAGGATGCAGAGATTGCTGGGGAAACAGGCTCAGAGAGACTGAGTAGCTTGTTCAAGTTCAAGATCACGCAGCTGATGTGATGATCTGCCATCATTTTCTATTAGACATTTTCTCCACAATCATGAAAAACTAAAAATATGAATCCACTCACTGGCGAGACTCTCTGACCTCCCAGAGCTTGAGCGGAGCAGGGAGGCACCCTCCTGACCATCGTCCTAACTGCAAAGCCACAGCAGGCGCAGCGATGCCTGTCTCTCTGTGGGCTCGTGTTTTATCCTACTTGGTGGACTCCCTGAGGGCAGGGACCTCGGTCTAACTCATCTTGTCTCCCAGCGCCCAGCAGGCTCAGGACTTAACTTGTTGAGTGAGTTTAAAAGAATAAATCAACACACAGGCACCTGAAAAACATGCCTGAGATCAGAAGAGAGAACAGAGGCAGACTTTGCACTGATCTGAGACAGGCTGCCCGGGACTCTGCAAGTCTCCGTGGTTGGTCTGACCATGGCGTGATGGCCCGTGAATTAAAGAGCCGCTGAGAGCCCACCATGAAGTAGCTCTACTGCCCAGAGGTGACGGATGACGGCTACAGGTCCCTCTAGACTCCTGCGTCCTCCTCTCATGCTCATGTATGATCCCTGGATCACTGACACAGCGTGATGCAATGGGCTTTCCATTGCTCTAATGGCCTGGCCTGTCAGTGTGGACTTATCACAACATACACGGGGACATGGGGGCATGAAGCCTACTCAGGACGCAAAGTGAAGAGTTTATTTAGGCCAACCTCAGTCTTACCCTCTCAGTTCCCCAGAATGGACCCCACCCTCACCCCTACAGCCATTACGATGGCCAGACTTGGACAAACTTAGCTCTATTCCTGAACTACATGTTGAATGAATAAACGGAATAAAATGAATAAATGCCCACTGTGATTTCCAGCGAACCCACAAGACCTCATTTCCAACAGACAATAAAGCTGTCAGTTTTGAAAGTACAGTATCCTTAAAAAAGTTTAATGTACGGTTGGATTTGTATAGTTTCAGGTTCCCAGAACACTCACATATCACTTTATCTGGTGGTCAAGACCATGGGCTCTGGAATCCAAATGCCAAGGTTCTATTCCTGGTTCTGTCACTTACCAGCCATAGGACCTCAGAAAAGTTACTAAACTCTCAGACCTCAGTTTATTCATCTATTAAAATGAGGATGATAATGCCTATGGGCACAGGGCTGATGCAAGGAATAACTGAGATACACACAGGTAAGGAGCATCCCCGTCGCTGCCTCATGTGGATGCTGGCCTCATCTTGTAGGAATGGCATTACCTGACTATTTTACAGATAAAACCACTAAGGCTCAGGAAGATGACACGATTTGCCCAAGGTCACAGTGTCACCAAAACCTAGGAGATCTAGCTTGCCATAGTCAGTTTCCAGCCTGAAATGGACCCAAATTGTTCACGATCCAGGTAATTCTGCCTGACCCTTTCAGCCCGCCTAATTCTGAGGGCAAAAAGCAGCTCACACTCAAAGGAGTAGCTGGGACTTTATCTTCCAGAAGGAAAGCTAATATATCCCGAGAGCCGCGTTTGCTCAGAGCCAGAGCCCCTGAAATTACATTCAGCACCAAGCGGAAGAGGGAAGTCTTAATGGATCTACGCGCTGCTGTTATGTACAACAAATGAGAAAACAACTGATGCTGGTGCCTGGTGAAGCTTCAAAATGCTCACAGCCGATGGGCACCTTCGTCTGCACCTGCTGAAGACCGTCTATATCCACTTGCAACCCTGAGAACTTCCTCTTCACCCACAGTCCCTCTCACAAATGAGTGGTTCTCAATGGAGGTTGCATATCAGAATTGCCTGGGCAACATTTGAAAAATAAATAAACAAGCAGAAGTATGTTAGATCTACCCACAGACAGGTCAGATTCAAAAGGTCTAAAATGGGACCTAGTCTTTGCTTTTCAAAAGCTCTAGGTGATTAAACGTGCAGCCAGGGTTGAGAGCCACTGGGGTAGCTCGTGGTTATGGAGATATAAAGTCCTCCCACTGTGTAGAGCACAAACATACTCAGGAGTCACAGAAACACAGGATGCTGGATACATAAGGCACCGTTCTCCCAAACTGGACCCCACCCCTCCTAGGTCCTGCCAGGTTCTTATCGCCCGACCAAAACCTGGAAGAGCCCTCCATTTTGCCCTGCTAAAACCTGGCTCTCACACCACTATCTCACCCTACTAAAACTGCCTAGGTACCACCCTGGCCGTGGACCACCCGCCATCTTGTCCTGCTAAAACCTAGCACTGGTACCACCATCTCACTCTGCTAAGACTTGGCCACGGTATCACCGTCTTGTAGGAGCCCTAGGTTTACCATGAATACCATCTTCTCCCGCTGCCACTCCCTCCTTGAGGCCCTCATCACACCTTTCCTGGGCTATTGTGGGTCTCCGTGCTTCCATCTGCTCTCCTTCCACACAGAAACAGAAGGAAGCATCTAAGCAGGTAATTTAATGTCACTTCCGGGCTGGACTCTGATTTCCTAAAGGATAAACTGCAAACTTCTCAGCATGCCCACAAGCCCAGCAAGACCTTCACAATTTCCTCTGGTTTTCTAATCACATTTTTTGGTGGCTTCTCCACATTATTTCCACCTGAGCCAAATTCATCTATATTCATTTCTAGAACACACCATTCACCACCATGCCTCAGTGCTTTTGTCCAGGCTGTTCTTTTTGCCAAGAACATCCGCACACCAGTGTACCAGGTGAAATCCTACTTGCTCTTTAAGATCTATTACATACGGACAAAGAATCTAGCATCACAGAAAGTGTCCTGGGCAGGCAGTCCCCAGCAGGACCCGCCTCCCCACTCTGGGCCAGCCAGGCTCTGGGCCAAGTCCCCTCCAGCATTACTGTTTAAAATCCCTGCTACAGCCCTATGGAAAAGGTATTATTATTATGTCCACATTATAGGTGGAGAAATAGGCACAAAAAGAGCTTTTCTAGCCCATTTTCTGGATAATGGCTTGGATGTGGCCTCAGGGCATGCTTTGGTAGCAGTGAGCGAGCAGAGAGAGGAGGAGAAGAAGAACAGAAATGGGCCTTGGGAGGGAGGGGCTCACAGAGATATCCGGCCAGTGAGCAGTTCGTGGGGATGAGTAGTCATCAAATAACACAGATGTCTAATATCCAGTTTTTTGGTTGTTTTTTGTTTTTTGTTTTTTGCAGTATGCAGGCCTCTCACCATTGTGGCCTCCCCCGTTGCGGAGCACAGGCTCCGGACACGCAGGCTCAGCGGCCATGGCTCACGGGCCCAGCCGCTCCGCGGCATGTGGGATCCTCCCAGACCGGGGCACGAACCCGCATCCCCTGCATCGGCAGGCGGACTCTCAACCACTGCGCCACCAGGGAAGCCCTAATATCCAGTTTCAATGGTTTGCTGTTTAGTGCATGATTTGCCTCTCCCATCTCTGGTAGTATCCTTTATTCTCCAGAAATTCAGCTCTCCATGCCAATGCTCCAAGGAAGGGCTTTGGAAGGAAATCAAGGCAAGGGGCTTAGTGGGACGTCTCTGTTGACTCAAAGCAAAGAGGTGAGCAGGCATAGAGGGGAGGCAGGACTCAGATGGAGAGTCTATCAGAGCAGGAATCTCAGAGCCAGGTGACGCATTTGCCTGTTCCCACCACCACCCCACCAGGTGGCAGAGGTATTGGGAGAACAAAAAGAACTCACTGGGTTTCCCATCATATGTGGAATAAAGATAAGTAGGTCCTATCCTTTATTTAAATCTCAAAGATAAGACACCTGTATGACATGCCAAACCATGACTGCCATATAGCCCAGGCCTTCAGACAGCAGAGACTGGGACAGGCAGACCAAGTGTGTCTCTCTAGTCACTTGCTCAGCTCAGATACATTTGCAAAGGAAATGTATGCAAATGGAGCAGAAAACGTGGTCTTCATCCCTAGATGCTCGCTCTGAGCTGCACAGGCTTCCAAACCTCCACGTAACCAATTAAAAACAGGCGTGTTATGAGGGCTTTGGGCCACAGTTGGTGATGACCCATCTGAGGGAATGGGATTTCCCCAAATAATGACATTTCTCCGTGCAGCCCATGGACAAGCGCAGACGGGGCCACCTGCGAGGTTGTTAGATTGGCGCACCTTGGGCCCTGTGTTTCAGAGAGCAGTGATTATGTCTGCAGGACACGCCGAGCTCCCAGTGTCCCTCTCCTGTATGTGCCTTCCCTACAGATCACAGGCTGGTGAGGCTTCATCTGCCCCCAGGAAGCAAGGAAGGAAGTTTCCATTTGTCCCACCCCCTGTGCTCCATACAGAGGTCCACACTCGTGCCTGACTACAAAGACCTGCTTTCTTCCTCCCAAACCAAATCCACCCAAACTTAAAGCTAGAAGCAAGGCCGAGAAGAGATCCCGTGGCCTCAGGAAAAGGTAGGCATTAGGCTGACTGGTCCAAATCAGAGATCAGCAAACTACAATCCATGGATCAAACCCAGCAAATCCAGCCTGCCACATGTTTTTGTAAATAAAGTTGTATTGGAAGACAGCCACGTCCATTCATTTATGCATTATTTGTGGCTACTTTCATGCTACCAAGGCAGGGCTGAGTAGCTGCAACAGTGTTGTTTGTGGTCCCCGAAGCCTAAAATATTTACTTATTATCTAGCTCTTTATAGAAAGAGATTGCTAACCTCTGGTCAGCTGAAACCACCCCGATATACTTCCAGCCACCGTACTTCTCATTTAATCCCCACCACAACCAATGGTAAGCATTACTGTCCCCATAATAGAGTAAGAGTGAAGTAACTTGCCCAAAGTCATGCAGCTAAGAGTTGAAGTCAGGATTTAAGCCCAAGACTGCCCCTGCCCTCGAGGCAATCATAACCTCCTTAGGAAAAAAGAGAACAGAGAGTCTATTAAGAGTTGGAGCCAAAAGAGGCCTTTGAGATCATCCCAGGTCAACCCCTCACCTTGCAGCAGTGATGCCAAGGCCCAGGTGAGGTGTGTGTATCCCGCCTTTGCTCGGCCCACTCAGCTGGAGAGGTGCTTCGTACCCCCGGAAGGCTCAGCCCTTCCCAACCAGGATGTTGAGTAGCCCAGAGCCCCCGGGCCCACCAGATAGAAGGGTCTAGGGTAAGTTATGTTAGTCTGTTTCCTGGTTTCTGAGATGAGCTTTGGGTTGCCTCATTAGCTGTGAAGTTTCTGACTCTACGGTGAGGCTACTACTTCAAGGATTGACTCAGCCCTCTAGTCATCATCGACCTCTCTGCTATGACCCCAGCCTGGCAGGCCTGGCACGCTGGCTTGAACCAGGCTCTGCCCCACGTTGCTGGGCATCCTTCCAAAGCGCAACCACCACAAGGGTCCTGCACTTGAGGAATTGGCCTCCTGAAACCACGGTATCTGGTACATACCACCCGACCCGGACTCTGCAGCAGCTCCCACCCTCGGAATGGACTTCCTTGGACATCAACACCCCCAAGACCAGGACTGTCTCACTTTCAACACTCTGTGAGCATCAGGCTTCCCAGAATACTCTTCTCAGTCTCTGTAACCTCCATCTTCTTCCTCTCCTGTATCGTCAACTGCAATCCTTGTATTGATGACTTCCAGTCTCTCTTGTTGGCCTTGATCCCTGTGCTGAGCTCCAGACACACCTCTATAGTCTGCACATGCTTCAGTTTTTATACCTTTATCTCATGATAATGTCTTTCACTGCATTCTTTCTTCGCAGCAAAACTATACAATTTTTGAGAGCAGGACCGTATTTATTTATCTCTGTGTCCCTAATCCCTAGACACAACATCTCAAAATCAGCAGATATTTGTTAACTGGATAAAGTGAAGAAAATGCACAGTGAACGAACGGGTGGGTGCAGACAGCCTTTGGCCCTCACTTTCCCATGTCAGAAAACTCCCCTCTCATCTTTTCCTTACCCCGTTAGCTGTATCTCTAAGGAAGGACCACACTTGAGGAAAAGTCAAGTGAACACAGGTTAACGTGAGAACTAAGGATAGTTACCAAACAGTATTTCCCTTTTTATTAAGGAACCATTCTTGGAGCATCTGCTAGGTAGCAACTATCATGCCAAGTTCTTTATATGTATATTTCTTAAATAATTACGCGAAGGATGATGGGTTATCAGCTCCACTTTTACAGAAGGAGAAAACTGAGGTTAGATGGCAACCTTCCCAGAGTTTCCCAGCCGGCAAGTGATGGCGCAGAGGGAGGGCCCAGCTCTCCAGCTGTTGCCATTACAACACACCCCCTTCCTGAGCTTTCCTGTTATGTCACTGATTTGTGAAGCAAAGTTAGAGGCTTCCCAGACTGAACAAACCCAGAATAATATCGTTATGTCCTAGTTAGTCTTTTTTAAGGAAAAAATAAATAAGGGCAGCGTGTTCCCTGGCCTCCATCCCATTGTTTCTAGGATCGCCACACACCACAGCTCAGTAGGAGCTCAGAGTGGGCGGAACCAACACCCACACAGGGACAGGCTGGCTTTCCCCAGCCTCTTCCTGAGGCCCTGGAGGGACGGGATGGGGGAAGATGAGGACCCACCCAGTTAAGAGAGGAGAAACCGGCCGAGGAAGAGCAACAGGTGGGTTTCAGAAAACATTATCACATCGTCACATGGGATGGAGTGTGTGCTGGGGGACAAAAAACCTGGGTCCCTTCTAAATGCCAACACAGAGCTGGGACCTTAGTCAAGACCCTTCCCTACTTTTGGCCTCAGTTTCCACATCTGGGAAAGGAGATGGTGGCTGGTGTCATGGGCTGAACTGTGTGCCCCACAAATTCGTATCAAGTCCCAGTACCTGAGAACGTGACCATCCTAGGAGATAAGGTCTTCACAGAGGAAATTAAATTAAAATGAGGTCAAATGGGTGGGCCCTAATCCAATATGACTGGTGCCTTTACAAGGAGAGGAAATTAAGACACACAGAGGGAAGACCTTGTGGAAACACAGGAAGGGGAAGATGACCACCTACAAGCCAAAGAGAGCAGCCCCAGAAGGAACCAATGTTATAAACATCTTGGTCTGGGACTTCAAACCTCCAGAATTGTCAGAAAATAAACTCTGGAGGTTGAAGCCACCCAACCTGTGGCACTGTGTCATGGCGGCCTGAACAGACTCATACAGATGGACAGGATGGACATCTGGTTTCTGCTCCGGCTATGACACGCGGGTGGGTGTGTCCAGTACCGTGGTGCCAACTGAAGAGAGTAGGGTTACGAGAGGCCAACAAAGGTGGCCAGATACGGAACTGGGGCTGTTTACGCTGGAGGAGGAATCACAACCATGGAGGAAACACAACCTTTCCTTCTCACGACACTTATTGGGTGAGGAAATTTGTTTGAGTCCGTTAGGGCTGCTGTAACAAAAATACCACAGAATGGGGGGCTTAAACCACACGCATTTATTCCTGACAGTCCTGGAGGCTGGGAAGTGCAAGATCAGGGTGCTGGCAGATTCGGTGTCTGATAAAGCCCCACCTCCTGGTTTGCAGGCATCTGTCTTCTCGCTGTGTCCTCACGTGGCAGGGAGGGATCACCTCTCTAGCTCCTCTTTTCTCATAATCCCGTGACCTAATCATCTCCCAAAGGCCCCACCTCCACATAGCATCACCCTGAGGTTTAGGTTTCAACATGTGAATTTGGGGGGGGGGGGGCGGGGACATGAACTTTCAGTCCACAGCGGAGCCGGTCACCCTGAATGGAAGCAGCAGGGGGACAAATGTCACCATGGCCATTACTCAGGGTCACGAGCTTCCCAACCCCGGGGGTATTTAAGCAGAAACCCAAATTGGATCCGGGGACGGTGACAAGGGCTCAGGCTGGATCATGGCAGAAGAAAGTTGACGCAGCATACATCTCAAAAAAGCTTTCTCAAAAGGGAGATAGCTGTCAAAGAAATCATGGGATTCCCATGCCTGGAGACGATCCAACAGGGTCCCAAGGCCACCTGCAGGGTTGTATAGATTCCCATCCCCGGTCAAAGTTTATACTAATAGACCTGCACTCATCCACAGAACAAACCTTTCGAGCATCCGCTGTCAGGCACAACACAAGAGGCTTAGTGACACGGCAGAGACAAGACCAAGTCCCTGCCCTCAGATGGTTCATACTCACTCATTCATTCATTCACTCATTGACCTCTTCGAAGAGCCTTCCCTGAACATCTCATCTGAAACAGTGCCTCCAGACCCCCTTTCTTGTTTTATGCTTTACTGGAGTACTTAGAACCTCCAGCCACGTTCTGCATTCGGTGCTTGTTTGTTTGTCAATCTCACTCACTAAAATGAAAGCACCAGACAAAGGGGATTTGACCCTTTTACTAATTGATTCCTTGCTGTGCCCAGATTTCAGGAAATCAACAAGTAACGATTGAGTCCAACTCCACGCGAGGGACCAAGGCGGGTGCTGGGTGAACATTGGCGCACCTCACAAACCTGGTTCTTGTCTTTATGGCCAAGAAACACACCAACCCGAGGAAACTGAGAAAACGGCGCGAGCTAACACTTACTTTCTGTGTGCCAGGCACCCGAAGACCTTCTATATCTTATTTCTTTGAATCCCCATAGTGTCCGTATGAAGTTACGTGCCATTATTATCCCTGTGTTACAGGTAGGTCAACTGAGGTTTTGAGAGATTAAGTAACTTGCTCTAAACCACATGGTAATAGGCAGAAGTGGGGTGTGAACCCAGCTTTGTGGGCAGTACGGTTCCTAGGGCTGGGCATCCAGGGTCCCTGTTCTGGCTCTGGCTTTAGGGACCCCACTAGGATCCTCCTTCTACCGTGTTCCCTGCCCCTGCACAGAAGGATCCTGCAGGACCAAGACGATGTGCCAGTCTGGAGCCCACGTCCCCACTCTGTCCCACCAAGGACCACGCAATTCCCCTGACCGACACCCCAAAGGTTTCCTGGGCAGGGCAGGTCTCATCGTGGCTCTGGGTTCCCTAGAGCAGCCCAGGCTCCTGCGGGCACATGAGGGGGTCTAAGGTGACGCTGGAGGGAGGGCCTAAATGGGTGGGGATGGAGGAGCTTATGTGCGAGCCGGGGGTCCAGGGGCATTCATGCACACAAGCCCCTCATGGTCTGGGCTGCAGCTGGGGCTGGGAGGTGGCGGACAGCCGTGGTCTGGAGGGCCCTGTTCATACTTCAGCCCCTGCCTCACAAATGTTAGAGGCGGGCCTGCCTGTGGGACTCCAGGCTCGGACCCTTAATTTCCGTGCTGTGTCCCACAATGATGCCATCTTACCCAGCCCAGAGCCAGACTGGAGTAGGGCAAGCAGGATGCCTGCTCTCCAAGCTCAGGCAGGACGGCTGAGGTGCCACACGGCATGTTCACCTGGGAAGGGAACGTGCCGCGTGGGGAAGGGGCTGAATTCAGACGGCTGGGAGGATGCCCGCAGGCCCAAAGGGCAGTGGCACAAAGCACAGGGTTCCACCGCTCCACTCAGCGTAACCAGCCTCCTGCCCCAGAGGATGGTACCACCTGCTGGTGTCACAGTCGTGCGGCCTGGGAGTGGAGAGCAGGGGCAACTGGACCCCGGAGTTACGGGGGAGATGACCAAATCCCTCCTTCGTCAACCTTACTGGCAGTTCTGCCTGTTACGTCTGTCTGTCTCCCTTCTCACTGCCTTGCCCTTTATAAGAAATGAAGATAATTTTTAAATGTTTGCTCCATCTCTTAAATACAACTTTATATTCCATATTTTAATCAAAAGCCGATGAGTTTCAAAATACTATAAAGTGCTGAATGAGTATATGAAATTGTCCATGCAAAACAGTCAGGAGGAAAACGCACTGGGATGGATGCTCTGGGTGGTGGGTTTATGCGCTCTATGTCATCCATCACCTTGTTTAGGCTTTTCTGTACTGTGTAAACTCCAAGTCAGAACTCTGACTTGCTTTTCTAACCACTTTCAGGTGAATGAAATTTTAACGATTCAAGTCTCTTCTTTTTCTTTACCGAGAAATCCCTAGCAAGATTAAGCAACTCATTTCTTTAGTATGAACCACTGCTTGTTCCCATGGGATGGTAAAAAGAATAGATTCCCCATCCTTGCCTTAAATAGGCATAAGGGAATTGGAATTTTTAATCCCTTAAATGGAAACAAGCCCAATTTCAAGAATGTTATAAAATAAGAGTCAAGAGAAAGACAGGTAAGAGTGAGAAATAGGTAACACCAGTAAAGTGATCTGGAGCTGTATGGGGTGGGGTGGGCCATGGGGGAGGGACAGCTGGGGACCCTGTTGACCTTGGGTCAAAGTCTGGCTCCACCACTTCCTTCTAATTATGAAAGTTGGGGCGAAACTTGACTTTTTCTGAGCCTTACTTTTCTCATCTTTAAATGGGGATAATAACCCTGAACTTCCTTTCTCCCCCCTTCACACCTTCTATTTTTCCCCTGGCTAATTCCCATTCTTCCTTTAATTTCAGTTTATGTGTTGCTTCCTCCAGGGAGCCATTCCTGCCATCCTGGCCCAAGCCGCGTGGCCCTGTGAGATGGGTTCCCACAGCTCACAGGCTACCTGTCCACCTGTATGTCCACTGTGAGTCTTCACAGATAACTGGTTTTCAATGGTCTGTTTCCTCGTTAATTGGTGAGCTCCTGGGCAGGTGACAGCTAAAAACTATATCCCCCAAATCTAGTAGGTCCTCATTAAGCGTTTGCTGAAGGATGGTAGCCTGCAAGACGTAGCACTGTTGTTTCAAACAACAAATATTTACTGTGTTACAGTTTGCCTGGGTCAGGAGTCCGGGTGTGGCTTACTTGGGTGTCTCTGACTCAAGGTCTCTTATGTGTTGTTGTCAAGCTGTCTGCCGAGGCTGCGGTCTCATGCAATGGCTAGAGTGGGGAGGGAGCGTCTGAGTCCAGGCTCACTCATGTGGTCCTTGGCAGCCTTGTAGCTAGACGCCCCTCATGGTACAGTACCTCAGGGGGACAGGAATGCCTGTCTCTGGTGCCGCCCCCAAGCTGCAGGCCATAGAGCAATGCTTACAGGTGGGACAATCTCAGAAATACCTAATGGGGGTAGAGGGACTCAATAGGACATTCAAGAGCATTTCTTTCTGGGAAGACTGCATCCCTGGCTTTCATCCCCAATGAGACCCTTCCCCCCGCAACTGTGCACACATGGTTATTTAACTCATAGTCCCACTGCCACGACCCTACTTCAGACTCCCACTGTCTCAGACCCGGATTTTACCGCAGTCTCCGCTCTCTGACCTATCACTGCCCCGTTTACTTTAAGTCCCCATCTTTCAGCCAAACTGGTCTTTCCAAAATTAAAAATCTAAAACCAGAGCGTCGTAAATATTTTTCAACGGCTGTCCACTGACTTGCACCCCAGGCTTTCCATGACGGTCCCAACTTCTCTCGAGTCTCACTGTCTCCTCTGTGACTACACCCTCTCACTTTTTAATAAGTATTCACTCTGTGCCTACGAAGGGCCAGTGACTGTCATCGTTGATGTGGATACATGGCAGGAAGGCAAAACTCCTGCCCCCAGGGAGCTCGAGGTCTGATGGAGCAATCAGAGGATGACAGTCTGGGTGAAAGCATCCAGCAGAGGTGTGAGCAGGGCAAAGCACCCAATTCCAGAGCTCCCTTCTTTTCATTTAAAGCTTTTATCCCTTCACACCGATCACAAGACCTATTCCCAAAGAGACTGATCTAAACTCCAAATGCAAAAACAGAGAAAAGCCTTCTAGGAGTTTCAAGCAGTGGTATTTAGAGAAGTGTATGGGGGAGGGGTGGAAGGGTGGGGAAGAGAACCTACATCCTCTTTATTCTGTGTCACTTGTTTTTATGTCTTTCCCCTCCCCTCCCCGCAGTGGTCTCATTTATTCAACTGAAGAACTCATCAAGCCTTAGAGTCTCACAGTGAGCTCCTTGGGCTGGGACCTTGCCTAGCTCCCCTCTGCAGCCCCAAGGCTAATTCCTGGAGAAGAGGCTCCTTCTTCATAAACAGAACTGGACGTGTAGAAGGGAGCTGGCTTCACAGCAGTGGGGAGGCAGGGCCACCATCCCATCACCTGAGCTCTCATCCCACTTCCCTGCCTCCCCCACCTGACTAGAGGTTCCCAAAGGGCAGGTGCCGGTCTGGGCACACGTGGACTGACCCCCGACAAGGCTGGCGGGGTTTCCAGAGACAGATCACCTGCATTACAAGCAGGGCTCGGCGGTGCCCTCACCTCCCCCTCTGCGCAGCCTCAGCACCGACCGCCACCTTGGAAGTCAGTGGTTGCTTTCCCATCATGGCTCTATTCCACGTGCAAAGGGGAAGGCGCTCAGGAGTGATGCAGGTTCCTCATCGGTTCATCTCAGGTATAAGGTACCTATCTGATCCGACGGGGAGGGGGAGGACAGCGTTGAAGGCTAATCCCGTGGGGCTCCAGACAAGGAGCAGGGGGTGATTACAGCCATGGACTGACCTCCCACTCCATGCCAGGCACTATTCTAATGGCTTCATATGCACTATCTTTTCTAAGCTCAGAAGCACCCTGTGAGCTAGGATCTTTATCCTCCCTTTACAGACGAGGAACTGAGACAGAGACCATTAAGGAGGACGCCGGAGAGGTATACGGGGATCTGACGCCAGGCAGCTTGCCTCTGGGTCCATGCGCCCGCACAGCGTGTCCTCCGCCTCCCCTTGTCTATCAGGTTCATCTCCATGTTCCTGGAGGTTGGCAGATGAACTGGCCTCCTGGTTAAGCGTGTGGTATGGATAATGTTCCCTTCTCTCGGCAGTGATCGGGTTTGCAAGTTCTAATATGCTACGCTGTACACTTATTTTTGCCCACATATGGAGAGATTGTAGAAATAATTTTAAAAACCCCTACATAATAAAAGACATTGCTGCCTGGTCTGAAAAAAAAAAAAGTCCAGTGAACTGTCACACACGGTCACAGTGTTCGCTCCATCCCCTTCCTCATACTTACACTCTGTACGGGGCACCCTTCATCTTATCACCATGACTAATAAATCTTTTTGGATCAGAGATGCCCCCCATGCAACCCATAGACCCCCTTCACTCAAAACGATCGTATTTACAGGCAACAATGCAAAGGGCGTCCCCAAAGGTTGTTCAGGTTGTGCACTGCATGAGGGCACCAGGCCAAGGGGCCTCCGGTGGAGGCTGAAATCCAGCCCACACTCCACTCAGCAAGCCCTGACCCTGGAGAGGGCATCCAGGAGGAAGGGGACAATCTTGATGATGAATCTTCCCAGAGAAGAAGCCCCTTTTTTTTTCCTCCTGAAAATGTTGGGCATCACCTTTTTCTAATTTGTATAGAGTCCTCTTTTGAGCTAGAACTGGCCTCGGCACTTACATATAATTCAAGGACAGCAGAGTCCCCAGAAGCCAATCAGTGGACGGACCGGGGGCATAATGGTTCCTCAGGACAAGAACTGTAGAGTCAGCTCCCACCTTGTGAATGATGGGCTGGTACCAACAGGCTCCCTGTTGGTCAATAGTTTGGGCTCAGAACATATTTCTACAGACAAAGAATTCACAAGGTGTCAAGGGCTCAGCACAGCCCCCTAAGCTACTGACCTTGCAGTTCAGGAATCATGGTGTAGTCGTAGTCATGGCTACGACTAAATGCATTTGGGCTCATTTTTGAGGATTAAAACCAACGTGCCGGCCCCATGTCTGGCATATAATAAATACTCATATAACCCTGCCCCCGCGCTTTTTGGGGTTGATTCTGTGCCAGAATGCCAAACTTGGACAGTGTAAAAATGAGCTTTGCAAAACACCTGTCAAGAGAAACCTCATAAAATACACGCTCTATTCGTATCATCCAAATATTTTTTTTTCTAAATCAACCTAACATTGGAAGATGGAAACCACCTTGGGGCCATGTAGGGATGAGCCGGGTAAGGATAAAAGTGTAGTGGCAGGTCTCAGACGGTGGAAGGCTAGAGAAACAAATGCCTTCTGTAACTGTCCTTCTCTTCAAGTTTATTGAGAACATACAGGGTGCTGGGTAAGAGTACAGGGAAGCACTTTGCAAATGTCATCCTTTGTAATTCTCACGATGACCCTGTGACAGGGGGTATGACCCAGCCTGGGGGACCCTGAAGGCGGGGGTCAGGCATGGCCCCAAGGTCATACGCTAACATGTAAGGCAGAACTGAAACTGTACACCCAGACCCCTGGCTCCACGACACCTCCTGCACGGCTGAGAGCACAGATCTGGGAGTCATACCATTTGCGTTTGAATCCAAACTCTGCCATATCCTAACTGTGTGAGTTTGGACAACCCCATTAACCCCATGTAATATAATGGGGATAATTGTAGCACCCGCCTCAGAGTATTGCTGGATGATTAATTGATCTCTGATAACATTTAGATGAGTGCCTGCCACTTGCATACTGTTCATTTCACTATCATGGCTGTTATTTTGATCACTGCTCTTCGAGTGTTGGTGGTTTGACAGTGGTGTGTGCAGGGAAACTGAGGGTGTGGGGGGAACACTTGCTAGCCTCAGCCCCAGTGGCGCCCGCCTGTCCAGAATTCCCATCTGTGCTCTGAGGAACATGCCGGTTGTTTGTCAGCAAATGCCCTTTCCTGTTGAGGGGATGGTGACAGAAAAAAAAAATCGAGCTGTTTCTGGCAGGAAACAGCCCGGCAGAAACTGGCTCTGGGGGTGAGTGATGGATGGTTGCTGAGACTTTACAGAGGTGTGACTCCAAGGTCGCCTTCGTGCCTCCTCGATGAGCTTTCTCCTGATAGAGCTTATCTAACGTTCTGGGGAGACCAGCTTGGCAAAACTCAGGAGAAGCCAGTGTAGAGCATGAGGGAGGCCCACAGAGCAAACCCATCAAAGGAGCTGCATCCCGAAAAATCCCATTTTCCACATTACAGGAGCACCTGGAATACGATGGAAAAGACATCAGAATCAGAGTGGGGGGATGGACCTAGAGATTGTCATACTGAGTGAAGTAAGTCAGACACAGAAAGACAAATATCATATATCGCTTATATGTGGAATCTAACAAAAAGGTACAAATGAACTTATTTACGGAACAGAAGTAGAGTCACAGATGTAGAAAACAAACTTATGGTTACCCGGGGGTAAGAGGGAGGAGGGATAAACTGGGAGACTGGGACTGACATATACACACTACTACATACAAAATAGGTAACTAGTAAGAACCTGCTGTACAGCACAGGGAACTCTACGCAATACCCTGTAATGGCCTATATGGGAAAAGAATCCAAAAAAAGAGTGGATAGAGGTATATGCATAACTGATACACTTTGCTGTATACCTGAAACTAACACAACACTGTAAATCAACTATATTCCAATAAATACTAGAAAAAAAGAATCAGAGTGGGGGGACCCAGACTCCAGTTTGTGTCCTACTCCAGTTGTGTCAGGCAACTGTGTAGCCTCGGGCCACTCTCTTCCCCTCTCTGGGCTCAGGTGCCTCCTCTGAACAATGTAGGGGCCGGACCAGAGCCTGGACCAGGGTCCTTCCAGATATGAAATGACGAATTTTTAAAGAGAACAAGAATCTATGTTGTGTCTTATCTTTTAACTCTTCCCCTTCATTCATCCATTCACAAACTTATGCATTCTCTCCACCAATTCAGACTGGCCAAGCAGAAGACCCCTTCACCCCTCAAAAATCCAAACAGAACAAAACTGTCCTCAGCAATCCCAAATGCCTGGGAATTCAACACACTCCCTCAGAGACCTGCTGCCAAGGTCTGAATGTTTGTGTCTCCCCGAAATTCACATGTTGGAATCCTAACAACCAATGTGATGGTGTTGGGAGATAAGGACTTTGGGAGATGATTAGGTCATGGGGTAGAGCCCTCATGAGTGGGATTAATGACCTTATGAAAGAGACCCCAGAGAGATCCCTCACCCCTTCTGCCATGTGAGGACACGGCAAGAAGCTGGCCACCTGGAAGATGGCTCTCACCCAACCATGCTGGCACCCTGATCTATCTCAGGCTTCCAGCGTCCAGAACGGTGAGCAATACACATCTGTTGTTTATAACCTACCCAGCCTGTGGTGTACCGTTATAGCAGCCTGCGCGCACTAAGCCACCTGCCATTCCCCAGGACTTCCTGCAGGGTGGGGGTCTCTGCTCTATTGTGCACCCCCAGGTACAATGGTCAGCCCTTCACTTTCTTCCAAAAATCCACTCACACGAAGCATTTTATCGGCTTGGATATTTAAGATTCGAGTGGAGGGTTATGTGACAAGCAAATGATCCCCGTCTGCTCTGCCCCGTCTCCTATCATCACCAGAAAGCCCACATTTTTCTGCCTCTGTTAGAGTAGCTTCCCTTTTCCCCAAAGCCTGGGTTTCTGGCTATACCCAGACCTTGAGAATATGGATGGGGCACCTTCTACTGGCCAACTTGTAAAGCCAAATCCACGAGAGCAGGCGCTCAGCGATACAAAGGTCTTCTCTGTAAAGACATTCACTCTTCTTAAGAAGCAGCCTAGATTTTCAGCAGCAAAAAAATAGTTTCCTTCATTGCACCTATACTGAGCATCTACCAAGTGCCAGGAACTAAGCAAGAACACAGAGTTGCAAGGAGTTCTATTAGCCACTTTGTCTAAATTTAAATTAATTACGACTAAAACTTCAGTCCCTCAGTCACAGTAGGCACGTTTCAAGTGTTCGACGGTCAGATGCAGCTAGTGGTTACCATATTGAACACAGCAGGTACGGAACATCATCACTGCAGAAAGTTCTACCGGAACGCTCTGGTCCAGAAGGAGCAAAGAGAAAGGGAAGGAAAAGCTACATCAGCCAAGACGTGAGGCATCAAACACGCATGAAGAGAACTCCTACCACGCACAGCATTAATGCCTAACTGCCCCACAGGCAGGAGCCACTCGCTGATAACCCTTAACGGGAGAGGTGTTTGTTGAAGGGTTGGCATGTTCCACCCTCTTCAGCCTTAAAGAAAGATGGGAGTGTCATCTATCCGGCTGAAGGCAAATCCTCTCCGTGTCGAGAGGTTCAACTCAAATGCCTCTTCTTCCCAGATGCTTCTCTCCTTAACTCCTGAGACAGTCATCTTTCTCACTCCTGCCATGTCCATACACATTCTACCTTGGATCACAGTCATGGGTGTATGTATCTTACAGTCCTTTCCAGCTGGGAGCTCCTTCTCTATCCTCGGGTCCTAGCACGGAACTTTGATAACCGAGTGAACAAATGAGTCTGTGAAAAGTGAATGAATGAAGAAATGAATGAACGCACACACCATGGCCCTTCCACTATGGGCTTAAACCAGACCTGGTATCTCTGTTGTAAACCTCTCCATTCACTGTTGAACTTGGAGAGTCGAAGGTTCTATGCCAGCTGTCTGGTTACCATCTCTCTAATCTTGGAAATCTATGGGAACTAAAGGGAGGGCTTATCCACCTCTAATCGTCCAGAGCAACACCTATACACAACTCTCACGCAACCATGCAGTTTTCACTAGACAAAAATAATTCACATGAGTCACATTTTTTCCCTAATATATGGGATGGTTTTGCCTGCACAGAAACATCCTGACTCTTCTAGCCACACCCTCTTCTTCCTATGCCTGTTCCCTCCAGACTTGGAGGAGGAGTGTCCTCTCTGTTGACGCAAACTCTCTCCATGTCCTTGATCTAATCAATAACCTCCTATTTCCAGTGGGCATTGATCCACTGATCACTGCTCCCTCTCCTGCACGATCCCCCGTCCACCATCGCGCATGGTTGGTTTTCTGTAAGTTCAGATGGAGGATGCCAATCCCTCGGCACCGTTCTAACACACCCTGAACTCATTTGATTGTCCCTGGCTCAAGTCCAAACCATGACCCTTTCTGTTTTTCTTTCCACCATCAAATCTCTTAAAAGATGCACCATGCCTTCACATATTGCTCTCACATAACTGTCAAGCAGACTAAAAGAGACCGTGTAGAGCACGTCATATTTAGAGCTGAAGAAAACAGACATTCACTGAGTTTGTTGTAGGGGCCAAACACTGTCCTGAGCACTTCACACGTCCGGACTATGGACTCCTCAAGGAAACCCTACGAAGTGGTGCAGTTATGATCCCCATCGTGTAGATGAGGAAACCGAGGACCAGAGGAGTTAAGAAATGCACCCAGGATCACACAGCTCATCAGGGGCGGAACCTGATTTGAATTTGAATCTAGAGCAGGAAACTAACACAGAGCAAGTGACTTTGTGGTACTCCTGGAAAAGACCACAACATAGGCTACAAAGGAGTAGACAGCTGCTGGGGACACTTGCACGGAGGCTATGGATAAAGTCAAGGCCAGTTGCAGTAGGAGCAAAAGGGAGATTGGGGGGAAGCAAACTGGTGGGTCCAGTGATGAGTGGGAGGCTGAGCTCTGACGGTGGGCAACTTGATGCAGTTGAAGAAGCAAAGAAGACGTCAACAAACAAAGGTGAAGGTGACCCAAGGAAGAGGACGAAGAGCTGAGAAAGGGACTTCCCTGGTGGTCCAGCGGTTAAGACTCTGCACTTCCACTGCAGGGGGCGCAGGTTCGATCACTGGTTGGGGAACTAAGATCCCACATGCCCCGCCGCTTGGCCAAAATATTTTTAAAAAATAAAAAAGAAGAAGAGAGTCCGCCTGCTGATGCAGGGGACGCGGGTTCGTGCCCCGGTCTGGGAGGATCCCACATGCTGCGAAGAGGCTGGGCCCGTGAGCCATGGCCGCTAAGCCTGCACGTCCGGAGCCTGTGCTCCGCTGCAGGAATTTGTTCGAGCAGTGAGCTGGTCCTGAGCACCTGCCCAGGTCTGGCTAGGCACTGGGGATGCAGCTGTGAACAAGGGGATGCGCATTCGGCGGTCACCTCAGGCCGGGAAGACGGCTGCTGCGTGAATACCCACTGGAGGACAGCTGTGATAAACACTGATGAGAGAATCCCACATGCACTGAGAGCACCCCCTGGAGCAAGTCACAGAGTCTGGGTTGAATCCTATCCTCTCCAACTGAGAAATTTTTTTCTTTCCTTTTTTTTAAAATAAATTTATTTATAATTTATTTTTGCTGTGCTGGGTCTTCGTTTCTGTGCAAGGGCTTTCTCTAGTTGCGGCGAGCGGGGGCCGCTCTTCATGGCGGTGCGCGGGCCTCTCACTGTCGCGGCCTCTCTTGTTGCGGAGCACAGGCTCCGGACGCGCAGGCTCAGTAGTTGTGGCTCAAGGGCCCAGTTGCCCCGTGGCATGTGGGATCTTCCCAGACCAGGTCTCGAACCCATGTCCCCTTCGTTGGCGGGCAGATTCTCAACCACTGCGCCACCAGGGAAGCCCGTTCCTTTTTTTCTTTTTGGCCCATTACATAAGTCACTGAATCTCACTGGCCTTATCTCTAGAGCGCCGGAGCCCTGGAGAGTGGTGGGAAAATGAGATGATACGCACAGAACTTCACAATAGTAAGAGCTCAATAAATTGTTATTATTTATCATCACTAAAGGCTATAACAGCATTGACAGTGATGGTGACGGTGATGGTAACTGATGATGATGGTGATTAAAACATGACGGTGACAGTGACGGTGACGGTGATGATAATGCGGGTGATTGATGATGACGATGTCATAATCATGATAATGATGGTGACAACAACGGTGAGATGATGGCGGCAGTGAGGCTTATGTCATGGCGTGACCTTAGCCGACCCCACTCTCCCCAGCACTGAGGACCCACAGTGGCTACTCGACAATAAACCTGGAACTTGAAGCCACGTGGGTACCCTGCTCTGGCTGTCAAGTTCCAAAAAGAGCAGACTGGCATTTCCACGCTGGTTTTCTCCAGCTGCATTTCCACTTCTGGCCTCTGCTCATGCAAGCGTCACCTCACTCTGAGAAAATGCCAGCCTCTTCGAGGTGAGCTGGAGCCTAGGGAGGCGGGTGCAGGAGCGTCGCCAAAGGTCAGGATGACTCAGCCGTCTTCTAAGCTGCTGGTGATAGGGGAGGGTGGTGCTGTCAGCACAAGGAGTGTCTAGAGCCCTCTCCACCATGCTCTCCCTCACAGTGAAGAAGCTTGACTCACCATTTCTTTTGCCTCTTCTGCAAGTCTAATGTGGGAACCTAGGAGATGTGTACAGTTGAGCTGCCACTGACTTTTCAACTGCAAAACCATGGAGCAAATTCCTCCACGTCTGCCTGGAAGAATCTCCCAGGAGGCCCTGGCTGGAAGGCACACCGGTGCTCAAGGAGCTGCAGGTTCTCCCACCAGCCAACCTTGCTCATCGCCTGTATAGTACTGTACTGTAATAGGTTTATAATGCTTTTCACACGAATAATACATAAGAAAACAAACACACAAAAAATAAAGAAAACATTTTTAATCTTACAGTATAGTACAGGACCTTGAAAAGTACAGTAGCACAGTACAACAGCTGGCATCCAGGGGCTGGCATCACGTGAACAGGCAAGAAGAGTTACTGACTGGAGGAGGGAGAGGGGGTGGGAGGTGGTAGAGCTGAAGGATCATCAGCGATAGGAGACGGAGGGCAAGCTGCCATTTCACTCACGCCCGATGCTGATGGCACAGGTTCTGGTTCCTTGCTGGATTTAATTCTCTCTACCCTCTTGAAAAAATGATCCAGGATGTCTGGGTAGTAGCTCTTTTTTTTCTCATCACAGATGACACGTGGCACTGGATTGCATTCTGAACGGCTGCTGCAACCTTCATGTACCGTTCTATGTTCAGGTCCTGTGCCTCAAAAACTAACAGTGCCTTCTCAACTAAAGAAAATCCCCTTGTCATTTTCCTGCATCATGAATCGCTTCAGTTCTTCAGCAGTAGCAGCTACCGCACCGCTGCTTTTACTCTTGCTTCTGGACATCCTGGGCTTGAAGTAAAGATACTGCACTCCTGTACTCGCTACAGTACTGCACAGTAAAGTACACAAGAGCAGAACTTCTGGTAGAGGATGCACGCATGTGACAGTGTACGCCAGACACGTGAGCTAACTTACATGACTGGACGCACGAATGCATGCTTGCATCTTTGAAAGTTCGCAATTTGAAGGTTCGTATGTAGGGGGCTTACTGTATATATGTATATATATATAACTGAATCGCTGTGCTGTACACCTGAAACAAACACAATATTGTAAATCAACTGTATTTCAATAAAAAAAAAATCTCTGTGTAAATTCACATCAGAGGGTTTGCTGGTTTGCGTAAGGTCTGCTAGAAAGAAGTTTTCATGAGGGTGTTTATGTTACAATCTAGGCTCTGCATGCTTTGTGGAGATCCAGTGCGACACCGTCCAGAACTTTTGGTGATGGGGGACCCATGCTATAGCTGTACTGTTAACATGGTGTCACTAGCTACACGCAACTTCGGAGCACGTGGAAAGTGGCTAGTGAAGGATGAAGAAACTGAATTTTTAATTGTATTCAATTTTAATTAAGTTCAATGTAAACAGCTACATGTGGCCAGTGGCTACCCTACTGGACAGCGCAGGTCCAGAGCCTGCCTAGTCCATCTTTCCTCCCTTTCGCGAAAGGCTCCACCACCTCATTAGACCACAAGGCTGGCAAGACCTGCTTCAAACTGTCATCATGTCTACCTCAAAGTGACCCTTTCTTGACTTCCCAGGCTACCAAAGACTTAGCAGGCTACAAAGGATTATCAAGCTCAAAATATCAATGCTGTTGAGGCTGAGAAACCCTGACAATTTAAGGTACACAACACAAGGCTCACATAGGAAAGTCACTGCCCAGAGCTGCTGTGATGATTAAGTCACGTGCTGCCCGTGGGCACAAGGAGAGCATAATGTTTAGGAGGAAGCAAGTAGGGACTGGGGTGGTTACTTAGCTCTGGGAGTGACAGATCTAACCACGAGATGGCGCTAGTAAGTGGCAATGGTTACATGCCGACATGCTCATTTTTTTTCTTTGATTTCATTTTTTCATTTTAATGGAGATTATGCTATTTTACCTGTTAGGGCAAAAATACTCGCTGACTCATGTGTCAAGATCTGCATAGCTGGTTTTGTGAGTTCTTGACAGCTCTATCATGGTTCCTAGAGTTAAGGATTATTTTCTGTTTGGGGAGTTTAGGGATCTGTGTCCACTTCCCACTGTCCTGACCCCAGTTGCCTACTTGGCATGATGTCCGATATATGCTTGTCTGGATTCCTGGAAGGGACAGCATGAGAGCTGAGTACCAAAGTAGGATTTTGACTGGCAGATCTGGGAGGATGCAGAGGGCAGAAAGAAGGGAAGGGAAGGATTTTCAGGCAGAAAAACTATCAGAAAAAAAAAGTGATAGACAACTAGGGACAGCTATTGGCACATGGAAAGGGTTAAAACTGGGAAGTATGGATACATGTGTTCCAATCTTGGCTCTTTCACTGACGAGGGACCTTGGGCAGACCTGGTCATCTCTTTTGGCCTCATTTCCTCATCTATAGTTTGATTTAACAATACCTACTCTGAAAAACCTCGAATTTTTATAGCAAGAAGGTGAGATCACAGGCAAGAGAGAACGCTGTAAGCTCAAAAATGGCAACGGGGGAGGTTATCAATGCCTTGTGGTTATGAGTGTGTGTTCCCTATCTGTCTACTAGGTCCCTGGGGCCGTGACCATGTCCTCATTGTCTTGCATTCCTTGCAGCACCTGTCTCAGGGCTTTGAACAAGAGAGGGCTGGAACTGTGTATGTTCTGTGAGATGCAGGAGCTTGTCTGCTTTTCCTCCTAGTGCCCAACTTGTGCTGAGTACTCACTGAACTTCCACTGTCCATGTCTGAAGAAAAGCTAAAAAGGATATCTGTAGGAGAGGCGGCTGGCTGCCATGAGACCTCACAGGATAAAATTTAGCATTAGTGTATTTGCCATTTTCCAGGCCTCCTCTTCCCTTAGGTAGACTCACATTAACCAGACTCAAAGAGACTGATGTATAAACCAGCATGACAAGTGATTACTGCACAGGGAAAACAACTGTCAAGGATACCAGACAATACTTCCTTAGGCCAGGATCAGCTGTAAACCAGAAGTTGGCTTCGTGAGACAGGAATCAAAACAAAGGCACTAGTTACATTATTTGAATGTTTCCTGGCACTGAGCAAGCCAGACATTTCCATCTCCATCACAAGTATACACAGTCACTAAAACCAGATCATGTTCTTCGGTCAGCACGCGCTCCCCCTAGACAATGCTCAGGAGGCACTTTCGACTCTGCTCCCCAGACTCTCCATATTCAGACTTCCATGGTGGGCCAACCCCACGGTGGTGGGGAAAATTCTTTCTTCAGAGATGTTCCTACCTTCTATGAGAAGGCAGCCTGGTCTTGCTCTGGACTGAGTCATTCTGCCTTGCAGGTCCCAGATGTCCCCATCTGGAGGATGAATTCCTAGCTAATCCCTCCTTGTTTCCTTTATTGCTGGGCTTGTGGAGTGGGTGGGGCACCCCCAATAATCCCTGGTAGCCTCTACACTTTACGTGTCTCAGCAGACAGCCTGCTGACATAGGGATGGGTTGGGTGTGGAGGTTCAGCATCCCTGCAGTCTGCCTGGAGTATCACCCTGCCACTGTCTCCACTACTGTCCCCAGGATACAACTGGAGGGAAATCAGCAAACAGTGCCTGTTCTAAAACGGTCCCCAGGGCAGCAAAAAGCTCGAGGTGAAGAGAGAATGCACCTTGTCCTTTACGCTACTTAATTAAGAACTGATCTATTTGTGGAAATGTTTCTAGAAACATTTCTAGAAACCAGATTGAGGTCAGGATTTAGAGTGCTTCCGTTTACCTTACTGCAGAGCTGTGGGCAGGGTGAGCATAAATGACTGCTACAAAGAGACCTCAAAGCTATTTGTTACCCATCGTGAGCAAGGATCACACACCTAGCAAGAGCTCTCTCTCCCTGTTTCTAGTAGGCGCTGGGATGCCAGCTGGACCCTCAGTGCCTCTCCACCACCAGGCACCATCACAGGCTTGTTTGGAGAACTGCCACCCTGATGGAGCTGGCCATGCCCCTCCAGACTTAACATGTCCAGGGAGAGGCCCCTGACCCCAGGTGGGCCAATCATAAAGTCCCACCTCTCTACCACAGTGATAGGTCCAAAGATTGGCATGTGACCACAAGCCTGCCAATCAGAACTCTTCCTTGGGAATTTTCAACGAGAGTTGAAGAGGAAGAGTCCAAAGCAATTAGACTTTTTCAGCAATGAGACTGGTAGCAAACATATTTCCACACTCGTGGGAAAGCTGGTCTAAAAGAATGAAGATGGCAAAGCAGAAAGAAGTGGGGGAGTGAGAGGGAATGCCAATGGTTTCTGAGTGCTTTCAACTGAGCCTGCCCATCACGTGGGCTGCAGACATGAGCTAACACAATCCCTTTTGTGCTTAAGTGATGATTCTGTCTCTTGCAACCAGGGAGTCTAGGCTCATTGACTTCTGAGGCACAGTCACCCCCAAAAATGTTTGAGCCAAGTCCCTTAACCACCCGGATCCTCAATGTGCTTTCAGGAACCAAGACTTCACGGATTCTCAGATGGTCCTCTCAGCTCAGGGGGAAGTGGAGCAGCAAAAGGCAGTGATCATCTGGGTCCAGGAAGTCAGGTAGGCAGGGCTTTGAGGGCAGGCTGACTCTGAATGGCAGTGCATCCCCTTATGAGGGTGATAACTCAGGCAATCACGCTTCCTCTCTGAGCCTCTGTTTTCCTCATCTGTATCATGGGAACATCAGAGGGCTGTCGATGGGTTTCATGGCTCTCAGCATAGCGCCAGGCACTAAGTGGAGGCTCCACCAAGGTTAGTTCCTTGCTATTCAAAAAGCAGCAGAAGGGACACCTGCTCTGAGGCTGTTCATCCTCAGCCGTCAGGTTGTTATCGTGGAAAAAAAATGTAACTGTCCATTCAAAGCCACATTTCTACAAGAAGAATGTACTAGGAAGAATGCTAGGTTGAGGCAGAAGGCCTGGTCCTGAGCTGACAGAAAGAGTGAGTCCTGCCCTTGGTATTGTAAGGTGGTGAGCACCACCCCAGCCTCTACTCACGAGATGCCAGTAGCACCCTCTCCCAGTTCAATCACAAATGTCTTCAGACTTTGCCAAGGGTCCCCTGGGGGCAGAATTGCCTCCAGCTGAGAACCACTGGGTGAAATGATGTCCAAGGATCCAACGCTCTGGGCTCGACATCACCATCACGCTCTCCTTTCTCTACCTTCTCACAGTGCCCTGTGCCCGCCTTCTGTCCCTCCAGATGCTGGGCATTGGGGCAGGTCACAGACAGTGTCTGTCGTGCTCTCCGCTCCATCCCTTCACCAACATAGTCTCTGGGACTGGGTTGGGAGTGGCAGGACCTTTTATTAGCTCTTTCCTTACAGCCCCCAGAACACAAGGGCATCTCTACTTGGTCCCCAGGACAGGTCAACATTGAAGAAATGTTTCTTCGTCTCTCCCAGCCCCTTACTTGCGTTCCCTCCTGGGAAGGAGTGACGGGCCGAGTGGGTTAGATGGCTGCAGTCTGAAAGGCATTGGTACCCAATTCTCTACAAAGCAGGAATGATGCTTTCAAGACCATACGCAAGAGCATCTTCCCACTTTGGGGATCTAGGTCCTTGTACGTGAGTGCAGTCAGGCAGACCCCAATCCTCCACAGACTTGGCCAGATGTGTGCTCACCCTGCAGACCCGTCTCTCCCCTTAGGAATGTCCCATGGTCTGCATGTGGAAAGAGAAATATTAGGAAGCTCTTTGGGCTCAGGACAAAGCCCCATTTCCTAATGAATTTTTACCATCAACCAAGCTGAGCCATGGCCCCTATCTGACTTCCGTGCGATTTCTCAAATGCTTTACAACCTAGAGGATACAGGGTGATGATTAATGCTCTTCTCACATCAATCTTTGTTGAGCTGATTTGTTGAGTGATAGCCCAGGAACTGGATGGTCTGTGAGGCAGTGAGCTCCCCATCGCAAGAGGAAAAACAACAGAGGGTGATGGCCACACAAGAGAAATGATATGGAGGCAATTTTAAGTATGAGTTTAGAATTGGATTAGATATCTTTAAAACTATGTGCCAGGTTTGAGGTTCTACAGTCCTGTGGCTTGGGAGAAAATGAAGTAAATCCAAAATAATTATATTAATAATAATAGTAATAAAAGGCCCTGGGATTCTGCGAGTTGAGTCACTTACGCAGGGAGCACCAAGAACATCTTGAAAATCCTCCCTTTCTAAATGAGGCAGAGAATCCTGTGTTACTCACCCAGCCAGACCATCTGGCATTAGATTCACTCGCGTTAAAACAAAAACATCACCCACTTGCTTTTATGTCCTCTCTTAGTTTGGGTTTCCCCAAAAGAAAAGGACCTGTGTGGGTGATTCATCTGGAGGGCAACTCCAGGAAGCAAGAGTGCGGGAGCGAGTGGAGGGGTGGGCAGGCAGGGAGGACAGCCAATGTGAACACGTGCTGTAGGCATCAGGGGCTCGATTCCCTCGAGACCACCTGAGATGCTTACAGAATCTCTCAGAATTCTCTGCATGAAGGTCAGGAGGCCGGAGCACTTTACACACATCTCCTGGGTTGGCACCAAGGTGGTTCACTGCCCTGCACCGTGGACCATGCCAGGTCCATCTGCAACTCTGAGCTCGCACTGGGCTGCCCCAGCAGACGCAGCTCAAATGAGATGTGGGGCAAGGAAGGGGACGGGACCTGGGGCACCGGAAGCAGCTGCAGCCCCCAACGCACCGTGTCCAGCCTCTCACTAGTCTCCAGTGCTCCAAACTCACGGCCCTGCACACTTATTGCATTGAATTGTTAATTTGTGTGTCAGTGTCCCCATGAAAATAGGAGCCTCTTGAGGTCAGAGACAAGGTCTTATGCCCTATGTGGGATGGGACCTGGTACGAAGGAGACAATGATTATCGCAGGAGGAAAGGATGACTCCGGTGAACTGTCTTCAATGCCTCTAAGCTTCTTCCACTTCAGAATGAGGAAAGGGGCTGAGCGGAATCAGTTTCCTGAGAAGCATCAGACCTACGAGGTGCTTCTAGAGAGAATGCATTCGGAGGCCTCATGAATTAGGGAGATGCTCCATCCCTGGGCCCATCTTTGGGCATCACTGTGGCTCCACCGAGAATCCTGGTCAGCACGGTTTCAATCAGCCATGTCCAGACTCATTCAGCCACAGGAAGCCTTTGTTATAAAACCCAATCATGTCGCGAGGAAGTGGAATCTCCAAGAAGGCACGTTGCGTAAAGCTTTGCCTAGAGATGCCTCTGGTTCCTTTTCAGCCCAAGAATTCTATAATCATCACGAACTTCTGACTACACTGAGCATGACAGACTTACTTGATTTGGGAAGAAATGTTATCCCAGCGCTTCCAAGGCGGGGAGCACGCAGTAATGACTGGAGTTGTTCCAAAAGAATAAAGGAGCCCAGTCCAGTGCGGGGAACATCGACGTGGAATTCAAATATGGGGATCGGACAATGTCGGAAGATCTTCATTCGGGATCCATGTTTGTGCTTGAGTGGTGGGTATGAACCCCTGAAATTAATACTGATTTGTGGGAATGCATACTTTTCCTGGATAAGGACTCAGCACTTTCAACAGATTCCTAAAGGGGTCAGTGAACCCCCCCAAGGCTAAAGCCCCCCAGACTCCACGATGGTCCAGACTGGCAGTCCCCACCTCCACGGGAAATGCACAGCCAGACACCATCAGCCGTGGGGGGGGGGAGAACAGTGGGTCTGGGCCATCCCTGCCCATTGCTGGAATTCCGCTTCCAGTATATTCATTAACCAGTTCTCTGCCCTAACTCCCGTCATGCTTGTCATCTCTTTGACCTTGGCCCCGTACTCGACCTCTCCATGCCCTCCTTTCCTTATCTGTCAGTTGGAAACAGCACAGTATAATTGTGAGGGTCAAAGAGGATGATAGAGCATCACAAACATGCCAGTTTAATTGTAGTGGGGCATTCAACCAAATTACCCACCCTTTCAAAAACGGGAAAACCCTCACTCCCTGGTTGAAAGCTAACAGGCAGAAGTGTTTCATCTTTGATTCAGATCGGGGAGCTCCTGCTAGGCAACCCAGAGCTAATATTTGATAACTAAACACTTTCCAGTCTTCAGAAATGTTTCCAGCTTGGTGTGTTGCTCATTGCCCTTTATCTCTGATGGACTCGTCACTCTTGCTTTTCCAGGGTCTGTCTTGCTGGGATCTCTGGGGAAAAGGGGTCTGCCATCCCCTCAGCCGCCTCTGCTTGGGTCAAGCCATCAGTGATGCCTTCACTGTGGAAGCTTTATGACGCTCCTTGGACACGTGGGGGGGGTGTCTTTGGACAGGTGAGCGGGTTAGAGGTCTGTGGGTGGCGGCAGGGCTACCAGTTGAATCTGATCACACACCTCAGAGTCCTTGAGACAAATCCAGTCATCCCTGGTGCGACAAGGTGAAAGAGTTTCCTGATCATATCAGTGGTCCTTAGAGAAACTAGTGACAACGCCGTTGACAAATAACGGGTGTTAACAAAGCACCTTTGTATTCATTTCATTCTCTGGGTTCTCCTTGGCAAACCCAGGTCAAGGTACCCACCAGTGAACACGGAAGGTGCGGTTCAAAGGAAGCCCAGGCAATTCACTGCAAAATCCACAGACTTCTCTCCTGCCTCCCACCCACTCCTGGCCTGTGTTTACCCAGCTTCTGAGTCTCATCCACATTTCTGGATCTGCACTGGCCCCCTTGGATCTGATACCAATTTAGCTGCTCCGACCTGAACCTGGGCACCCCCGTGTCCCTGACAACGCCTACCCTTGACCTGTGGTTCTAGCTTCTCCCGTTACAAATGTCCAACACGGCCCCAGTTCTGAAGACTCTTAAGAACTTAGAGAGTCCAGCATGTAATGGAGTCCTTTGTCGTGGCCTGTGAAGCTCTGATCTCCCAGCGCTCTCTGATCACATCTCCCGTCTCCCTCCAGCCAGGCTGGCTTCCTCGCTGTTCCTGAAACTAGCCAAGCAACTCCTCTGTCTAGATTCCTGTGTGGCTCTCGCCCTCAAGCCCCATCCTCTTCCCTCTGTCCCTCTGCTTATTCAGTTTCATGGCACGTTTGCTCACCTGACCTATGACGCTGGGTTTGCTTGTTACAGATCCACCTCCTCCCACTAGAACGTAAGTTTCCTGATGGCTGAGACTTCGCCTTGTTTACTGCTACTGCCAGCACAGGAGCAGAGCCTGGCGAAGAGGAGGTGCTCGAGAGTACCTGTTGGTGGGATGAGTGGGGGATGCACCTTAAACCTCACAGGGGCTCTTTGAAAGAGCAGTCAGCTCCGGCCCCCTGGTCCCATCCCCTCCTACTCCCAGAGGAGGTGTTATACTCAGAGAAGAGCTGGCGGCCGTTCTTCGGGCACTGCTGCCCCGCCTTCCACACCAGGGTCTCATTGACATCTCGACTCCCCCTACCTCTCAGGGACGTCACCCCATTTATTCCTTCTCATCTATTTTCATAGTCTGTACCTCCCTTGTTTCTTCCTTTATTTTCTTCTTGAGTCTCTGTTTCAGTCTCTAGAATGTATCATGAAGGTAGGACCTTTGTTTTTACCCCCGGGGTCCTGGACAGTGCTTGGCGAGGAGGGAAGGGAGAGAAGGGGCTGACCTGGCTTCAGCTTCACTGCTTAGACCGTCGAGGTGATGCTTCCTTCAAGCTTCGGTCTAGAATGCACTTTATTTGATCTTCCTTATCTCTTCGGTTTTCATTCCATCCCCTCGCCTAGCACCCAATGCAAATTCCCCAAATTGCAGCCCACAGATGGCTTCCCAGGCCCCCGCAGACACAGGAGCACTTTAGACAAAGGGCATTAACATCACTCAACCGCCTAACCACCTGTAAGAGCTACGTCCAGGCCCTCTGATGGTACACCCTATAGGCTGGCCTCCATGATGTTTTCTAACTTACATTTTGAACATCTTCCATGTATTTATGGTCTGTGGACAGTACCTATCATCTGGAAAATTGGAAGCACACAGAAGCTGTGTTTGAAACTTGCCCCTCCTCCAAGGCGGAGCATTCCACATCCCATACCTACAAGACCTCTCTTGAAATGTTAGCCTCCGTGGTTGGAGATGGCCTACTGATTAGCCCAGTGGCTGTGAAGAGCTTAGGAACAGGATGTGATTTTTTTTTTCTCTTTTGTTGGCCACATCGTGCGGCTTGTGGGATCTTAGTTCTCCAACCAGAGATTGAACCCGAGGCCACAGGAGTGAAAGGGCCGAGTCCTAGCTACTGGACCACCAGGGAACTCCCTGGATGTGAAATGTGATGAAAGAATGGTAAAATCTTTTCCAATTCCAAGGGCAGAGTGAAGGAATTCACATCCACTCAACCAATAACTAATGACTGAACCCTTCCAATGCCCTTTTACATACACCAGCCCACTCAATTTTCAGGTTAGTATCCTTGTTCAGTCTGAATTCTTTTGTCAAATGCATACTGACCGCTGTGCTAGAAGAAAAACAGAAAAAACATGATACTAATGTCAAGAGGATGAAAGAGACCATATAGAAAGTGACCTCACCTATTTAGGGGGATGGAGGAGGCTACAGAAGAGGGATGTTGAGTCTGAGTCTTGAGGGCATAAGCCAAGGTTAAACGGCAGCAACTGAGGCTCCAGAGAGGGAGTGCTATTCCCAAGGTCACCCTGCTAGAAGATGCGAGAATAAGAATTCAAGGTGATGATGAGATGGCACCTGCCCTACAAGTTAGTGTGAAGACTGAGTAAGACAGCAGATATGAAAGTATTTCCAGATAACTGGAATGCCCTCCAAGAATGTAAGGGTTTACGATTCCTCTAGGTCCATCAGAGGAGTTTGGGGTCATTTGCCAGGGACCCTTAACCAACAGATTGCTCAAGGAGTAGGAGAACAAGTCGGTTCTAAAACCAAGTCAGGAAACAACTAGAGTAAATTCATATCTAGATATTGTCTACTGCGTTCTGGGCACTTTCTATGTAACTCCTTTGATCCTCACACCAGCCTGTTGCCCCATTTTACAGATAAGGAAGCTGAGGCACAAAGCAATGAAGTTACTGCTCTCTGATACATAGCTAATAAGCTGGGATGCTGGATTCCAAAGTCCAGGCTCCTGACCATCATCCAGGGCCTCTTGGAAGCCAGGCAGTTTGGTTATAAATGGAATTGCACCAGAGAACATCCCACTCAAAGTAGAACTCCTGGCCTCACCTGATATTTGTACCGGATAAACCTCCCCAACCCCTCACTCCCAGATTCCCAGAGCAAAACTCCCCCAATGTCCCTGTCTGGTAGCTCCAAAGCAGAGATCTTTTATACCTAATGTATGTTTTTTATGTATTGAACTTTTGAAAATCAATAGAATATTTTTTATCTTCTGAATTTCTCCTGTGCTGACCTCCTGATCATTGTTTCAATTGTGTCTTGGAATAGCAACTCTGTCTTTCAGACTGCGAAATTTCAACTCTGTTTCTCAGACTGTGAAATTTCTGTCCGTGGGAAATCTCTCTAAAATATAAATACATAAAGCAACTTGAACAGACAATAAGATATCTAAAATAGTCACTATTAATAGTAATCAAAGAAAGAGAAAAGAAAGAAGCTTTCTTTTTCACCTATAAAAGTATACAAGTCAAGAGGGCAGTAAAACAGAATTCTTAGTTATTGATTAAGGAAGAGGACACTGGTAATTATCTTTTATAAACTAATTCAGGCAAATTTAGACCTTTAAACTGTCTATTTATATGTCTAAATCTAAGTCAGAGATATAAGCCCAGCAAAGTCCTTCAGTATTATTTATAATAATGTAATAGTGAAAAACAGTAATCTCCTTATACTAAATCCAGGAGAAAGAATATTATACAGTCATTAAAATTACATTAACAAAATTATGTTAGCAAATAGTAAAATAATAACATTGTAAAATACTTATGTTTTACATAAATGGAATGAGCAGGATTTTGAATTATGTGATGAAAACTTGAACACAGAAAAAAACCTGCAAGAGACCCTCTAAAATATTAACAGTGTTTTTTCTTTCCTGTGTGGCTTGGGTGATTTTTTTTTATCAATCTGTTTTCTATTATATATTTTCCAATATTTCAAAAGAGACCACTATTAATTTCATTTGGAAACGTTAAGTATAATTTTAAGAACCCTCAAAATGTATTTGCCAACCATACAACAAGATACTTCTACATCTTGGTTCAGGTCTACCAGAAGATTCCCAAACGCAGGATCTGCTGTGTTTTCTAAGAATGTCACATTTTAACCTGTGGAAAGCCTCTAATTCTTACCACTTATCCAAATTCAAATCACGCTTGAAGGACCTGCCAAAATTCCACTTTGCCAAGTCATCTACAAACATCTACTGAGTACCTATCAGCTCCTGTGGAAACAGAAAAAAAGAAACAAAAGCTGTACCCTTGAGAAGTTCAGGTCCGCTGGGGGAAATCAGCGCTTAAACAAACAAACAAGAAATGATGACTTGCTGAAGCAAATGCTCTAACTGGAGTCTATACTGCGTGCTTATTTCTGAGAAAGCCTCAGGAAGCACTGCTAAATGGGAATGGTCACCAAGGTACCCTGATGCCAGAAAGCAGAACATTTGAGCTAGGTTAAAAACGGGATGTGGGATTAGCCAGGCAAAGAGGAGAGTGCATAACAAAGAAGATACTAAGGAAGTGTAAAGGCAAGCAGGCTTGAAGGGCATGTGGTCTTCAGCTCCACAGCTGGCAGGAGGGCAGATGTACTGAGTTGGGAAATGCCGAGTGGAGGCTGGGGGCTTATGACCATGCTAATGAGACTCTGTAATGAATTTGTAAGCATGGCGGACACCATGCAGCTTTGGGTTTTAGGGGTTAGAATAAAGGGGAGGCAAGAGGCAGGGAATCCCATCAGGCAAAGATTAAAGAGCGGAGGGAAAGCTGCAAACACAGGAACCATGAACACCACAGACGGCTACCTGGCCGCTAGTAGACTCTCATCAAGTACTATGAATACATCAGGCAAAAGCAGTGCACGAAGTGAGAAGCCGGATTCAGAAGTAAGCCCTTCATTCGGCAAAACCTGGCCACTTGCAGGAGAGCTAACAAGATATGCTGGGCATCTCTGATCCAAATCCCGCGAAGGGCACCAAGTGGAACACTAATTCTGGAGGATATTTGTAGGTAAAAGCCGCAAATACAAAAGGGTTCCACGTGGCAAATTTGTTTGGGAAAGACTAGATGAAAGAAGAAGTCAGACTTGCAGACGTCTCAGAGCCTTTAATAAGCTAAGGTGTACTCTGACTCTCCAAGTGGTGGCTAAGTGTTTCCCAAGTTATTTTGTCGTTGAACCCTTCTTTCCTTAATCGATTAGTGTCCTTGAGAACACACTTTGGAAGACGCTACCAGGCCATGTTGTATATGTGTGTGTGTGTGTGTGTGTGTGTGTGTGTGTGTGTGTGTGCTTGGTGTATAGGACATGGTTCTGATACAGATAAATATTCCCATAAAAAAGACTCATGAGCATTTATAGTGACGTAACCCGCAAGGAGGGTTCATCATTGCAGGCAGCCCCTGTGTTCCTGAGGGCCACCTCTCAAAACGTGCTGACCCAGGGTGACCTTCTGTTTCTATGGCACTCCACCACCAACTACCCTGGATGGCTTCTCTTAGTCCAGAATGTTAGTCCAGGGCGGAACAGCAACCCCACAGTGAATGGCTCCTACGTGCTTACGTCATTCACACTTGTTCTTTCCAAACCATGCTTCACACCTGACCCATCTCAGCCTTCACACCCCACTGGCTTGCGCTTCTTCTGCCCATCTTCCTTTCCTCCCTGCTTTTGCGCTTTCTGAGTGCCAGGGACTGGTGAATTTCATGCTGGGCTACTCTACTTTACCCTTAGGTGACCCTATATTTAAAAGCGGAATCTCTCAAAGAATCTAAACTCAAATGCAATTCGCTCTCTCTTTTAAAAAAGTCACATGCATATGTATATGTATAGCTGATTCACTTTGTTATAAAGCAGAAACTAACACACCATTGTAAAGCAATTATACCCCAATAAAGATGTTTAAAAAAAAAAAAAAAAAAAAAAAAACAACAAAAAAAGTCACATGTATCGTTGAAGTCTGTGTACTGCTCTTGGCTGCAACATAATTCACATCTTCGTTTGTGACGCTGATATTCGCGGAAAACTACTGTCCCCAAATGCCGTTAGTTTCAACTCCTCGGTCCATCTCTCCTGACACTTAGTCAATGATTCTCTGGCTCTAATTCATCACATCGGACACAATGCAAAAACTGAATTAAAACGTTTCAGGGCAGGAGGAATACAGGTTATGACACAGGATGTGGTTAACACTGTGAAAGGCGATACTCGAGAAGATATAATTTGAAAACAGTTAAAGAGGAAATTACTTTAGGAGGAAAAGAAAAAAAAATCACCACAATGGAGGTCTATCTAAGTGTCAGCCACACACCTATAGAACACGTAGCTTTTGGTTCTGGGCTGATGACTTCACATTATGTAGCTACAATGGATTCCCTAAGCCTTCTCCATTGAATCTGCCTTTTCACTCGGAAAGAGTTCTCTATCATCCCAGGGGGAGCCAGCCTCGCTTAGTATCTGAGAAGGGCTCAGAGAAGTAAAGTGGTGAGAGCCTGGGCTGGAGAGAGTGTCATTGCTGCTTGACTATCAATTCCAGAAGGGAAGATATAGGTATGTCTGACTTACCACTGTATGTCCAGGACCTAACGCAGATGTGGTACTAGGTACTACTAGGTACTGAATACACATTTTATAAGTGGGCTCAGTAAAGGGATGGGTGGGCGGGTGGATGGGTGGAGACATATATTGGGTTGGCTGAAAAGTTTGTTTGGGTTTTTCTGTAAGATCTTATACAGTCCGCGTTAGCTCATGTCAATACTACTACAACAACAGCCACTGCTGCCAATAATAATAACAAGAATCATGTCATAGTGAGCGTTGATAAATCGCCTAGGTACTTTCTTGGTATAGATTAGCCCATCGTGTAGTAGGTACTATTATTATCTTCCTTACTTTAAAAAGAAACTAGGTTTTGGAGTGGAAACTTGGTCAAAATCACAGAGCTAGGAAGTGGTCTCCTATTCTCTACCTTTATCTGGTGATAAAGGCTATCAATATGACAACAATGTCAATATCAATACGGTGACATAGAATATCAATGGGAAGGTGGTAAAGGCTACTCTAGCACTCCTGCTACTGACCTGGTATCGGTTTTTGGCTTTCTGTTTCTTTTATGTACCCATTCATTTAATATTTATTCCTTTTTAAATCCAGAGTTGAGCATAAAGCCTGCACACAGGAAGTGCATAATAACTCATGTTGAGTACATTAGTGGGTAAGTGTTAAATCTACTTTCTCTTGGGCTCCCTCCTAGGTGAAAAGGGGCTAACGCTTATTGGGCAGCGACGCTGCACTAGGCACTATGCTAGAGGCAGTATATAGGTGAAATCATTTCATCCTTACAATAATCCAATGAGGCATCCATTTCTCTAAAATTTTACCCATAAAAAAAATGAGTTGGGTGCCTATGCATGTTTTTCCTATCACAATACCTGTTTCCTGTTACTTCAAAATGAAGCACCATGGTTGAAGTGAGGGAGGGCTCTGGAGGTGAACTCCCTGGCTTTCCAGGCTGGCTCTGCCATTTTGCAACTGTGTGTGACCCTGAGCATATTACCCAACTTCTATGTGCCTCAGTCTTCACAGCTGTAAAACAGGCAGGATGATAATAATGGTATATGCCCCATGGTTTGTTATTGGATTAAATAAGTGAATGCTGGTAAAGGATGTAAACAGAATCTAGAAGAAAATCAGCATTTGCTGTATAAATCTATTTGTCTAGTTAAACAAGCGCCAGCATGTTTATACTGGGACTAAGTTAACTTTATACATGAATATAGGCAGAATTGACATCTTTATATAAAAGCCTCAATTCAAGAGCACGCCAAACCCTCTCATTTGTTTAGTGCTTTTGTTGACTACCTGTAGGGCAATTTAAGGTTCTTTTCGTATAACTCTTGCAGGTTGCTTGTTACATTTATCCTTAGGTACTTCATCTTTTTTCTTACTATGGTAAGTAAGTTTGTGGTCTCATTAAAATTTGCATATTGATTTCCGTGTATCAATTTTTTGCCCTGTCACCTTCCTAAATTTCTTCTTAGCATATGTAATCTGATTCTTTTAAGTTTTCCAGGCATTAATCATGTTATCTGAAAGTAGCATTAATGCTACCTCCTCTTTTCTGATTTTCATACTTCCAGTTCCTTTCTCTGTATAAACACATTGGCGAGTATCGCTAGTACAATGCTAAATAACCGCACTGATAGCGTATGCTCTTGCCTTTCATACTTTACTCTGAACGCCTCCAGTGTTTTCTCAGTAGGCATGACGCTGGCTTTCGAACTAAGATAAGTCTTTCAAAAAAAATTTTTTAAATATACATCAATTCTAATTTTACTAAGAAAATTTTCAAGAAATATATGCTGACTTCTGTTAAATGCCTTCTCAGCATCTATCAAGATGATCATGTGCGTGTTCTCCTTAGATCGATTTCCTAAGATGAAAAATGTTACAGATCTCCTAATGCTACATTCCAGAACAAATTCCATTTGATCATAAAATATTCTTTTAATGCATTGCTGAATTCTGCTAATATTTTACTTAGGATGTTTGCCACAAGTGAAATTGGACTACAGGTTTCTATTTCTGTGCAGTCTTCACTGAGTTTTGGCATCATTCTTATGATTGCTTTATAAAAAGAATTTGGAAGTATTCCTTCTTTTTCTTTCTGAGCTGCATATCTTAAAAGATGTGTAGGAATAGCCAAGGGGAAGATGTGCGGATAAAAGAAGGAGGCATTACAGCGAAGGCACAAACATAAGAAACATTGGTACGTGTGAATTATTGACAGCCTGTCACCTTCCCCTCCCACTCAACCCCGAATGCCTGTTCAGAGACCGCTGAATACAACTGATCATGATATTTCCTATATACATGGTTTTTTTCCCTTCTTCAGCAAGATTATGAGACCCTTTGTTTATCCCAGAGAAGATGTTCTTAAATTAAATTCCAGCAACAGGGACTTCCCTGGTGGCGCAGTGGTTAAGAATCCACCTGCCAATGCAGGGGACACAGGTTCGAGCCCAGGTCCGGGAAGATCCCACATGCAGCGGAGCAACGAAGCCCGTGAGCCACAACTACTGAGTCTGCGCTCTAGAGCCCGCGAGCCACAACTACTGAGTCTGCGTGCCACAACTACTGAAGCCCGCGCGCCTAGAGCCTGTGCTCTGCAACAAGAGAAGCCACCTCAGTGAGAAGCCCGCACACCACAACTAACAGTAGCCCCTGCTCGCCACAACTAGAGAAAGCCCACGCACAGCAACGAAGTCCCAGTGCAACCAAAAATAAATAAAAAATAAATTGATTAAAAAAAAATTCCAGCAACACACTGGTGTCCAAAGAACTGGACTAAGGTAAGCCAATAATAAGTCGTCATTCACATATTTATTTGGTCGCTCATTTGCCCAACATTTATTAAGCCTGTTGGCAAAATCTGGAAAAACAAGATACCACCCCTGTTCAAGATCTCAGAGTCTACAATAAAGAAATAACAGTGGTCTGGTGCTAATCTACATGGCAAGTTAAGCTACTGAACGGATTTTTTTCAACTAATAAACGATTTTCCCCACAGATTTTTCAAACCTCTAGTGCTTGCCAGCCCAAATTCAAAGATAATATCAAACAAAAAGAAGCATTACTGAGATTAGTTGGAGGCAGTAGCAATCTCAGACTTTCACAGCTACTTCTGGCAGACCTATTGTTGCGGGGTCGTCTTGTACCCTGTGTTAATGCCTTTTCGCCAGATCACTTGTCAGAATGAAATATACTTATGTGTCCCTGCGCTCCATCAGAACAGCATGGCTCTCAGAAGCTCTGCTCCTCCCAGACATATCTGAGAATCAGAACGTGCAATTCCCAGAGAAATACAGCATACTGCTAGGTATACAGTAGGTGCATATTAAGAGATTACTCAGAGGCTCAGATTTTGACATTCAGCTCCATGAACCTTGAGTTTGCATAAGGAATATACTGCATGGCCGAAAAAGGGAGACAACGCCACACCTCCTTCACAGGGATACCATGGCAACAGCCCCTTCATAGGGGATTTGGGAGAACTAAGTAACCATAATGACAGTAAGAATCGACATGCATTGAGGACTTACTCTGTACACACGCTGTGCTTGGTATACAATGTCATATTTCTTTTTTACAAGAACCTTTTCGGTAATAATAGTACTACCTACATTTTACAATAAATGTTTTTGTTTAGAATAGTTATAGATTTACAGAGAACTGGTGCAGATACAGAATGCTCTCACAGACCTACAACCAGTTTCCCTACCGTTGACATCTTTACTATGGTACATTTGTCCCAACTATGAATTAACATTGATACATCATTATTAACTGAAGTCATACTTTACTAAGATTCCATCATTTCCCCATCACTGCCCTTTGTCCTCTCAAAGGATACCACTCAGAACACCACAGCACATTAATTTACGTTCCTTAGGCTCCTCTACACTGTGAAAGTCTCTCAGATTTTGCTTATTTTTGATCATCTTAACAGTTTTGAGGGGGACTAGCCAGGCATGTTGTTGAATGTCTCTCGGTTGATGTTTTCTCATGATGAGACTGGGGTTATGGGTTTTGAGGAGGTAAAGTGCCTTTCTCATCACATCACATCAAGGGTACATGCTATCAACATTACATCCCTGTCGATGCTGACCTTGGTCAGCTGGCTGAGGTCGTGTTCATCAGCTTTGTCCACTGAAAAGCTACTCCTCTTTTTCCCTCGTTATATGCTGCACTAATTGGACGGAAATCACCACGTGCAGCCCACACATAGGGGATGGGGAGTCGTGCTCCATCTCCCTGAAGGGAATTCTCTACATAAATTATTTGGAATTTTCTGCACTGGAGATTTGTCTAGAAGCAATGACATCCCAATAGCAATGAGCACACTTACCAACCAGATCTTGATTTCTAATACCACTGGAATTTTTAGCAAAAGGGCTGATTCTAGGGCTGGGGCAGGGACTATACAAGATGAGGCTGAAGTACTAAATAGTGCTTAAACACACACACACACACGCACACACACATACATGCACACACATGCACACACACACACCAGCAGACGTACATCAAAGGGACACAGGAGCCAGTTGAAAGAGCTCTCAATGGCTGAAGCTGAAACAATGTGAGTAACAAAATAAGGCAGAATTCAACTATAACCCAAAGTATAAGATAAACATCCACAAGTCCATACTGACATAGATAAATGATTACATTACCAGTTTTTAAAGATGAGGGAACTGTGTGATCACACAGCAAATGCAGGTGGAGCCAGGACTTAAGCCCAGACACTCTCACCCCAGAAGCAAGTCCTTAAAAGTTATCTGCCAGACACAACACTCAACAGCCCTTGAGATAAGGTGAGCTCAGTGCTTAGGAAGGCAGGGGCTATGGCTAGGCTCTCAATAAATGTCTGTGGTTGTAATTACCACAATCATTATGTCCAAACTCCAGGCCTTCCCCACGCAGCCCTGCTCCCTCTGCCGACAAGGCTCATTTCCTCCGTTTTCCCTTGCTTGAATCCCACTTGTCTGTTAAGGCTGGGCTGAAGCCTCTTCTGACGCCCGGCCAGGCTGACGCTGTCATCGTGACTCTGTCAGCACTCACCTGGGCACCCACTCCACCTATTCAGGGTCCCCAGTGGCTCAGACGTCACAGTGTACCAAGCTGCCGGAGGGCAGGGGCAATGAGCCACACACAGTAAGCACTTAATAAATATCCATTGCACGCATGCCCAGCACAGTGTTTGAGCAACAGCAAACCAGTGCATGCTTGCCAAGTGAATGGATGGAAGGATGGATGGATGGATGGATGGATGGATGGATGGATGGATGGATGGATGGATGGATGGATGGATGGATGGATGGATGAGTGAGTGAATGAATGAATGAATGAATCTTCTTGCAGAAACCTGACCCATGGAAGGAACAGGCATCATTAACTGTTTCCTGTAATGCTCTCCTGGTGCCTACTTGGAAAGTGAGTCCCCTGGTGGGCCAGTGGTTGGGAGCGGCATTTGTAAGCCACTAGCCTGCTCCCTCTGGCAAGTTCTCTGTGCCATTAGAGCGCCGTGTTTTCAGGCATGTTTCAAACAGCCCTGATCAATAAGAGATGGAAAGCAAGGGTGCTTGGCCGAATTCAGCCACAGAGCAATGGGGGATCCAGTTACACAGCTGGCATGGTTGGGAAGACCCACTCCAAGTCAGGGCAGACGCCAAGGAGCAGAGACCACTGCCGGGAATGCCCCGCCTACTGGTACTACTGGGAATAACCATTGTGCTGATAACAAGAGGCAGCGTTCCTGGACCACTTTACACCGTGCAAGGCACTGTGTAAAGTGCTCTTCATGCCCGGCCCCACTTACTTCTTGCCACTGCCCAACAAGGACGTCAGGGTCACCATCTCCATTTTACAGATCAGGAAACTGAGGTACAGAGAGGTAAAGAAAATTCTCCACGGTTACAAAGCCCACAGTTTGCTAAGCAGGGAAATAAGCTCCCGAGTCCAAGCCCTTCAACCACTCCTGTAGGTTTCTCTGCCCTTCCCATTTTGCAAATCCTTGGTGAGACCCCTCGTTTCCCAGAGGCCGCCCTGGTCACTCCCAGCTGCATGTCACTGACTTCGGGCCACAGAAACATTTGTGCCGACAGTAATCTTCTCACAACCGCGCCTTATCTACCAGCTCCTCCATCTTCAATCTGACTCTCCTTGAAGGCAGGACCTGAGGTTTCTTCCTCCCTCGGCACGAAGGGAGCGCTCAGTAGGTATCTAGTGCTCACTGATGGACTGGCTATCTCACTAGGTTCTGGTCATCTCCAGGCTTCTTTGCTCCTCTGGAGTCTTTGGCACTGTGTGGAATTGTAATGTGATCTACTGCAAACGATACTGAATCCCAAAGCAGGCACTTAATAATTGGGGTAAGTGGCTTATTCTCTCAGAAACTTTATCACTGCTCTAAATGGGACTAATAGCCTATCTGCTAGGGTTGTCAAATTGATGACACAAATATTTACTGAGCGCTGAGGCCATGCACCGAGGAGCCTGCAGCCCAGTGCCGGAGGCAGACGTGAAAGCCAAAGGCTTCAATAAAGTATGGTGAGGGCGAGAACTGAGGCACGTAGGGTGCAGTGAAATGCAGGAGGGAGGGGCCAAACTCGCCTGGGCAATCAGAGAAGACTTCCTGGAGGAGGAAAGGCTGGAGCCGAGTTAGCAGGGATGAGGTGAAAGTGGCTGGTGGGGAAATAAGCGTCTTTATGGCCACCTTCAGCACACTGGTCCCCACGGAAGAGCGGGATTTGTGAAAGACTAGACCCCTCTCTGAGAGCCTGCCCTGTTTAAAGCAGGAAGAAGTATTTCCAGAGGCACGGGAGGTGGCATTCCTCTTCCTGCCAAGTCAGGACAACCAGGAACGAACCAACACCACACCCCATGAAAAAAAAAAAGCCCTACCTTTGAAATTTAAGCAACACTGGCTGGATCCTCCTAAGCAGTGGCTCCACTGTGCAGAGTCAGTAATTCCAGAGTAAACATCAGCAGACAGGCCTCGTGTTTCTTCAGTCTCCCCTCTGCACACGGCAGACATTATGCCCCGCCCTTTGGTGAGCACCGACTTCAGCGCTGGCCTGACATCCAGCCTTGAGAGCTACGCCAAGGGGACCTGTCGTCATTTAAGGCATCGTCGTTCTTCACACGGTAGCTACAAAGCCAAGGTCAAGGATGGAGGAAAGAGAATCCCAGGCCTGCCCACCGCTGTGGCCCCTGCTCCAGCCCCATGTGTCCCCGGCACCGAGTCTCCTCACTTCATCTCGCAGCCCCGGCTCCAAGAACGGGCACACCTCTAGCCTCGGAGTGGCTCGGTCTGGGCTGCCGGCTTCCCCATTCCATCCATCTCTTAGAGGTTCTGTACCAAATGCAGAGTGCCCTTTATTGCTGCCCTGAGTAAGGTCTTTTCTGTCCAAGACTGTGGCTTAACACTGGGCTCTGGAATCAGACTATCTGTCTCTGACGCTATCCCGCCACCGGCACTCACTAGCTAAGTGTTCTTGGGCATCTCCTGTACTTCTGCAAGCCCCGAGCTCTTCATCTGTAAAATGGGCACCCTAACAGTTCCGACTCCCCCAAGGCTGTCCTGAGGTTGGAGTGAGTGAAGACGTAAAAGCATTTAGGGGCTTCCCTGGTGGCGCAGTGGTGGAGAGTCCGCCTGCCGATGCAGGGGACGCGGGTTCGTGCCCCGGTCCGGGAGGATCCCACATGCCGCGGAGCAGCTGGGCCCGTGAGCCATGGCCACTGAGCCTGCGCGTCCGGAGCCTGTGCTCCGCAACGGGAGAGGCCACAGGGGTGAGAGGCCTGCGTACCGCAAAACAAACAAACAAACAAACAAAACAAAACAAAAAAGCATTTAGAACAGAGCTGGCAGGGTGGGCTCAGGGGAGCACAGATCACTCTCCTTGGCACAACCTCATGGGCTCCTCGTGAAGCCAGGAGAAATGCACGCAAACTGTGGGTGGAGTCCTGCTCCTAGAAAAAAGTGCCCCGTGAAGGTGGCTTCCTTAATGGGGCAGGAAAAGGAAGAAGAGGAGAGAGAAAATGAAAGAAAGCACGAGAAAGTGAGCAAAGATGCAGAATTTCCCAAAGCTGCCTTGGCCACAGCCTCTGGCTGGGGTCCTGAATCTTCCTTCCAGGCTCTCCTTTCTCGTTCCCAAAGATGAGCTCAGCAAATGCCCACTTTCCTGTGGTCTCTCAGCTCCAATGCAGGCCTCTCCCATCGCGGAGGCTCCTCTTAATGCAAGTAGAAGAATGTGAGTTCAAAGGCATGCCAACATCCAGGCCTCCAGCACTGGAAGTGTCACTGAAAAGTTAGCCACTGCAGTCGGAATAAACAGGGAGAGGTGGCCCTGGAGACCTACACCTGGGACAAGTCAGGTTCTCTGAGCCTCCATTTATTTATCAAAATCATTGGGGCAATAACAAAACACCTAACATGCAGGGCTGTGGTGAGAATGATGTGATAAGATGTGCTTTATGCTGCAATACATGCTAGTAGGGCAGGTCATCTTAACATGTTCAGGGCAGGACAACAAAATGTTAAGAGTGACATCTGTCTAGGACTTTCTAGCTGCCAGGCCAAGACCTAAGTGCTTTTATGTATTGACCCATCTGATTCTCATGCCAACCCTACAAGGTGAGTCCTTGTGTACCGTCTCCATTTCACTCCCAGGAAACCGAGGCACAGAGAGGTCAGGTTACATGCTCAAGGTAACACAGCCAACAAGTGGCAGGATGAGCCTTCCCAGTTGAGATCCCCCCGGGATTCCATGCAGATCTGACCTTTGCTTGCTGACTGCATTGCAAGAAGTTAACAAATAATCCTTCTCTCTCTCCTCTCTGTGCTCCCCCAATGGACCAAGCTTAGCTCCTGACACATAAATGGTACACAGTGAGCTCTGCTGAGTGACAGGGAGAAGACAGCCTGCCTTGAAGATCGATGAGTCCTCCTCTCCGCAGCTCCCTGGGCTGCTTCTGCCCAAGGAGGAGCTCATCACTGGCTATACATTTCCTCCCAGAAGCCCCTCCAGGCTGCAGTGACCTCCCCAGCTGAGATCCCTTTGCCAGATGCCGTGTCTGCGTTGTGCTATCAACCGTGGTCAGCGTGCTCCCTCAGACACCATCACGGACCACCCCTCAGGGCAGCCAGGGGCAGGGGGCCCATAGCTCCGAGCGACAGTTGGGGGCTGGGACCTCAAACACCTCTCATCAATGAACATGACCCATCATGGGTGAGACCTGCAAAGGCCCCAGAGTCACACAGATCTGGGTTTGAATCCTGGCTCTGTCCGGCTTGCTCTGTGTCCTTGGGGAAGCCGCTTTCCCTCTCTGAGCCTCAGTCTCCTCATTTGTAAAATCCAAAGCCTCCAGCACCTTTTTCACAGTGATATTGCAAAGATGAGTGAGATAAAAGACACGAATGTCAGATCCAGCGGCAAAGGCTTGACATCTAGAACAGACCGTGGACAACCTCTGTCAAAGGAAGATTCCTCTTGGGCTGCCAGTTATCTCCATCCTCCACTCCCTCCTGCCCCATTTCTCCTACCCTGGGGCCAGAGGAGCCTTGACCCAGTACTGCCCCCTGCTGGCACTTCCTGACACGGGCCCTCCCGGAAAGCGAACTAAACTAGCTATTCGCGACATCTGCCATTCTTCACTACAGTATTATCGAGGACTGCAAAGAGCTTTTGTTCGTGTGGATCAGATCAATCAACATCTACTCTACTTGAAATTAAAACTCAGATATTTTAACATGTTTAATTCATTTAAAAAAAATAATAAACTTATTACGTTAGCATAAATAACACATCTTTGATGAAAACCAGCTATATTTCGCAAAACAGATAAGCACTGATCTAATAAGCAGAATAGCGCTGTCTGGGCCTTTTGGCTAAATCTCTTTTCAACGTTTGGCTCAAGAGAAGACAGCTGGACTCTCATCTGCTTTTGCATCCAATCCATCGTGATCACACAGGCCGTGGGACCTCTGAGAAACTCCACTGTAGGCTCACAAAAGAATGGGGCTGAAAAAGGCAAGTGTGTCCTGAGAATGATTATGAAAATAGTTTGGCCTCTTGGATTCTCTGGAAGGGGGACCCTCGGGGTCCCCAGGCCATGCTTTGTGAACAGCTGCTTGAAGCCCATTCTCTGCACCCTGGCAGCCAGGGTGATTCGGTTCCCTGCTGACCTGTTCTCTGTGGGGCTGAAGTCTTTGCTGGCTCCCACGGCTCTCAGGGGAAGGCCCGAGCTTCCCCATTGGGCATCCCGTGCTCTCTCGTGGGCTGGGGCACTGCCTCCCTCTCCCGGGCACCCCCCAGCCACACCTCCCACCTGTGGGCCTCTCCCTGCAATACCTGTTCAGCCTCTCCTCCTGGCCCATTCCTTCTTATTCCTGCTGACTCACCACAGGTACCACTTCCCTTAGGAATTCTCTACTGACCCTACCACCCCCAGGCCAGGTAAGTGCTCACCTGTGCTCACCTGGCACTCTCTGCACACCTCATCCTAGCACTCCCCGCACAGGAGCAGGTTTTTCAGGTTAGAAATCAGTCTCATGGACCGTGAGCTCCTTGTGGGCAGGGGCGTGACGCAGCAAGGAGCCCAGGGCCCACTTCGTGTGAGACCCTCACAGAACATCCATGTCGATCAGTGTGTTTTAATCTAATTGACCTTGCCCAGCATGCCAAGTTGGTCTTCCCTCCACTTCATCCATCCAAATTCCATTTCCCGCAGTTATCGGTTTAACACCTCACTTTTAAGAGACGCACTTTTTTCTCCTCACATTACTGCATTTCTGAAATCAGATGTCTTACTTACATTGATGTGTACATTTAATGTTTCTAATTTTCTTCTTGAAAGTTGTAGCTAAATCGAGGGTCTGTCTTACAATCAGCAGCATTTTACTTTACAACGATTATAGTTATCCTATTCCAAAATACGATGCTGGTAATTCAGTTGTGCATTTAACTAAGTGCTTACACCCCTCACGCTGTTCCCCCAATAATCCACCCAGGTCTGGGCACACCAAGCGTGGTCTTGTTAACTGGGGGGTTTGGGGGGGCAGGAAGACAGGAATGGAAGAATTTCAGGCAACGAAGCTTAGATGTTAAGAATTGAGAGACAGAGAGAGAGAAACAGGGAAAGGGGGGGGGAGTGGCCATTCCACCTCAAGTCACTTGATCCAGAAAAAATGTTTCTTTTGTAAACGTGACTTTCCAGATACCAAAGACATTGGTTCCAACCCCATCAGGTTTTGCTATTGTTGCTGTTGATATTGTTTTGTTTGGGTTTTTTTCTGGGGGTGGGGGGAAGAGGTAAGTTTATTTATTTTTAATTTAATTGTATTTTATTGTGGTAAGAACACTTACCATGGGATCTACCTTCTTGACAAGGCTTTAAGTGTAGAATATAGTATGGCTGACTAGAGCACAACGTTGTAAGCAGCTTTCCAGAACATAGTTATCTTGCTTCCCTGAAACTTTACGGCTATTGATCAGTCACTCCCCCTTTCCCCTTGTCAATGGAACCATAACGTCGAACAACTGACTTAACCAAGCCAGGACTTCTTGTTCTATGAGATATGAAATGCCCCAGTGTATAATTCCCCTTGGCTGAGCTATCTTTTACTTGCAGCCAGAAGCATCCTAACGACACAGGTACTATTCATAACCTGGTTTGTGTGTTTGCTTCTCACCTCCTCTGTCCTGCGTGGGCAGCTCATCACATCCATGAACAGAATAATAAAAACTAATATCTATTAAGGACTTGCTCCTTGCAAGCACTTTAGGAAGTCTATTATGAGTATCATCTCATTTGTGATCCCACAACAAACCTACGTGCTCAAAAAGAGTAGCCTATTTTCTGGATGAGAAGGAAACCAACACTTGGAAGGGGAAAATAACATAATTCAACACAGGGACCAGAATGTGAGCCCAGGTCACTCTGTCGAGAATCTAAGTTTCTTCTCCACAACTACAGCCGCTGAGATTCAGCCCATCATTTATGATGGCTGCAAGGCATCCCGTTTTCTGTATGTAACACAAACGCCCCCCCAGGGATGGCCCACGCCCAGCGAGGTGAGGGCCTCCTCCCCTCCCCAGGCCCTTTCCAGCTGGTGGTCAGCATCTTCTAATCACCGATCCCTAAATACGCGAAACAGTAATATTCCTCGATCGCTCCCTCCTATAATTTCATGTAACAGGTCCCCCCAAATAGCAAGTCCTTAATTTTAATTGCATATTATGTTCCGTTTCTGAGGGCAGACAGCTATTTCTTCATCCAGCTAACTGCTCGAGAGACAAAGATGTGGCGTGCGTCATACCAAATGAAGTCTTTGCTAGTTGCTATTACTACTGGGGCTACATTACATTTCCCTGATTTCCATTCAAGGAGCTCCTAAAGAAATCTTGGCATCTTTTTTTTTAATGTTCTTTTTGGCTTATCCTACCTATGACTACATAAAGGCCAACAAACCCCAGAGCTGTACTATTATTGGTGATGATAATAGTAATTAAGACAATGTAAAGATGTACAGCCATATGTTTTACTTGTTTATCGAATACCTACTGGGTGCCGACCACTGAGCTGGGCATAAGAAAAAAATTGCCTAATCCGTCTTCCGCATTCAATAACTACTTAAGAGATTCTAGTATCCCCATGGTTACTGTTGAGAATTGAAGAGCAGAGAAATAAAAACACTTGTCTGCATGAGGCACACAGCTGTGCATCAGGAGGGGGGTTTTGAGCCCAGGCCAGTGTCAGCCCAAAGTGTGGGATCTTGTCCGGCAAGATCCGGAGACAGAGGCCCCTTCTAGCTTCATAACTCACTCCATGAGAACGAGACAAGCATGTCAATTCCACTTTATACATGTGGTCACCTTCCTAGACAGGAAGTGATCTTCCCGACTTTGGTGGATCAAACTCAGCATCAGAAGCCACATGAAGAAGGGCTTGGTGCTCACATTAAACACCCCTAGACTAACAGCCTGCCTCTTCCTGGCCCACTTCCCCTGCTGCCCACGCCAGAGAGTCTTCTGCTGGGTCCTCTACACGCACACACCCTGACACACCCTGGATCTCCCCTCTGACACACACACACACACACCCATGCATGGCTGTAGGAATTATAGCCACATTCATCAGACTTAAAGACTTCTGGCTTTTTTCGCAGGGGCTTCAGTCTTAAAGCTGAGGGAGAGAAAATGTCCAGAGAGGAACCATCAGTTCATTTAATTCCTATTCACTGAACACCCACCCTGTCCCAGGCAGGCCTTGTGCACGCAGAGATGGGACAGACACAGATCCACCAGCTCCAGATCTCCAAGCCCCAGCGGGGGAGTCCCAGCTCATCACGACATATGGCCAAAGCTTAACTATATGGAAAAAATGGGCAGAAAGTAATGCCCTCTTACTATGGAAAAAGAAGGGAAGCAGAAAGATGTGGAAGAGGGGAAGGGTGCCCGCACACCTGGATAGAGACTTGAAATGTAAATCAGGGAGAACGGAGCAAAGGAAAGATGAATCTTCAGAGCTGTCAAGAAACCGATTAACCAGAAAGTAATTCTTGAGTGTCTCTGTCTGCTGAGCGACTTACCTACTTATGTTTAATCCGCCCAATACCCTTACAAGCTCGGTCTATGATTGCTAACTTTACAGATGTGGAAACTGAGTCTCAGAGAGGTTAAGTCATTTGCCGAAGGCCACACAGCTGAGAAGTGGCACTGCCAGGATTCAAGCCTAGACTGATCTGGCGCTAAAACTCCTCCCCTGTGCCAGACAGTCACCCACACTGGCCCAGACCGGCATGCACAGAAGTGCCAACCCTGAGTCCTCACCGACGGACCACACGCTCACTGAGCCTCACAGCTCTGGATTACTAAGTGGCACAGATTTCCACTGAGAAGTGACAGCGCTTCCCAAAGAGGTGCTGATCACGTGTGGTGTCATGTCCTATAGAGGGAGCTAGGGCTCCCAGACCACAGGACCCCGAAATGTTTAGAGAGAGCCAGGACTGCTATGCTGCAGGCAGAGGCGAGAACTTCCCTACAGATGGAGATTCCCCATTGGGCTAACTCCTGCTTACATCACCGTCAGCCTACAACTGGAGTTCCCTCATTCACCAAATATTTATTGAGCATCTACTGTGTGCTAGGCATCTAGATGCTTGCGCTCTCTCAGTGAACAAAACAGCAGATGCTGACTTCATGGCGCTGACATCCTAGTGGTGGACGGGAGGAGCAGATCCCACCAGCATCCATCGGGCCCCAACCCCGGCCCGAGGGCCCAGGAGCCGGATACTCAGAGGGACACCATCCCTTCCCTCTGGCTCAGTCCCTCCATGTACAGCGGAGGATCAGAGAGGTCTGGGTGGGCCTTGACTGTGGTCAGGCTAAGCCGAGCGCCAGAACTGGGGTAAGAACATCCCGGGCACATAAGCGGAAGCCTACTGGGCTAGGCAGCCATGTCCTAATACGTCACCACACCAGTTCCTCACCCCATCACGGCCTCTGCGGCAGTAGCCAGCAGAGAGCTTGTCCCAGTCACATTAAGTAACAACCAATGCCATACGGGGTGGCGGGGGGTGCCTGAATGCATAGTTTTGAATCTTTGCAGGTTTTTAAAAATTTAATTTACTTATTTTTGGCTGCGTGGGGTCTTCGTTGCGGTGCGCGGGCGTCTCGTTGCGATGGCTTCTCCTGTTGCGGAGCACAGGCTCTAGGCGCGCAGGCTTCAGTAGTTGTGGCGTGCGGGCTCAGTAGTTGTGGTGCATGGGCTTAGCTGCTCCACTGCATGTGGGATCTTCCTGGACTAGGGCTCGAACCCGTGTCCTCTTCACTGACAGGTGGATTCTTAACCACTGAGCCACAAGGGAAGTCCTGCAGTTTTTTTTTTTTTCTTAAATAACAGCTTTCTTGAGATCTAATTCATACACCATAACATCTTACAGGGTTTTGAACTGCTTCGCTGCGGGAGTCAGGCTTTTTGAAGTGAGACATTAAGACCCGTGGCCAGGCTTCAGAGGAGAGAGGTGCTGCTGAGGAGCTGGGGACAGGGGTAGGACGAGGGTGGACGAGGGCATGCCTTCATGCCATCCTTGGTACGGTGATCCTGTGAAGAGCTTAGGGCCAAGGGGTCAGATGAGCTGCACCCAGATGCTGCCTCTACCACCTCTTAGCTTGGTTCATCTGGGTAAGTTACTGACCCTCTCTGAACCTCAGCGTTCCTGTCTGTGAAATGGAGCTACAGCAAGTAACTGCCTCAGAGGGCTGTTGGGAGGATTAAATGACACAGGGTCCCTATAGTACAAAGCCTGGCTCCACGCCCAGCTCTTGCTATAACTCTCTCATTCCAAACAGACAAAAATCTAACCCCTTGTCTTCTACGAGTACACAGCTGAAAACACCCCATCCCCAAACCATTCTTGACCTCTTTCCCCACACATCCGGCAACCTTCCTTTGAAAACCAGGTGCTGACCTGTCTGTGAGGATACAACACAGGTGGTGGGTAGGGAGAGAGCGGGGGTGACATTATGGAGGGACGCCTCCCGCTGACGTAGAGGTGACACAGTATGCAGGGGCTGGGGAATCACATACATTTTCTAACCATAAATGACTTGTGCAGCGTGTTTTAGAGTGCAAGGTTGTCATGGTGACAGGGCCAGGGTGGGGAGGGAGGTGGGGACCCTGCCCGCCTGCAGGAAACCAGAGGGGGACTGGGTGGACAGCAGAGGTCAGAGAGAGCCCGAGGCTCAAGGGGAGCAGTGAGGCGAAGAGAAGGGGGGGGTGGTTACACTCACATCCCCTCACTTAGGACTGAGACGGTGCAGCATCCTTGCATTCATGCATTCAATGAGCCTTCTGAACTGCTTGTCACGTGACATCAACTAATAACAAAGACTCTCCTTGACCAGACTTTAACCTGGCTAGTCCTGGACCTTGACCCCTGTCCTGCCTTTGGCCTGCCCAGTCCAATCTTAGCAAAGAAACGTGCTGACTCTGTTTAGCAAGTATCCCCCCGTCTGGATACCTGATCGAGTTCCTCATGCCCCACCTTTGATGTCTAAGTCCTTGGTCTGCCTTTGGTAAGAATCTTGTTGGATCAGTTTAGCAAGAGTCTCCCTGTCTTTGAGGCCTTCTCTTAGTAATTTTCCATCCACTGGTATAAACCGTCACCCCTTCCTTTGGCTATAAAGCCCCACTTTTTTTTTTGGCCGTGCCAAGCAGCTTGTGGGATCTTAGTTCCCAGACCAAGGAACCCAAGCCTTCGGCTGTGAGAGCACGGAGTTCTAACCACTCGACGCCAGGGCATTCCCCCCACTTCTCCTTGTATTCATTCAGAGCTTAGCCTGATCTCTCTCCCCTACTGCAATCACTTTGAATAAAGTTTTCCTTATTGTTTTAACAGGTGTTGGAAGGGACCACACTCTGTTCATCTCTCTTGCCCACAGCACCCAAAGTGGTGCTGACACAGAGCACATGCAAGGTATGCAGAGAGGGGCTCTGGTGGATGGGGTCAAGGGTGGGCTGGGGAAGGAGGGCTACCTGGAGGAAGAAGAACCCAGAGACGGCTCTTTGCTGTTTCCCAATATGACACAGATTGGTCTCTGAGCCTCGGCTCTGTCTTTCCCTCTGAGCATCACCAGGCAGGGAACCAAACTGTGACTCAACCACTTCCTAGCTGTGTGACTTCAGACAAACCATGTAGCCTCTCTGGGCCTCAGTTTCTCCTCTGAAAAATAAGGATTAAATGAGTGAGCAGAGGAAAAGCATCTACAGAGTTTCTGCACTAGGCATTTGCTACGGTTCTTGTGATGGTCTTTGTCGAGCTTCCTTGACGAGACAAAAAGCCCAACTGGGGAGACTTGGAGTCAGTGCAAGAGCATCAGCATGTCACCTGACAAGCTCCTACACATCCTTCAAATCCCAAATCAGAGCTCACCTTCTACAAGGCTTTTCTTCCCCAAGGCCTGCTCCCCAGACTCAGGGAGTCTGTCTCCGGGGCACATGCCTACCCCGAGGCAATGTTTTACTTCCTGTCTGTCTCCTCATTCCTGTGGGCTGCTATGGCTGGCTTATCTCTGTGTGCCCATCAACGAGCACTGTGCGTGGCAGGGAATGAACACAAGCACATTTCAAAAGGTGAATGAACAGAAGAATGAACGAGTGATTTCACCCAAGTGGAGAGCAGACGAGAGGAAAGTAAACACCTTGAAGTAATGGGATGGCAGTTTTGAGATTCCAGGATGGAGACAACTCACCAAGGACACAAGTACAAACAAAGAGGCCATGTACAGTGGAAGATGAAAGAATCGAGGCCCTAAGACTGCAAGCAGTAAACCTCAGAGGGCAGCGGAACATCCACACAGAGGCTTAATGGGAAAGGTTGCAACCCAGGAATTCTATACCTGTCAGCTGGTCATTCACGTGTAACAGCAACATGCGGCAGAACCAGATATGGTCATTGGAGAAACAGGTTAAAGGATATTTTCCAATACTTAAAAGTGACTGCTAGGGAAATCCAGAGCAAGGCTTATACCTTCCAGATCAATAGAGGCAGTATATTCAAGTCACACTGCCTGGGTTCGAGTACCAGTTCTTCTGTTCCTTTAATTAGGGGCAAGTTCTTTAAACTCTTGGTGCCTCACTTTCCCATCCGTACAATGCGAACGCTGACAGTGCCTGCTTCACAGGGCTTTTGTGAAAGTTGAACCGAATAATCCATATACAGTGTTTGGTCCAGTAACTAGCACTGGTAAGCGGCATGGATATTGTGATGTGCCACTGAGATGCCCCTTCAGGAACAAAAGACTCCCTTCCTCCCCCTCCAGGTGCTGGAATGCTAGTAGAACAGCCTTGAAAGGATTGCTTTGGTTGATGAAAACTCCTCGCCCAAGATCATGTCTACAGCCAACCACTGACCAACACAGGGGTAGAGAGGCCCTGCCCGCTTTCTCCAACTTGGGACAATTCTGAAAGATCATCCCAGCTTCAAGGATCCCAGTGAAGTTGGCAGAGGCCTTTGGAGGGACTGCATGGAAGCTCTACTTCTCTCTCTGCTCAGGGCTGCTTCCTTCTCTTCCTTTCCACAGGTGCTAATTTCAAGAGCACTCCCTAACAAACATCCTGTAGGTTAAAGTCCTTCTCAGAGTTAGCTTCCTGGGGAGGCACCCTGCCAACAAAAAGACCAACACAGAGATCCCCACACACCACCATCATTTGAGAAGACCCACCAGCCCCTGGGAGGCAAGGCAGATACACTGTAGCCTGTCTACCCAGAATGGGTAACTATTCCATTGGCAGGAACAGTTCGATACATATTTCAAGTATGAGTATCCCTTTCCTGCCTTCAGGATCTCAGACAGCCCCATTACCTAAGAACTGACAGCATGTTTGATTGACCAGCACCAGATCCCACATAACATCATGTCAGACCAAGGGATCCACCTTAGAGTATAAGAAGTGCAGAGGTAGGCCAACAGCAAAAAATAGAATACCAAGGAAACAGCAAGGAAATACAATGTACAGAAAGCAAAAATGAAACAAGATGGTAATGATGACAGATGATTAAATATATAATAAGTGCAAACAGATTTAAATATCCTGAAAATACTCTAAGGGGGGTAAAAAAACAAACAAACACAAATCTACCAATTTTCTATCTATCAGAAACACATCTAAAACAAAGTGACAAAGAAAAAGGAAAAATAAAGAACTCTGGGATGGGGTTGGGGGTGGAGGCAGGACAGGGAAGATACTGGATTGCTTATATTGTTTAAAAAGATCCTTTAGGTGATTTTGATAGACATCTTCCTAGGGAAGCATACTTTCTGATTGAAAAGAAAATGATAATGAGCACATCTCATATCAGAATATAAAAGTAGTATCCAAAGCTGTTCTCAGAGGAAAATGCGTAGCCTTAAGTACTGTCAATACTGGAGGAGGCTAGATTAAAATAAATGGAATGAGCTTGCAACTAAAATTTTTTTAACTATATGGAACAGCTTAATGGAATTAAAAATATAAAAGCATAAATTAAGAGTAAAGTTGAAAAATAAATTCTAAAGCCGGTTAAACATAGACAAAAATTTTCATAGAAAGTTTTTATATCCACAAATATACATTTTTAAATCACAAAAATATATTCTATATATAGTTCTTTTTAAAAGTTGATGAAATAGATGATGATTTTAAAGGAAAAATATGGATTACCAAAATTCGTTCAAGATATTTAAAAACTCATCACAGCAAAGATACAATAAAAAATTCAAAGCTCTTTTAAACCATCAAGGAATGGATCATGACTCATTCCTCAGCTCTCAGGAAAAAATGAAAATTCTCCCAATCCATTTTGGGAAGCACAACACCATGTTGAAAACTAACAAAAATAAAATAAAGAGCATTCTGGCATACACTTACAGAAGCAAAAATCCTATATAATATCCTAGTAGGAGACTCAAGCGGCATATTAGAAGAACAAAACTTATTATGTCCTAATAGAACATTATGTTCAGTATGGCCTTTGTGCCAGGAGCATGAAAGATAGTCTGCCATTAGAAAAGTTATTAATGGGAGTCATCATTAATAAGTCAAAGGGAAAAATCCATATAATCATCTTCATAGATGACCAATGGCAATTGATCAAGTTTGATATCTGTTCATGTTGTTTTTTTAAATTAGTAGTATTAAAAGAATTCATCAAGATAGTAAAATAATTTGAAACCAATAGAAAACACCTTACTTAATATTGAAAGCCTAAAGACAGTCCCACTAAGACAACATAGGGAAGGCTTTAGGAAGCAGAAACTTAAAGATCAAACCCCCCCTACACACACACACACACACACACACACACACACACACACACACACACACACACACGCGAACGTTCCTCATCCTTACCTTCTGGGAGTTTTCAGTCCCAGCTGGATACAAACATAAAGGAGGTAGAGTAAAATAGTAACGTTAAACTATTAAATCCTCATTCACATATAGAAACTTTTGAAGAAGAAAAAAAACAATGAACTTCAAAGAAAAGTTACCATTTGGGAAATATATTTGCAATGTATCTGATAATCCAAAGATTACTGCCCTTAATAAAGAACTCTTATAAGATATTAGCAAGTTGAAAAAGAAAAAACATAAAGAGTAACATAAATACCATTTTCAAATTCACCTGAAATAAATCAACTGAATATTAAACATGTGATATGACTTTTTAATCCATCAAATTAGCGCAGATTGAAAAAAAGTGATGGCACAAGTCTAATTGAAAATTCTGGGAAAGAGTATGTCTGAAGATTCTGAGAAAGAGGCATTGGGTTGCTTGGAGTAATTTAAATTGATTCAGAAATTTTTAAAGCAATTTGGTAATAAGTTTAAAAATACTTATAAATATTCATACCTTGATCTACTTCTAGGAATACATTCTGAAGAAGTAAACTGAAAAGCACATGAGGACTTCAGGATGAAGGATGTTATTTATACTAATCAAAAATTGGAAGTAATGTACAAGTTCAACGGGTCACCGATTTAAAACATTCCATATATGATGAAATACCAGAGAGCCATTAAAAATCACCAATTAGAAAAAAATTTACATTAGAAAATAGGCAAGAGCTATTGCTAATAAATCATATTGCCAATAGCATGTATAGCATGACCTGAATTTGTATAAATATGCAAAGAACAAAAAAGATGAAAGGAGATAAACAAAAGTTTTCATTCACTCACTTATTCTTAATTTCTTTCAAAAAATATTGATGAAGCATCTACTAAGTATCAGGCTTGGTTGCAGGCATCGTCAAATAAAATATGCATGAAATTAATGTATATGGTTATTTTGGGGTGGTGGAATCAGATAGAGATTTTTATGTTCTTTGAGATGTTATTCTTTTTCCCAAATGTCCCACAAGAAACATGATTTTAAGCACAGTGCAGTAGTTGTCATCCCAGGGTATAATTTGGACTCAGCTGGGAAGCTTAAATAAATACTAATACATAAGCTGATAAAACAGATTTTTTAAAATATGTTCCTTGAAAAATCTGGTATCAATTAAAAAAGAAAATGAAACTGATTTCTACCTCACAGGATACACAAAAGTCAGTTTCAGGTTGATGGTAGACCTTGGAATGAAAGATAAAACAATAAAACTTAGAGAAGAAAATAATGGAGAAACCTTCATGATGTTTTCATAAAGGAAATAATTCACCAATTTCACCGCATTGAAATTAAGAAGCCTTGTTCACAAGACAAAAGAAACAAAACCATTAAGAGAGAGAAAAGTGAAGCCACAGAGTGAGAAAAGATATTTGCTACACATATAATTAATAAAAGGCTTTTATCCAGAATACGTTTTTTTTTTTTTTAAAGTTGGCATCCTAATGGGAAGGTGGTGTAGAAACTGGAGTACCCACGTCACAAAGGAGGATATCCAAGCAGCAACTAACCAAATGAAAAGTGGGCAACCTCATAAGCCATCAGAGAAATGCAAATTGGAGCCACAGTGAGATACTTCCACAAGCCCATCAGAATGGCTACAATTAAAATGGCTGATAATAGGAAGGGGTTTTGGGGAGGTGGTATAGGAAGAATTCGCATACGCTATTGCCAGGAGTACACATTGGTACAACTGCATTGGAAAACAGACATTAGGTATTACATTTGAAGATAAAGATCCTGGAGCCCACAACTGTACTCCTTGCCATAGACCTTGCATATGTACATACACGCACCAAAAAGCACATACAAGAAGATTTCTAACAACGTTACTTGTAATAATCCAGTATAGAAACCAACCCAAATGTCCATCAATGGTGACTGATGCTACAGTCATACAGTGGAATTCCATACAGCAATGAAAATGAATGAGCTCAAGTGGCGCGCAATAACATGGATAAATCTCGCAAACGTACAGCTGAAGGAAAGAAACTAGACGCAAAATAACACCTTCTATAGGGCTCCAATTAAATAAAGTCCAAAAGCAGGTAAAAGAAACTATAGTGTTTAGGGATGAATACTTTCGAATTGAAACTCTAAAGAGAAACAAGAACGTAATCACTGTAGAAGTCAGGATAATGGTTACTTTGCGGGAAGAGTCTGGGTTGTGAGTGGAAAGGGACAGTGCAGGAGCTCTGAGGTGCTGGCAATGTCCTTACCTGCATGGTGGCACAGCTGTTCCCTTTATGTTAATTCCATTTGTCTTATGCCTTTTTTTTATGCATGTTGTAATCACCGTAAAAAAGCTAATAAAGCAAGAACAACAAAAATGCTGATGCCTGGGCCCCACCCCAGACCAAACAAACAGAATCTCTGAGTGGAGAGAGTGGCATTTGCATTTTTTAAAACACTCCCTGGCTGTTTTCAAACACTCACGTGAGCTCTGAGAAGCACTGGTACGATGGGAAAAGGCAGCACAAGCTCTCCAGTCTGTGAGCTGAAATTTAAATGCTACCTCCATTTCACCTTATCTGTGTGACTCTGAGCACTTCTCTGTGCCTCGGTTTCCTCTCCTGTAAAATGGGTGCAATAACAGTATTTCTAAGTAAGCTCTGAGGATTACAAATGCCAATACCCATCAAGGGTTTAGAGTGTTTCTTGGCACATTTTAAGTGCCCAATAGGTATTAGGCTGCTATCTTTATAATAATAATGTAGCAATATATATTCTTTTTAATGAGATAACATGAATGAAGGGGTCAAAATAATTACAAACATATAAAAATGTTATTACTATTAAATATTTGGTTTCTACAATCTCGGGACAAACTAGGATCATCCTCAGGTATGGAATACCTTTATCCTTTAGGACTGGGAGGATGGGTACAATTTCAGAACAGAGCAATGTCATTCAGAATCCAGGGTGATTAAGTCATTGAGGGAGTTAGGGGGCATTTCCACTTGGGGCACACCCTCTGATTTTGTAAGTTTATTTTATGTTTTGATAATATTTTTATTGAAGTATAGTTGATTTACAATGTTGTGTTAGTTTCAGGTGTACAGCAAAGTGAATCAGGTATATATGAATATATTTTCTTTTTCAGATTCTCTTCCATTACAGGTTATAACTCCCCAGAGACCAAGTCCAGATCCACCTTTCCTGGATTCGGCTGACAGTGGCTACGGCACACCCTGTGAGTGGTAATGGGCACAGATGCTCGTCTGGACAGAGGTTCATTTGTTCTGTAGCTCAGACACAAGCCCTGAAGACTACGGTATCAAAAGGCCAGATCTTAAACATTCCCTCCACCTTTTACTGGCTGGGTGACTGTGGGGCAGGCACGCAACCTCTACATGCCTGTGAAATAGACAGGATGACAAAAGAAGCTCTCTCCTCGTCTTAGATGTTTTGGTGAGGCTGTGCGGAGCTAAGGGATCCAAAAGCCACAAACACACTAAACGCGCTCAGCTAGAAAACACTTCACCCCCCCGACACATCCAGCAGGTGGCTGGGGAATGACACTGATAAAACTGATTCTGCAGGCTGACCTGGATTTTAGAAGCCCATGGAGCTAAAACAAACACCACCAAACTGCTTTTGAAGGCTGCCATTGGGTACACAGCACAACCAAGGGAAAACAGAGTCAGAAACATCCTTTCTTACTGGTCGACAGCAACCAGAAGACAGAAAGCATCTTCCTCTCCCGCCGCAGGAGACTCAGAAACAGTTACCCATCTCTCTTCTTTCTAAACCCCTGGAGACTTATTCTCACCCAGCTGCTAGCCAGCCTCCTGCACCACATTCTATGTGGGGAGCAGCGTTCTGGAGCCACCAGTCTTACAAAGGACTCTACTGCTTCCGAAACAGATGCTCACGGTGCCTGGGTACCACTGTCTTGGCAACTGCCTCCTGTGCTAAGAGGGGGTGGGTGTGGACACAATGTGTCTTCTTGAGCCAGAAAAAGAAAAAGAAAAAGAAGAATCCATTTGAAAGCCCCCATCAAATACATACTCTGATACTGCCATATGAGTGGAAAGGTGTATGTGTCCACTAGCCACACCTCGGGGGGGTGGGGATGGTGGGCTTTTGCGTGTGCACATCTGGCTGGCTGTCGTAGACCACTGTGGACTTTCATTACCCAGCAGTTCCAAGCCAGATCCTTTTAATGCCTTCAGCATCCAGCTTCCCTCCCGGAGAAACATATCTGGTTACAGCGTAATTCCTCAGACCTACACTGAGTCACTTTCTCTGCAAAGAGAACAGTGGCTCTTTAGTTCTTGGGTCAATTTTATTGACTTGTCTCCAACAGAAACTCTCTGGAACTCATCTTTTGCTCCTGAGTTGGGTTAAAATTTTCCAGGAGAGGATTCACCATTTTTGCTGTGATCTTCAAAATGGAGGCACTACGCTGGCCCCCAAGTCCTGTCCATGGCCCATTACCTATCTGATCTCAACTGCTAGCACTCACCATTTTCCTACTCTGCCCCAGCCATACTTGCCTCCTTGCTGTTTCTCAGAGACGCCAGGCACATTTCCACCCCAGCGCCTTTGCACTAGCCGTTTCTTTGGCCTACAGGCTCTATGGCACATGCCTCGCATGGCTCACCCCTTCCTCTCCCTCAACTCTTTGTTTAGATGTCACCAATAACACCTACACTGATTCCCCCCTTTAAAACTACAATAATCTTCCCACCACATTTTTCCCGCCTGGCTACTCAGTCTATTTTATCCCTTAGCACTTTTCATCTTCTAATATAATAGTCTTTAACAAATTTTTTGGGGGTAGTTCTTTATTGTCTTGGTGTCCCACACAGTCTAGAATGTAAATTTCATGATGCTAGGAATTTTCCAGTTTAGTTCAAGTCTAGGTCCACAACATGAAGCACATAGTAGGTGCTTAATACTTCTGGCGTTTTTACTGCTACTTCACTTTTTCCCCCGCTTAAGTTTTCTGTCTGTGAAGAAGTGAATGGCTGCATAAGTGTCACCTCAAGAGAGAGGACACTCCATCTAAATAACTCCTCTGATTTCCCATCTCCCACCATCACTGTATTCTCTTCCTGAACTTATCACCCCGGCACTACCCAATGTAAGAAGCACAGAGTTTTGTCTTTGTCATTGTTCGTGGCTCTATCCCAACCATCTAGAAAAGAGTTCAGCAAATGTCTTCTTTACAGGAAAGGCCAGAGGGTAAATATTTTTGGCTTTACAAAAGCCATAATGTCTTTGTCTCAATTATTCAACTCTTCCTTGTAAAGCAAAGTTTCCATAGACAGTATGTAAGCAATACAAGTGTGTTCCAATACAAGTTGTGGCCTGGATTTGGCCTGCAGGCCATAGTTTGCTGACCCCTGATCTAGAACAACACCTGGCACATAGTAGGCGTTCAATAAACATTTGCTGAATACAGGAATGACCTGAGTAATTTATCAAGTGTGTACTCTGTGCCGGGCACCACGCTCAGGCTTTCTTTCAAATATTTCATTTTAGCCACAGAACCACCTATTAAACTCATGACGGTTATCCTCAGTTTAGAGGTCAAAGGACAGACGCTACAGGAGGCCCTGTGATTTTTCCTAAAGCCATCATGATTAAGTGACAATGTGGCGACTGCAATCCAGGTCTTCCAGGCCCCTGATCATTCCACCACTGACACGTGTCCTGCATTCTTGCTGCACGTTCCATGAAAATGCCAAGTCATGATGGGGATGATGGCTATAATTCTTCATCACCTGTTGCATATATATTCTTTCCCTCATCTGTCCAGCCAGGGTGTGCCAAGTACCCACTGTGTCCCTTCATCTGCTCAGTGTGATACAAGCTCTAGTCAGACGCGAGTCCACGTTCAGGCAAAGAAGCCACCAGCATGAGGAAAACACGGACCATGTGCCAGGTGCCAGGCGCCAGGCTGTGGGCATTAAAAACCGTGATTCTGACTCAGGGTCTGTCTTCCAAAGGCAAGGCAAGATGTGCAAGCACTCAGAGGGCCTCCCCTGTGCCAGCCACCGTGCAGCTTCCTTCCCTGCCACGCTAGGAAGAAGGTGACAGGTACCATTAGAAGATCCAGGCAAAGGTCAGGGGAGCTCTGAGAAGTCAGAGTGGACTTTGACCTTGGGGTTCAGGGAACGCTTTAGCAGAAGGTCACGGCTGAGTCATGGGTCTGGGGGAGCCAGCCCCGGAACCCATTTCCATTCCTGCCACTTAATAGCCATGGAGACCCTGGGCATATGACTCAGTTTCTCCCTGACCCAGAAAACAGGGATAAAACTAGTACAAACCCCCATCATCAAAGAATTTTTTATAAAATTAAATGAGCTAATATATGTAAAGTGATTGCTTGATCCAGAGTGAGTACTTAAAATGTGGCCACAACTGTCACCCTCGTTGTCATGATTTGTTGGGGTCCTTGAAGATGTGATGACCATGGGGTGGTGAGAGAAACTCAGGGACCGGCCCAGCCCATGAGGCCCCTGTTGATTAAATAGTCCGAAGCCAGAGAAGTCCCCAGATTGGATCGTTTGCTGGCTTGACCAGCATCACCCACCACGGAAGGAGTCCATCTGTTGCTAAGACGTGGTATGGTACGCCTTGGCCCCGGCTGCCTGGATGTCCTGGGGAGACAAACTGTGCTTCTGCTCAGAGGTGCAACTTAAAGTACCACCGAGGACCAGCTCCGATGGCACAGGATGTGGAAACCGATCTCCTACTGCTGGTAATGGGGCCTGCCTCCCTGCAACCAATCCGAACTCAATGAGTCAGCCCAAGCACCGCCCACTCAGAGCGCACAGAGGGGCGTGAAGCACTAATAGGTGCTTCATTAACATCCCCTCTGGTCCCTGTTGTGTTTCCGGGAACTCCCCATCCACACCAGGCTCTGGCAGAAGCCCCGGTGGTGGCGGGGTGGGGTCTAACTCAATAGCAAAGAGGTGGCTTCGAGTCTGATTTCACATAATGCAGCTCAAGTCAAAGTGGTCCCCTACTCCATTCAGTACATCTTTTTTTTTTTTTTTTGCGGTACGCGGGCCTCTCACTGTCGTGGCCTCTCCCGTTGTGGAGCACAGGCTCCGGACGCACAGGCTCAGCGGCCATGGCTTCCCGGGCCCAGCCGCTCTGCAGCATGTGGGATCTTCCCAGACCGGGGCACGAACCCGTGTCCCCTGCATCGGCAGGCAGACTCTCAACCACTGCGCCACTAGGGAAGCCCCATTCAGTACATCTTTTGCAACTGACAATAGCTCTTTTTTTCAACTTGCCCATGCATCTTAGCTCAAGACAATTCAGAAACATAAAAACAAACCCAGGGAAGTGGAGAGGCTTTTAATCACATAGTAATAACCTAGGGTTTATCCAGCATGTCATCCTAAGGAAACTTGCAGCTCACCAAGGATTCTGGAGCTTCCACAACGTGTCGTGGGCTTTCCCAGGTGCTCCCTTACTGGTTCCTCCCGATAACCTTCAGGTCAGCACTCGGTCGATCCCTACAGGGGCTGAAGTTCAGGGAGCCTCAAAGCCAACAAAGGCACTGATGGCATCTCCTAGGGGAATGACACATCTCACCAGAGACCAGGGATACTCACGGGACTCATGGGACTCGAATTGGCACTTAGCGATGCCCTTAAGGTAGCAGGCTGGTTTCACAGTTGCCAGGCCCGGGCTGCGGTCAGAGACCTGAGGTCAGCCCCAGATTTGCCAATATGATCTGTTTGGACTTCAGCACGTTACCTAATTTCAGCGATTTCACTTTCCTCATCTGCTAAATGGAGCTAATTCTAGTTATCTATTCCCGGGATTGTGGTGAGGATTAAATGAGACAGTATGAGAGGCCCTTGGCACAGGCTGTGGCCACGACCTCTATCCCTGACCCAGGTACTCTGCTCCCTGTGCCACATATGCTATCTCATTTCATCTTCACAGTGGCCCATGACTGGCCCCATTTTACAGATCAGGATAACAAACACTTGGGTCCCCAAGTCCAGTTGTCATGGAAATCAATTCTCTAGCCACTACGTACACTGAGCAGTGAGATTCTGCAACTAAGAACCAACCTTTGCAGAAGGTGAATTTACAGGGGAGAAAAACATGCCGCTTATACTGTAAAGAAAGCAAAAAAACCTGATCTCCTCAGAGCCACACATGGTCAAACAAACCTGGCAAGGCAGTAACTTCATGTATGTCAAGAGGGAGAAATTTCTTCCTGTTGCTTTTCAGGTTTGGCCTCAGATTTGTCCAGTCCTTCTCCCTGCAAGTACAAAAGCCTGGGTACCAAAACCTTGGGAAAATACCAAAGAGATGAAGGTCATTGTAGCAGGCAGAATTCTGACAGCATGCACGGCTCCTGGCTCCTGGTGTCCACACACACAGCAGCACCTGGATCTGTGCAGGCTTCAGCTGGCCAAGGTGGTGCAAAGCTGTTACAGCGATCTTGCCAAAGGTAAGAGAAAAGGAATTGGAGGGGTTGGGAGAAAAGGGGCGTGTGTGTGTGTGTGTGTGTGTGTGTGTGTGTGCATGAGCGTGTAACAGGGAAGAACAAATACAACTCCATATTGGATCTGTTTCTTTTTCTTGAAACTCTGTATTTTATCGCTTTTGCTACAAGTTAAGGATGTTGCCTACAGCCAGAAATACACAGGATAGCCCATTCTCAAGGCTCTGACCTTTAAAGGTACAACACTCTTCCATTCATATAAAGATAAAAAGTTGCAGAACAGAGAATAATATTTGTCTTGTTGGAGGTTTATAGGAACATTGCAACCAGACCTAGGTGGACAGCAGCAAGACCGGCACCAGGAAGTTTGCAACAAGCAACCACACCCGCCACCACCACCCCTTTCAGTATAAAGAAGCCTGAATTCTAACTCGGGGAAAAAGGTTCTTTGGGACACTAGTCCACCATCTTCTCTGTCTGCTGGCTCTCCCAATAAAGGTGCTGTCCCTTGCCCTAACACCTCGCCTCTGGATTTACTGGCCTGTCATACAGCGAGCAGTATGAGCTTGGACTCAGTAACACGCACACTTGCAGCGGTGTTCAGGTCAGAGCAAGGGACTCTCAGCTATTCTGAGAAACTACTGAGAAAAGAGGATGTCACGAAGTTTTGCAGAGGGCAACGAATACAAACCCTCTCCACCCCTCCCTGAAGCATTTGTGAAGCCACAGAAAAGTTCCTCTTGCTTTCCAGTAAGAATATTTCTTCTGGACTAATGTAGCACTGTGCCACAGAGAACATACTATAGAGTCAGACTGCCCAGGTTCAAATCCCAGCTCCATCCCCGCCAGCTGTGTGACCTTGAACATGAACTTCCTTATCTGTGAAATTGGGACAGTAGTAGTACACCTCCCAGAGACTGCTGTGGGGTGGTGCACAGGACACATGCAGCATGGAATAAATCCTTGATAAAAGCGCAATAATGAAAAGTGATGTGTGAGGGGATAAACTCAAGGGAGGGCAGCAAAGACCCAACTTCATTCCGATAACTGGACAGTCCTTTTTTCTTGAAAACCTCTTCCACTCCTGGTGCGTCTTTCATGTTAGCATGTTCATCCTTTCCACAGTGCTTTAAGATAAGTATTCAGTCCAAGTCTACATTTTAGAGAGAGAACCTTATTTTCCCATTGCTATTTTCAACATCCTAGGAAGTGGGTGAGTTCTAGGCAGTGCTGTTAGGTGGGGATGGGCAGCTGGAGAGGAGACAGAGGTTTCCACACAGCGTCCAGCCCTGGCGAGCCCTGGGTTCCTGTGGATTTCCCACTGGTTCCCCTTGGTGATCTTTAGAAGGCCTTAGCCCTAGTGTTTCCTATCCTAAAACCTTCCATCTCCTCCACATCGCTGTATCTACAGCCCCATTTCCACCCAACTTCTAAACCAACTGGTCTACACAGGGTACCCTAATCTTCACCTCCCATTCAAGTTTTTTTCCTCCAACTTTTTATTTTGACATTTTTCAAACTTACAAAGAAGTTGAGAGAAAACAGCAAACACTTACATGCCCTTCACCTAGATTTATCCAATGTTAACATTTTGTCCCCTTTTGCTTTATTTATACTTTTTAAAAATTATGACACATTGGAAAATAAGTTGGAGACATCATGACTGTGGGGTGGAATAATGGCCCCCAAAGAGGTCCTCATCTAATTCTAAGAGCCTGTGAATATTTGGGGTAACATGGCAAAGGGGAATTAAGTTTGCAGGTGGACTTCAGATTGCTAATCAGCTGACCTTAAGGTGGAGAGATTTTCCTGGTGTCCTTGATAATATCTAGATTTTAGCCCTATGAGACCCATTTCAGACTTAATTTTCAGAACTCCAAGCTGATAAATCTGTATTGCTTTAAGCCACGAAATTTGTGGTCATTTGTTACAGCAGCAATAGGACAGTAATATAATAACCGTTCCTCTAAATTCTTCAGCATCTCTTAATAACAAGGACATTTTCCTTTATAACCACCATGTCATTACCACACCCAGGAAAATTCACAAAAATTCCATAGTATCATCTAATTTGAAACCCACATTAGCATTTCTCTGTCTCAAAAATGTTTACTCATATTTAAAAATCCAGGATCTAATCAAGGTACATGATGGAATTTGGTTATGTCCCTTTCTTCCCTTTTAATCAAGAACAGTTTCTTGGGGTTGGGGGACGTTTTTCATGTTACCGACATTTTTAAAGAGTCAGGCCAGTTGCCATACAGAGTAACTCACGTTCTGAATTTGTTGGGTGGCTTACTCCTAATGAGAACCAGATTAAGCCTCTTTGGTAAGACAATCTCATGGAGGATATGGTAATCCTCCACTCACTCCTCAACGAACTACTCAAGTCACCAGTGCCTTCCACATTTCTTAATCCAACTGACACATCTCTTTCCTCGTATAAGACTTTCTCAGTAGCATTTGACAGATGGATCACTGTGTCTCCAAAAACATTCTCTTCTTCTCAGCTTTTATGACACTTAGCTATTCTAGTTTTCCCCCTACTTCTTTCTGAGATCCTTTTTGGTCAACTCTATGGGCTTATTTTCCGCTACTCAACCTTTAAACACTGGAGTTACTCAGGTTCAATGTCCCCTTTCTCTTTCTCTGTGTCTTCACCTGGGCGAGCTCATCCGCACCCACGGCTTCTATTTGCTGATGGCTCCCAAGTTCATGACCTCAACCTGGCCCATTCCTCTGACGGCTGGGCTCGCAGAGCCACCTGTCTACCTGACATCACCAGGATGTTTCCATGGCACCTCTAAGAAGTTAAAAACAAAACTCTCAATTTTCCTTCCAAAGCTTTTGATCCCCAGTCTCCCATCTTGGGAAAAACCACCAGCTCCTTCATTGTTCTTACAACTGGAACCCAGGGAATCATTCCTCATTGCTCCCTCCATTAGCTGTCACAATTAACCTGTGTTCAAAGTCCCTGGACACCATCACTTATGCCAGTCACTCACTTCTATCCATCCTCCAGTCTAAGTTACTATGATCTCATGTCTGGCCCAGGTGTTGGGATTAGACAGTCAACAAGACAGCAAAATCCCTCAGTTTCCTCTTTGTAAAATAGACTGGTGTATAGTAACTAAATTAGATAACACATAAAAAGTCCTTGACATAATGTCTGCCTTATAGTAAATATTCAATCAATGTTACCTTTAAGGGGAAAAGAACCTAGAGTAAGTAAAGCAGTGGGCAGGTAGGGATAGAAAGGAACAGTCATCACTGGGAGAAAGGAAATAAACAAAATAAGATGAAATTAGAAAGTGAAGCTCTTTCTGGATGCCAGAGTTTCAAGTCCATCTGAGCTCCCTAATGATCAAGGCAAAGAGAAAAACAAGATTAGGTGCAAGAATCGTAGTGTTCAAAAGACAAAGACCAGGTGGTAACAGCCCTCTCTACTGAGCACCTGTTGTATGCTAGACACTCCAATAGGCCCTGGAGGTATAAAGATGGATGAGATGATTTATCCCTATCTCACACTGGGCCTACCCTCAATTAACTCTAGTCCAAATTCTTAACAATACTATTATTATTACAACTTATTTTATTCTAACAATAATTATGGTTATTAATATTACTACTTATTATTATCCAGTGCCTCTGCCTCTGAGATGACGAGAGCTTCGTTATGCCACCTTTTGACAGTTCGGCCCATTTATTTTCCAAGTGGTTTATTATTACCACTGCACTTTTCATAAAAAGCCCCATGGCCAAAGGCACACATTAAATTCAGTTGATCTGGTTGGATGGTGGCTTTGTAGGCTGAAATCTCATTCTACCAGATCACTACTTGAAGCTTTACTACTCAGTCTGGGAGGCTGAGCTGGGCCCCCCTGGGCCCCATGTGAGCATCTTGCCCGATGCCGACCTCAGTGGTCCCTCTCGATGCACAGTGAGCTGGAAGGGGGCCCGTCTTAGAGCAAAGCCTCCTCCCTCCCTGCCTGGGTTACCTCGGCAAGTTGCTGAACCTCCCTGGGCCTCAGCTGCTTCTTCTGTAATAAGGGAGTCATGACAAGAGTATACACACCGCATAGGGCTGGGGTAGGAATCATGTAAAATCTCACACAGGAGAACGCCCGGTACAAAGCACAGGATCAGGAAATGCTCTGTTTTCTGACAGGGATCCCTGAGGGAAGGCTCTGTTTTCCAGAGCCTATCAGTTGTGAATTAAAACAGGTTGTCAACAAATGATGCTCGACAAATTATGCTCATATGGCCTGCCTATGTTTGGTGGCCTCTGTATGGGTGACCCAGGGAACCACCTTGGGTCTTAGAATATTGAGCTTGAAAGATCCTTTCTTTAATAATTATATTTTTGAAGGTTAAAAAATACTTCCCAAAGAAGTAATTTGTTTAAGGGCACATGGAAGGTACAGGACTCAAAATCATGATCACCTCAATCCAAGCTCGAGAATATTTTTCTTCACATTTAGCTAAATGCCAACTATCTACCCTGGTGTCTGTTTATCTGTCTGCCTATCTATCTAAGTCCTAGGATTGTCTTTTAAAGAAAAGAATATCTACTATGAAAAAGTCAAACTTATAAAACATTTACTCCTGGTGCAAAAGCCTCACAGGGTTATTTTGTGTCTGCATATTTGGGTGGGTACGCAGGGATGGCGGGGGAGACAGATGGTGCCAGGGGCAAACACTGAGCAACAAAATCTAGAGTGACACCAAATTCCACATCAGTTTTGAAAAATCTCTGTTTCAAGAGAAATCACCTTGTCTTCAAATTGAACACAAGTCCAAAATATAGTCTTTATTCTCTGCAAACAGTTTCTGCTGAACCACACAAAACATGAGAACAAACGGCTTCAGGTCTCTGCCATTCTTTGACTCTTTGGTTAATTTTAATTGTCATTTTCTGGTGCAATATGGTCTCTCCCAATTAAGGAGCTGCTTGGTGTTGCTTTTGACTTTTGTGCATTTTTGGAAAATGTATTAGACTTGAACAGAATGGAAGAAACCAACTTCTACTGGCTTTTTATTTTTTAAATAGCATTCTCTAAAATAATTTGCTCATTATTTCCATTTTCTAAATTCTCCAAGTACCTTCCTCTGCCAAAAAAAAATTCCTCAAATGTCAGAATATTATTTGCGGTGCCTCAAGAACTCAACATTTTATTAAAGGTTACTTGCATAAGCCTTTTCCCTTATTAAAATGCTATTTTAGCATTTTGTTGAGGTTTCTGCATCTATGTTCATCAGTGATACTGGCCTGTAGTTTTCTTTCTTTGTGACATCTTTGTCTAGTTTTGGTATCAGGGTGATGGTGGCCTCATAGAATGAGTTTGGGAGTGTTCCTCCCTCTGCTATATTTTGGAAGAGTTTGAGAAGGATAGGTGTTAGCTCTTCTCTAAATGTTTGATAGAATTCGCCTGTGAAGCCATCTGGTCCTGGGCTTTTGTTTGTTGGAAGATTTTTAAGCACAGTCTCAATTTCAGTGCTTGTGATTGGTCTGTTTATATTTTCTATTTCTTCCTGGTTCAGTCTCAGAAGGTTGTGCTTTTCTAAGAATTTGTCCATTTCTTCCAGGTTGTCCACTTTATTGGCATATAGTTGCTTGTAGCAATCTCTCATGATCCTTTGTATTTCTGCAGTGTCAGTTGTTACTTCTCCTTTTTCATTTCAACAAAATGCTATCAAACAGAATCCAACAGCACATTAAAAGGATCATACACCATGATCAAGTGGGATTTATCCCAGGAATGCGAGGATTCTTCAATATACGCAAATCTACCAATGTGATAAACCATATTAACAAACTGAAGGAGAAAAACCATATGATCATCTCAATAGATGCAGAGAAAGCTTTTGACAAAATTCAACACCCATTTATGATAAAAACCCTGCAGAAAGTAGGCATAGAGACATTAAAGGATGCTCAGCATCACTAATCATTAGAAAAATGAAAATCAAAAATACAGTGAGGTATCACCTCATACTGGTCAGAATGGCCATCATCAAAAAATCTACAAACAAAAAATGCTGGAGAGGGTGTGGAGGAAAAGGCTATTTTAATTTTGCTATTTATACAAATAGTATAAATAGAACAGGTTAAGTGGTTGGGTACAGTAAGAGACTGAATGATGCTAAAAATGCAGAGTTGGTACACAGAGAGGGCAGAGAAGGGAGAAAGGGACAAAGAGAGGCTGGGAAGATGAGCCAGGAGAAAAAGGAGAGAAGGAAGGAAGCAAATAAACCACACAGCACATCTGATGGATTGAATGGACTTTCTCAGAACCCCAGGTGATGCTGGCATCTGCCCCAAAAGGAAGAAGCTGAACCTCAGACCGCATCCCCGTATGGCACGAGCTATGGGCTGCAACAGCAAGCTCTGGCTCACCCCTCCTCTGACCACACAGTGAAGCCACCTGCACGCGTCGGCCTGCACACACCTGAAGATGTGTTCAGTGCAGCCATATATCAAGTGCCCTTTGAGCCGGGCCATCCTAGAAATCCACCAACAAAACGGGAAGTCTTCTCCGGACCTCTGTCCAAATACAGGAGGTGTCCACAAAGGTGCTGGAGGACAAAACAATGGTGTAACACGCACTTAAGATTTATATATTTATTCCTAGGCTTCGTCTCTGTATGTGCAGTAGAATCAACTTGCTTCACCAGTTTTAACAACGTTGCAAGAAAAACTCCTGTAATGAGTTACAGAAATAGCTCTCACCTCCGTGCGCCCACAGAGCAGCCTGAGCCTCAGACTGTTTTTGTCGTCTTTCTTTCCAGTGCATTTGAACATTTTTGCAGCTCTCACAGTAAGCTGTTTGTTCTATTAGCAGACAAGCAACACGCTGCCTGCACCTCAGGAAGACAGCTCTCCTGATACACCTGGTGCCCTGTTTCTCTTATCCCATCCTTGCCATACTGGCCTTCAGGAGCCATTTTACATCGAGGCCCACAGAGCTGGAAAAAGGGAGAGAAAGGGGGGCAAAAGAATCCTAAGATTTCAATAACCCCTTACATTGAACAAAATACCAAGCATCCATAAAGATGGGAGAACTTTTGGGGCACCCCCCCATAAGGACATTATTACATCCCTGTCTGTGCACATGAGATGCTGGGAAACCTCAGAACAGGACGATCCTGCCCACCCCTAGGTTCCCAGGGCCTGCCCCTTCACCAGTTATTGGACTTCAGATAAACTCTCTCTCCGAGCCTCAGTTTTCTCTTCTGTAAAATGGAAACATTCCTTTCTATGGTCTGTTTTCAGCCTAGGAGCCAGAGAGATGCTACTAAAACCTAAAGCCAGCTCATATCACTCTCTCAGAACCCTCCAGGAGCATTTCAAATTCCCCAGAGTGAAGGTCCAGGCCCTAAGATGGCCTCCAAGGTTCTGGTGACCTCAGCATCCTCTCATCTCTCTGACTGCGCGTCCCACTTCATGTTCTCACCATCTGGACCACGCTGGTCTCCTGGCCGCTCCCAGAACACGCGAGACCCTTTCCTCCGTCAGCACGGCACGCTCCGTGTTCTTCTCCTCATTGCCCCCTCCCTCCCTTCCATGAACTCTGCTTCCAGGGCCCTTTGGATAAGGCCTCATCATCACCCAGCACCCAACAGCAAGCCACCCTTCCCCGCACCCAGCCCCTGCTTGTTTTCCTCCCGAGAGATATGACCACTCAGCCCTACCTGTTTTGCTTATTTGCTTATTTCCCCCTACCCTAACTGAAACCTGAGCTCTGTGAGGATGGGGATTTTAACCTGCTTTGCGACGGCTGTATCCACAGTGCCTAGGACAGTGCCTGACACCTACCAGGTACGTAATCACTCTTTCCTAAGGCAAGCTTATTTCAAATGAGAGTCAACAAGCCCTACACGGAGTACAAACGCATTCTATCAGTGTGAGAGCAGAGAGCAAGGGACAAGCCATGACTTCTCAGGAGGTCCCTTCTGCTTCCTTCTTGATTTTGCATGTGCTCAGGATAGGTGATGAAAGTCATGTCCAGACGTCCTGTCCCCCACAGGGCAGGCAGGCCGTCTCCTAGTGGAGATGGTCACTGAAGCTGGAACGGTGTCTATACTTGGTAACCTTATAAAAAGGAGGACGTAAACGTCTAGTGGTGGCCATCAGAGAAAGTTTCCCAGAGCAGCAGGAATGTGCGATGGGCTTTAGAGGATGTGCAAGATGGCAGTGAACAGAGAGGTCAGGGAAGGATATTCTGGTTCAGAACAACGTGTGCAAAGGTGGTGAGACAGGAGAGCAGAGCGCCTTTATTGATCTGTTCAAGCATCTTGCATTGACCATCTGCCCTGTGTCCTGCCCTGTGCGCAGAGCTGGGTGGACTCTGGAAACAGAGCATCACATGGTTTGTGGTTTGCAATGAGGCAGGAAGAGGAAAGACCATTTTAGGACCCTGTTGGTTTGGTACTCATGTTGGGTGATGGAATAGCCAATGGAAGCACTAAGAAAAGGTATGACACTGGCTTTAGTAAGAAAGAAGGGAGACAAGGCAATGTCAATGTCTCAACAGTGGGGCACACATGTGTGAGGGTCTGCAGAGGTAGCAGATGGGGCAGGAGACCAGTGCAAGGGTCCCGGGGAGAACAAGGGTCTGAGCTGAGATGGTAAAAAA